>NW_027362767.1:7927772-8480277 GCF_046119375.1 Phyllobates terribilis
ATACCTCATATACTGACAGTGAGAGGTGTATACAGTGTATATATATATATATACCTCATATACTGACAGTGAGAGGTGTATACAGTGTATATATATATATATACCTCATATACTGACAGTGAGAGGTGTATACAGTGTATATATATATATATATACCTCATATACTGACAGTGAGAGGTGTATACAGTGTGTATATATATATACCTCATATATTGACAGTGAGAGGTGTATACAGTGTATATATATATATATATATATACCTCATATACTGACAGTGAGAGGTGTATACAGTGTATATATATATATATATATATATATATATATATATATATATACACCTCATATATTGACAGTGAGGTGTATACAGTGTATATATATATATATATACCTCATATACTGACAGTGAGAGGTGTATACAGTGTATATATATATACCTCATATACTGACAGTGAGAGGTGTATACAGTGTATATATATATATATACCTCATATACTGACAGTGAGAGGTGTATACAGTGTATATATATATATATATATACCTCATATACTGACAGTGAGAGGTGTATACAGTGTGTATATATATATACCTCATATACTGACAGTGAGAGGTGTATACAGTGTGTATATATATATATATATATACCTCATATATTGACAGTGAGAGGTGTATACAGTGTATATATATATATACCTCATATACTGACAGTGAGAGGTGTATACAGTGTATATATATATATATATACCTCATATATTGACAGTGAGAGGTGTATACAGTGTATATATATATATACCTCATATACTGACAGTGAGAGGTGTATACAGTGTATATATATATATATACCTCATATATTGACAGTGAGAGGTGTATACAGTGTATATATATATATACCTAATATACTGACAGTGAGAGGTGTATACAGTGTGTATATATATATATACCTCATATACTGACAGTGAGAGGTGTATACAGTGTATATATATATATACCTCATATATTGACAGTGAGAGGTGTATACAGTGTATATATATATATATATATACCTCATATACTGACAGTGAGAGGTGTATACAGTGTATATATATATATACCTCATATACTGACAGTGAGAGGTGTATACAGTGTATATATATATCTATACCTCATATACTGACAGTGAGAGGTGTATACAGTGTATATATATATATACCTCATATACTGACAGTGAGAGGTGTATACAGTGTATATATATATATATACCTCATATACTGACAGTGAGAGGTGTATACAGTGTATATATATATATACCTCATATATTGACAGTGAGAGGTGTATACAGTGTATATATATATATATATATACCTCATATACTGACAGTGAGAGGTGTATACAGTGTATATATATATACCCCATATACTGACAGTGAGAGGTGTATACAGTGTATATATATATATACCTCATATACTGACAGTGAGAGGTGTATACAGTGTATATATATATATACCTCATATACTGACAGTGAGAGGTGTATACAGTGTATATATATATATATATATATACCTCATATACTGACAGTGAGAGGTGTATACAGTGTATATATATATATACCTCATATACTGACAGTGAGAGGTGTATACAGTGTATATATACAGTACAGACCAAAAGTTTGGACACACCTTCTCATTTAAAGATTTTTCTGTATTTTCTTGACTATGAAAATTGTACATTCACACTGAAGGAATCAAAACTATGAATTAACACATGTGGAATTATATACTTAACAAAAAAGTGTGAAACAACTGAAAATATGTCTTATATTCTAGGTTCTTCACAGTAGCCACCTTTTGCTTTGATGACTGCTTTGCACACTCTTGGCATTCTCTTGATGAGCTTCAAGAGGTAGTCACCGGAAATGGTCTTCCAACAATCTTGAAGGAGTTCCCAGAGATGCTTAGCACTTGTTGGCCCTTTTGCCTTCACTCTGCGGTCCAGCTCACCCCAAACCATCTCGATTGGGTTCAGGTCTGGTGACTGTGGAGGCCAGGTCATCTGGCGTAGCACCCCATCACTCTCCCTCATGGTCAAATAGCCCTTACACAGCCTGGAGGTGTTTGGGGTCATTGTCCTGTTGAAAAATAAATGATGGTCCAACTAAACGCAAACTGGATGGAATAGCATGCCGCTGCAAGATGCTGTGGTAGCCATGCTGGTTCAGTATGCCTTCAATTGTGAATAAATCCCCAGCAGTGTCACCAGCAAAGGACCCCCACACCATCACACCTCCTCCTCCATGCTTCACGGTGGGAACCAGGCATGTAGAGTCCATCCGTTCACCTTTTCTGCGTCACACAAAGACACAGTGGTTGGAACCAAAGATCTCAAATTTGGACTCATCAGACCAAAGCACAGATTTCCACTGGTCTAATGTCCATTCCTTGTGTTCTTTAGCCCAAACAAGTCTCTTCTGCTTGTTGCCTGTCCTTAGCAGTGGTTTCCTAGCAGCTATTTTACCATGAAGGCCTGCTGCACAAAGTCTCCTCTTAACAGTTGTTGAAGAGATGTGTCTGCTGCTAGAACTCTGTGTGGCATTGACCTGGTCTCTAATCTGAGCTGCTGTTAACCTGCGATTTCTGAGGCTGGTGACTCGGATAAACTTATCCTCAGAAGCAGAGGTGACTCTTGGTCTTCCTTTCCTGGGGCGGTCCTCATGTGAGCCAGTTTCTTTGTAGCGCTTGATGGTTTTTGCAACTGCACTTGGGGACACATTCAAAGTTTGCTCAATTTTAGGACTGACTGACCATCATTTCTTAAAGTAATGATGGCCACTTATTTTTCTTTACTTAGCTGCTTTTTTCTTGCCATAATACGAATTCTAACAGTCTATTCAGTAGGACTATCAGCTGTGTATCCACCAGACTTCTGCACAACACAACTAATGGTCCCAACCCCATTTATAACGCAAGAAATTCCATTTATTAAACCTGACAGGGCACACCTGTGAAGTGAAGACCATTTCCGGTGACTACCTCTTGAAGCTCATCAAGAGAATGCCAAGAGTGTGCAAAGCAGTCATCAAAGCAAAAGGTGGCTACTTTGAAGAACCTAGAATATAAGACATATTTTCAGTTGTTTCACACTTTTTTGTTAAGTATATAATTCCACATGTGGTAATTCATAGTTTTGATGCCTTCAGTGTGAATGTACAATTTTCAGTCATGAAAATACAGAAAAATCTTTAAATGAGAAGGTGTGTCCAAACTTTTGGTCTGTACTGTATATACCTCATATACTGACAGTGAGAGGTGTATACAGTGTATATATATATTCCTCATATACTGACAGTGAGAGGTGTATACAGTGTGTATATATATATATATATATATATATATATATATACCTCATATACTGACAGTGAGAGGTGTATACAGTGTATATATATATATATATATACCTCATATACTGACAGTGAGAGGTGTATACAGTATGTATATATATATATACCTCATATACTGACAGTGAGAGGTGTATACAGTGTATATATATATATATATATATCTCATATACTGACAGTGAGAGGTGTATACAGTGTATATATATATATCTATCTATCTCATATACTGACAGTGAGAGGTGTATACAGTGTATATATATATATACCTCATATATTGACAGTGAGAGGTGTATACAGTGTATATATATATATATATATATATATATATGTATACCTCATATACTGACAGTGAGAGGTGTATACAGTGTATATATATATACCTCATATATTGACAGTGAGAGGTGTATACAGTGTATATATATATACCTCATATACTGACAGTGAGAGGTGTATACAGTGTATATATATATATACCTCATATACTGACAGTGAGAGGTATATACAGTGTATATATATATATATATATATATATATATATATATATATACCTCATATACTGACAGTGAGAGGTGTATACAGTGTATATATACAGTATAGACCAAAAGTTTGGACACACCTTCTCATTTAAAGATCTTTCTGTATTTTAATGACTATGAAAATTGTACATTCACACTGAAGGCATCAAAACTATGAATTAACACATGTGGAATTATATACTTAACAAAAAAGTGTGAAACCACTGAAAATATGTCTTATATTCTAGGTTCTTCACAGTAGCCACCTTTTGCTTTGATGACTGCTTTGCACACTCTTGGCATTCTCTTGATGAGCTTCAAGAGGTAGTCACCGGAAATGGTCTTCACTTCACAGGTGTGCTCTGTCAGGTTTAATAAGTGGGATTTCTTGCCTTATAAATGGGGTTGGGACCATCAGTTGTGTTGTGCAGAAGTCTGGTGGATACACAGCTGATTGTCCTAATGAATAGACTGTTAGAATTTGTATTATGGAAAGAAAAAAGCAGCTAAGTAAAGAAAAACGAGTGGCCATCATTACTTTAAGAAATGAAGGTCAGGCAGTCTGAAAAATTGGGAAAACTTTGAAAGTGTCCCCAAGTGCAGTTGCAAAAACCATCAAGCGCTACAAAGAAACTGGCTCACATGAGGATCGCCCCAGGAAAGGAAGACCAAGAGTCACCTCTGCTTCTGAGGATAAGTTTATCCGAGTCACCAGCCTCAGAAATTGCAGGTTAGCAGCAGCTCAGATTAGAGACCAGGTCAATGCCACACAGAGTTCTAGCAGCAGACACATCTCTACAACAACTGTTAAGAGGAGACTTTGTGCAGCAGGCCTTCATGGTAAAATAGCTGCTAGGAAACCACTGCTAAGGACAGGCAACAAGCAGAAGAGATTTGTTTGGGCTAAAGAACACAAGGAATGGACATTAGACCAGTGGAAATCTGTGCTTTGGTCTGATGAGTCCAAATTTGAGATCTTTGGTTCCAACCACCGTGTCTTTGTGCGACGCAGAAAAGGTGAACGGATGGACTCTACATGCCTGGTTCCCACCGTGAAGCATGGAGGAGGAGGTGTGATGGTGTGGGGGGGCTTTGCTGGTGACACTGTTGGGGATTTAATCAAAATTGAAGGCATACTGAACCAGCATGGCTACCACAGCATCTTGCAGCGGCATGCTATTCCATCCGGTTTGCGTTTAGTTGGACCATCATTTATTTTTCAACAGGACAATGACCCCAAACACCTCCAGGCTGTGTAAGGGCTATTTGACCAAGAAGGAGAGTGATGGGGTGCTACGCCAGATGACCTGGCCTCCACAGTCACCAGACCTGAACCCAATCGAGATGGTTTGGGTTGAGCTGGACCGCAGAGTGAAGGCAAAAGGGCCAACAAGTGCTAAGCATCTCTGGGAACTCCTTCAAGATTGTTGGAAGACCATTTCCGGTGACTACCTCTTGAAGCTCATCAAGAGAATGCCAAGAGTGTGCAAAGCAGTCATCAAAGCAAAAGGTGGCTACTCTGAAGAACCTAGAATATAAGACATATTTTCAGTTGTTTCACACTTTTTTGTTAAGTATATAATTCCACATGTGGTAATTCATAGTTTTGATGCCTTCAGTGTGAATGTACAATTTTCATAGTCATGAAAATACAGAGAAAATCTTTAAATGAGAAGGTGTGTCCAAACTTTTGGTCTGTACTGTATGTATCGTAGGAAAGCCAGGTAGACTAGAGTTAAATCCTAACACTACAGGTCCTGGTTATCTGCACCTGAATTGCTAAGACTAGAACCAGGCCATGAGCTCACTGGTCAGTCAGCTGGGGGAGCGGAGCACAGTGGATTGTGTTGCAGATAGAGAGAGACAAGCCAGAGTCTCTGAGAGGAGACTGCACAGGCCGTGGGCACCAAACTGCAGGTATTTCTGGTTGCTATGGACTATAGCCATTTTGTTGGACCAACCTGGGATTAGCTCGGCCGTGTGTGAGTAGCCAGGGTCTGTATTTAGTTAGTGCCTGGACAAAGCCGGCATTTTGTGTTTTTCAGTGCTGTGCTTCCTATGGAAATAAACGTCACATTGTTTTGACAGAAGAATCCAGTGCGTGTGTGAACACTGCCTACTGCTGAGCGTGAATCCATACAGTGTATGTATATATTTAGCCAGAAGGCGTTTTCATGGAAGAATTGCAGCCAAAAATTAAACCTACTTGGAAACGAGAACAAAAGACTCAAGTGTGCAGAAAACATAAGAACCGAGGAGCAGAATAATGTCACACGTCTCTGGACGGAGGAGTCACAATGTGAATATTCAGCTGTAACAGAAGCAAATGGAAGGGCCAGAGAGCGGCACAATAATGAGGGTCTGCAGGAGCAGTGACGCACGGTGGAGGGTCCGGCAAGTGTGTGGATGAATCTCAGCAAGTGGAGTTGGGGATTTGGTCAGGAATAATGGTGTCCTCAATGCTGAGAAATCCAGGCAGATACTTATCCATCATGTAATACCATCAGGATGTGTCTGGTTGGCAGTCACCAGATACTGATGATGGAGGCGACGGGTGGTCGCCGGATACTGATGATGGAGGCGACGGGTGGTCACCGGATACTGATGACGTGGGCGACGGGCTTTACATTTCTTGGCTTTATATTTTTCTTTTCTTCAGTCACTTTGCTTTTTGTTACTTGATTTAGAAACTATTAATCCTTCTATATACTGTATAGTTTAAGGCAGAGGCTGTATATAATTTCTCTTCCTTCGCAGGGAGCCCTCCTGTATCTCATGGAGCAGAGGGCCGCACAGAGTCCCCATTCTGATGTTTCATGCAGAAGCAATTCTGTCCCAGGAGTCATGGATGTGCACGGTGGGGGGTGAGTATGGCGGCAGACTGCCCCTGTATCCCTGTATCTGCTTGTCCCTGGGGTCGGGGTGAGTAGGGCGGCAGACTGCCCCTGTATCTGCTCCTCCCTGGGGTCGGGGTGAGTAGGCCGTCAGACTGCCCCTGTATCTGCTCCTCCCTGGGGTCGGGGTGAGTGGGGCGGCAGACTGGCCCCTGTATCTGCTCCTCCCTGGGGTCAGGGTGAGCATGGCGGCAGACTGCCCCTGTATGTGCTCCTCCCTGGGGTCAGGGTGATTAGGGCGGCAGACTGGCCCCTGTATCTGCTCCTCCCTGGGGTCAGGGTGAGTAGGGCGGCAGACTGGCCCCTGTGTCTGCTCCCCCCTGGGGTCAGGGTGATTAGGGTGGCAGACTGGCCCCTGTATCTGCTCCCCCCTGGGGTCTGGGTGAGTGGGGCGGCAGACTGCCCCTGTATCTGCTCCCCCCTGGGGTCAGGGTGAGTAGGGCGGCAGACTGCCCCTGTATCTGCTCCCCCCTGGGGTCAGGGTGAGTAGGGCGGCAGACTGCCCCTGTATCTGCTCCCCCCTGGGGTCAGGGTGAGTAGGGTGGCAGACTGCCCCTGTATCTGCTCCTCCCTGGGGTCAGGGTGAGTAGGGCGGCAGACTGCCCCTGTATCTGCTCCCCCCTGGGGTCAGGGTGAGTATGGCGGCAGACTGCCCCTGTATCTGCTCCCCCCTGGGGTCAGGGTGAGTAGGGCGGCGGACTGCCCCTGTATCTGCTCCCCCCTGGGGTCAGGGTGAGTGGGGTGGCAGACTGCCCCTGTATCTGCTCCCCCCTGGGGTCAGGGTGAGTAGGGCGGCAGACTGCCCCTGTATCTGCTCCCCCCTGGGGTCAGGGTGAGTAGGGCGGCAGACTGCCCCTGTATCTGCTCCTCCCTGGGGTCAGGGTGAGTGGGGCGGCAGACTGCCCCTGTATCTGCTCCCCCCTGGGGTCAGGGTGAGTAGGGCGGCAGACTACCCCTGTATCTGCTCCTCCCTGGGGTCAGGGTGAGTAGGGCGGCAGACTGCCCCTGTATCTGCTCCCCCCTGGGGTCAGGGTGAGTGGGGTGGCAGACTGCCCCTGTATCTGCTCCCCCCTGGGGTCAGGGTGAGTAGGGCGGCAGACTGCCCCTGTATCTGCTCCTCCCTGGGGTCAGGGTGAGTAGGGCGGCAGACTGCCCCTGTATCTGCTCCTCCCTGGGGTCAGGGTGAGTAGGGCGGCAGACTACCCCTGTATCTGCTCCTCCCTGGGGTCAGGGTGAGTAGGGCGGCAGACTGCCCCTGTATCTGCTCCCCCCTGGGGTCAGGGTGAGTGGGGTGGCAGACTGCCCCTGTATCTGCTCCCCCCTGGGGTCAGGGTGAGTAGGGCGGCAGACTGCCCCTGTATCTGCTCCCCCCTGGGGTCAGGGTGAGTAGGGCGGCAGACTGCCCCTGTATCTGCTCCTCCCTGGGGTCAGGGTGAGTGGGGCGGCAGACTGCCCCTGTATCTGCTCCCCCCTGGGGTCAGGGTGAGTAGGGCGGCAGACTACCCCTGTATCTGCTCCTCCCTGGGGTCAGGGTGAGTAGGGCGGCAGACTGCCCCTGTATCTGCTCCCCCCTGGGGTCAGGGTGAGTAGGGCGGCAGACTGCCCCTGTATCTGCTCCTCCCTGGGGTCAGGGTGAGTGGGGCGGCAGACTGCCCCTGTATCTGCTCCCCCCTGGGGTCAGGGTGAGTAGGGCGGCAGACTACCCCTGTATCTGCTCCTCCCTGGGGTCAGGGTGAGTAGGGCGGCAGACTGCCCCTGTATCTGCTCCCCCCTGGGGTCAGGGTGAGTGGGGTGGCAGACTGCCCCTGTATCTGCTCCCCCCTGGGGTCAGGGTGAGTAGGGCGGCAGACTGCCCCTGTATCTGCTCCTCCCTGGGGTCAGGGTGAGTGGGGCGGCAGACTGCCCCTGTATCTGCTCCCCCCTGGGGTCAGGGTGAGTAGGGCGGCAGACTACCCCTGTATCTGCTCCTCCCTGGGGTCAGGGTGAGTAGGGCGGCAGACTGCCCCTGTATCTGCTCCCCCCTGGGGTCAGGGTGAGTGGGGTGGCAGACTGCCCCTGTATCTGCTCCCCCCTGGGGTCAGGGTGAGTAGGGCGGCAGACTGCCCCTGTATCTGCTCCCCCCTGGGGTCAGGGTGAGTAGGGCGGCAGACTGCCCCTGTATCTGCTCCTCCCTGGGGTCAGGGTGAGTGGGGCGGCAGACTGCCCCTGTATCTGCTCCCCCCTGGGGTCAGGGTGAGTAGGGCGGCAGACTACCCCTGTATCTGCTCCTCCCTGGGGTCAGGGTGAGTAGGGCGGCAGACTGCCCCTGTATCTGCTCCCCCCTGGGGTCAGGGTGAGTGGGGTGGCAGACTGCCCCTGTATCTGCTCCCCCCTGGGGTCAGGGTGAGTAGGGCGGCAGACTGCCCCTGTATCTGCTCCCCCCTGGGGTCAGGGTGAGTAGGGCGGCAGACTGCCCCTGTATCTGCTCCTCCCTGGGGTCAGGGTGAGTAGGGCGGCAGACTGCCCCTGTATCTGCTCCCCCCTGGGGTCAGGGTGAGTAGGGCGGCAGACTGCCCCTGTATCTTCTCCTCCTTGGGGTCAGAGTGATTAGGGCGGCAGACTGCCCCTGTATTTGCTCCTCCCTGGGGTCAGGGTGAGTAGGGTGGCAGACTGCCCCTGTATCTGCTCCTCCCTGGGGTCACGGTGAGTGGGGCGGCAGACTGCCCCTGTATCTGCTCCCCCCTGGGGTCAGGGTGATTAGGGTGGCAGACTGCCCCTGTATCTGCTCCCCCCTGGGGTCAGGGTGAGTAGGGCGGCAGACTGCCCCTGTATCTGCTCCCCCCTGGGGTCAGGGTGAGTAGGGCGGCAGGCTGCCCCTGTATCTGCTCCCCCCTGGGGTCAGGGTGAGTAGGGCGGCAGGCTGCCCCTGTATCTGCTCCCCCCTGGGGTCAGGGTGATTAGGGTGGCAGACTGCCCCTGTATCTGCTCCTCCCTGGGGTCAGGGTGAGTAGGGTGGCAGACTGCCCCTGTATCTTCTCCTCCTTGCGGTCAGAGTGATTAGGGCGGCAGACTGGCCCCTGTATCTGCTCCCCCCTGGGGTCAGGGTGAGTAGGGCGGCAGACTGCCCCTGTATCTGCTCCCCCCTGGGGTCAGGGTGAGTAGGGCGGCAGACTGCCCCTGTATCTGCTCCCCCCTGGGGTCAGGGTGATTAGGGTGGCAGACTGCCCCTGTATCTGCTCCCCCCTGGGGTCAGGGTGAGTAGGGCGGCAGACTGCCCCTGTATCTGCTCCCCCCTGGGGTCTGGGTGAGTGGGGCGGCAGGCTGCCCCTGTATCTGCTCCCCCCTGGGGTCAGGGTGAGTATGGCGGCAGACTGCCCCTGTATCTGCTCCCCCCTGGGGTCAGGGTGAGTAGGGCGGCAGACTGCCCCTGTATCTTCTCCTCCTTGGGGTCAGAGTGATTAGGGCGGCAGACTGCCCCTGTATTTGCTCCTCCCTGGGGTCAGGGTGAGTAGGGTGGCAGACTGCCCCTGTATCTGCTCCTCCCTGGGGTCAGGGTGAGTGGGGCGGCAGACTGCCCCTGTATCTGCTCCCCCCTGGGGTCAGGGTGATTAGGGTGGCAGACTGCCCCTGTATCTGCTCCCCCCTGGGGTCAGGGTGAGTAGGGCGGCAGACTGACCCTGTATCTGCTCCCCCCTGGGGTCAGGGTGAGTAGGGCGGCAGGCTGCCCCTGTATCTGCTCCCCCCTGGGGTCAGGGTGAGTAGGGCGGCAGGCTGCCCCTGTATCTGCTCCCCCCTGGGGTCAGGGTGATTAGGGTGGCAGACTGCCCCTGTATCTGCTCCTCCCTGCGGTCAGGGTGAGTAGGGTGGCAGACTGCCCCTGTATCTGCTCCCCCCTGGGGTCAGGGTGAGTGGGGCGGCAGACTGCCCCTGTATCTGCTCCCCCCTGGGGTCAGGGTGATTAGGGTGGCAGACTGCCCCTGTATCTGCTCCCCCCTGGGGTCAGGGTGAGTAGGGCGGCAGACTGCCCCTGTATCTGCTCCCCCCTGGGGTCAGGGTGATTAGGGTGGCAGACTGCCCCTGTATCTGCTCCCCCCTGGGGTCAGGGTGAGTAGGGCGGCAGACTGCCCCTGTATCTGCTCCTCCTTGGGGTCAGGGTGATTAGGGCGGCTGACTGCCCCTGTATCTCCTCCTCCTTGGGGTCAGGGTGATTAGGGCGGCAGACTGCCCCTGTATCTCCTCCTCCTTGGGGTCAGGGTGATTAGGGCGGCAGACTGCCCCTGTATCTGCTCCCCCCTGGGGTCAGGGTAAGTATGGCGGCAGACTGCCCCTGTATCTGCTCCTCCCTGGGGTCAGGGTCTGTCTTGGTATCTCACGTTTATTGCCCTGCCTTTGCCCCGGCAGGACGTTATCACCTGGCTTACAAGATGGTTCGCACAGACAGCCGCCTGGTCCGCAGTATTCTCTCCGCACATGGCTTCCAGGAGGTGAGCGGCAGCACCATTCTTTGAGTTTTTTGTGAGGCCTCCGCCCTTTACACCACTAACATCACTCCGCTCTTCTAGGTCAACGCAAAGAGCAATGACTTCAACCTGATGTGGACTGGGTCACACATAAAGCCGCATCTGATGCGCTGCCTGACCAGCTTCCAGAGGGTTAACCATTTCCCCAGGTACAGAGGTGGGCCAGGAGGCCGCAGCGTGGTTCAGAGCCCGCTGGCTGGGGAGGTCCGTGTAGGTGAAAGGGCCGGCACTGAAGATCTGATCTCAGTCATCCTCCATCCCTTTTATTTTCTGCTTAGCGCTGCATACCCCTCCATTGTCAGCAGCTCTGACCACAGAATAGGCCCCTTCACATATCTCTCTCTGTGGGGGGACAGCTGTGACCTTGGGCCCTGCACATATCCTGCCCTAATGTCCTCCCAGGGCCCCACATTGCTCAGGATGCTTCTCTGATTCAGGTCGTATGAACTTACCCGCAAGGATCGACTCTACAAGAATGTGCAGCGCATGCAGCAGACGCATGGAGTGCGCAACTTCAACCTCCTACCCCAGACCTTCCTGCTGCCAGCAGAGTACCAGGAGTTCTGCAGTACGTGCCCAGGGGGCCCGGGAGAGTAGGGACCCATATGTCTGGCAGTCGCATGACCGATCTCAGATTGTGTTCTTCCACAGACTCCTTTTCAAAAGATCGTGGACCCTGGATTGTCAAGCCGGTCGCGTCATCTCGTGGACGTGGTGTTTATCTGGTGAACTCTGTATGTACTTACATCCTCTCCCCTCCTCCTGTGTGCTCTTTGTCGGCCTGTCTCGTCTCCTCTGGGCTCGCTGTGGGCCCCTCCTACTCTGGGCTCGCTGTGGGCCCCCCCTCCTCTGGGCTCGCTGTCGACCCCTCCTCCTCTGGGCTCGCTGTGGCCCCCCCTCCTCTGGGCTCACTGTTGGCCCCCCCTCCTCTGGGCTCGCTGTGGGCCCCCCTCCTCCTCTGGGCTCGCTGTGGGCCCCTCCTACTCTGGGATCGCTGTGGGCCCCCCTCCTCTGGGCTCGCTGTGGGCCCCCCCTCCTCTGGGCTCGCTGTTGGCCCCTCCTCCTCTGGGCTCGCTGTGGGCCCCCCCTCCTCCTCTGGGCTCGCTGTGGGCCTCTCCTCCTCCTCTGGGCTCGCTGTGGGCCCCCCCTCCTCCTCTGGGCTCGCTGTTGGCCCCCCCCTCCTCCTCTGGGCTCGCTGTTGGCCCCCCCTCCTCCTCTGGGCTCGCTGTGGGCCCCCCTCCTTCTCTGGGCTCGCTGTGGCCCCCCCTCCTCCTCTGGGCTCGCTGTGGCCCCCCCTCCTCCTCTGGGCTCGCTGTGGGCCTCTCCTACTCTGGGATCGCTGAGGGCCCCCCCTCCTCTGAGCTCGCTGTCGGCCCCTCCTCCTCTGGGCTCGCTGTCGGCCCCTCCTCCTCTGGGCTCGCTGTGGGCCCCCCCTCCTCCTCTGGGCTCGCTGTGGCCCCCCCTCCTCCTCTGGGCTCGCTGTGGGCCCCCCTCCTCCTCTGGGCTCGCTGTGGGCCGCCCCTCCTCCTCTGGGCTCGCTGTGGGCCCCTCCTCCTCTGGGCTCGCTGTGGGCCCCCCCTCCTCCTCTGGGCTCGCTGTGGCCCCCCCTCCTCCTCTGGGCTCGCTGTGGGCCCCCCCTCCTCCTCTGGACTCGCTGTGGGCCCCTCCTACTCTGGGATCGCTGAGGGCCCCCCCTCCTCTGAGCTCGCTGTCAGCCCCTCCTCCTCTGGGCTCGCTGTGGCCCCCCCTCCTCCTCTGGGCTCGCTGTGGGCCCCTCCTCCTCTGGGCTCGCTGTGGGCCCCCCCTCCTCCTCTGGGCTCGCTGTGGGCCGCCCCTCCTCCTCTGGGCTCGCTGTGGGCCGCCCCTCCTCCTCTGGGCTCGCTGTGGGCCGCCCCTCCTCCTCTGGGCTCGCTGTGGGCCACCCCTCCTCCTCTGGGCTCTCTGTGGGCCCCCCTCCTCCTCTGGGCTCGCTGTGGGCCCCCCTCCTCCTCTGGGCTCGCTGTGGGCCCCTCTCCTCCTCTGGGCTCGCTGTGGGCCCCCCCTCCTCCTCTGGGCTCGCTGTGGGCCCCCCCTCCTCCTCTGGGCTCGCTGTGGGCCCCCTCCTCCTCCTCTGGGCTCGCTGTGGGCCGCCCCTCCTCCTCTGGGCTCGCTGTGGGCCCCCCCTCCTCCTCTGGGCTCGCTGTGGGCCCCCCCTCCTCCTCTGGGCTCGCTGTGGGCCCCTCCTCCTCCTCCTCTGGGCTCGCTGTGGGCCCCCCCTCCTCCTCTGGGCTCGCTGTGGGCCCCTCCTACTCTGGGATCGCTGAGGGCCCCCCCTCCTCTGAGCTCGCTGTCGGCCCCTCCTCCTCTGGGCTCGCTGTCGGCCCCTCCTCCTCTGGGCTCGCTGTGGGCCCCCTCCTCCTCCTCTGGGCTCGCTGTGGGCCCCCCCTCCTCCTCTGGGCTCGCTGTGGGCCCCTCCTCCTCCTCCTCTGGGCTCGCTGTGGGCCCCCCCTCCTCCTCTGGGCTCGCTGTGGGCCCCTCCTCCTCCTCCTCTGGGCTCGCTGTGGGCCCCCCCTCCTCCTCTGGGCTCGCTGTGGGCCCCTCCTACTCTGGGATCGCTGAGGGCCCCCCCTCCTCTGAGCTCGCTGTCGGCCCCTCCTCCTCTGGGCTCGCTGTCGGCCCCTCCTCCTCTGGGCTCGCTGTGGGCCCCCCCTCCTCCTCTGGGCTCGCTGTGCCCCCCCCTCCTCCTCTGGGCTCGCTGTGGGCCCCCCTCCTCCTCTGGGCTCGCTGTGGGCACCTCCTACTCTGGGATCGCTGAGGGCCCCCCCTCCTCTGAGCTCGCTGTCGGCCCCTCCTCCTCTGGGATCGCTGAGGGCCCCCCCTCCTCTGAGCTCGCTGTCGGCCCCTCCTCCTCTGGGATCGCTGAGGGCCCCCCTTCCTCTGAGCTCGCTGTCGGCCCCTCCTCCTCTGGGATCGCTGAGGGCCCCCCCTCCTCTGAGCTCGCTGTCGGCCCCTCCTCCTCTGGGATCGCTGAGGGCCCCCCCTCCTCTGAGCTCGCTGTCGGCCCCTCCTCCTCTGGGCTCGCTGTCGGCCCCTCCTCCTCTGGGCTCGCTGTGGGCCCCCCCTCCTCCTCTGGGCTCGCTGTGGGCCCCCCCTCCTCCTCTGGGCTCGCTGTGGGCCGCCGCCCCTCCTCCTCTGGGCTCGCTGTGGGCCGCCGCCCCTCCTCCTCTGGGCTCGCTGTGGGCCGCCCCTCCTCCTCTGGGCTCGCTGTGGGCCGCCCCTCCTCCTCTGGGCTCGCTGTGGGCCGCCCCTCCTCCTCTGGGCTCGCTGTGGGCCCCTCCTTCCTCCTCGGGGCTCGCTGTCGGCCCCTCCTCCTCCTCCTCGGGGCTCGCTGCCGGCCCCTCCTCCTCCTCCTCGGGGCTCGCTGCCGGCCCCTCTGCCCCTCCTCCTCCTCGGGCACTCTGTCGCTCCTTCCTCCTCGGGGCTCACTGTCGACCCCTCCTCTTCATCCTCTTGGGTTGTCATCGGTCTCTCTTCTCTTGCAGCCATCTCAGGTCAGTGTGGAGGAGAATCTCTTGGTGTCTCGTTATATCAGTAACCCTCTGTTGATCGATGGTGAGTCTCTTCTGATGTGTCGTTTTGAGATCCGGACCCTCGATCCCCTCTGATTCGTTACTCCAGAGCGGCTTGTGTTCTGGGGAGGAGGGTAAATACAGGGTCACCAGGTATGTGGGTTACACCATGCTGCAATCATTTTTTGTAGGGTTTAAGTTTGATGTCCGCCTGTACGTATTGATCACCTCCTACGATCCGCTTGTCATCTACCTGTATGAAGAAGGGCTCACCAGGTAAGTGAACTGCAGGCTAAATCTGTCAAGCTGCACCAATGTCCGTGCCCCCTGTGCGCCCCTGGCCCCGGCTCCCCCACGCAGCCCCGACCATCGCCCCCCCGCGCAGTCCCGGCCCTCGCCCTCCCGCGCAGACCCGGCGTCTTGCCCCCCGCGCAGACCTGGCGCCTCGCCCCCCCGCGCAGACCCGGCCCTCGCCCACCCCGCGTAGACCCGGCCCTCGCCCCCCCCCGCGCGCAGCCCCGGCCCTCGCCCCCCCCCGCGCGCAGCCCCGGCCCTCGCTCAATCCCCGACCCCCCGCAGCCCCGGCCCTCGCCCAATCCCCCCCCGCGCAGCCCCGGCCCTCGCCCCACCGCGCAGTCCCGGCCCGCGCAGCCCCGGCCCTCGCCCAATCCCCTCTCCGCGCAGCCCCGGCCCTCGCCCAATCCCCCCCCCCCCCGCGCAGCCCCGGCCCTCGCCCAATCCCCCCCCCCCGCGCAGCCCCGGCCCTCGCCCCAGCACTTCGGTATTCTATTCTCCACCACTATCAGGTTTGCTACAGTGCGATATGATCGAGCTGCCAAGAATATAAAGAACCAGTTTATGCATCTGACAAACTACAGTGTGAACAAGAGGAGTGCAGACTATGTGAGGTACGAGGCGCTGCAGGCGGTGACTACGGGCATTCCAGAAAGAGGTCTCTTATTCACTGTCCTGTCCTATTAGTTGCGATGACCCTGAAGTGGAGGATTATGGGAACAAGTGGAGTATGAGTGCAATGTTGCGTTACCTGAAGCAGGAAGGGAAGGACACGGCTGGTAAGAAAGAGAAGCCTCCTACCCACCATATTGTCACCCTGGCCCACACATGATGGGTGTGATCTGACACATGATGGGTGTGATCTGACACATGATGGGTGTGATCTGACTCCTTCTCTGTTGTTCCTTGCATTCTTTCTTGCTTCTCCATTCTTTGTGACTCCATCGCTCTTGCTCCTCCTCTATGATCCCTTCCTGTCTCTTAATCCTGTCACTTTCCCCTGCACCACGCCCTATCATTGACGCCTTCCCTTTTCTGTGACTCCTGTCTTTACCCTGCTCCCCCCTTTCTGTGTCTGCTCCCTGTCCCCATCGTATCCCCCATTCTGTGAGTCCTCTCCCTTTCCTCTGGTCCTTCCCTTTTCTGTGACTCCTGTCTTTACCCTGCTCCCCCCTTTCTGTGTCTCCTCCCTGTCCCCATCGTATCCCCCATTCTGTGAGTCCTCTCCCTTTCCTCTGGTCCTTCCCTTTTCTGTGACTCCTGTCTTTACCCTGCTCCCCCCTTTCTGTGTCTTCTCCCTGTCCCCATCGTATCCCCCATTCTGTGAGTCCTCTCCCATTCCTCTGGTCCTTCCCTTTTCTATGACTCCTGTCTTTACCCTGCTCCCCCCTTTCTGTGTCTCCTCCCTGTCCCCATCGTATCCCCCATTCTGTGAGTCCTCTCCCTTTCCTCTGGTCCTTCCCTTTTCTATGACTCCTGTCTTTACCCTGCTCCCCCCTTTCTGTGTCTCCTCCCTGTCCCCATCGTATCCCCCATTCTGTGAGTCCTCTCCCATTCCTCTGGTCCTTCCCTTTTCTGTGACTCCTGTCTTTACCCTGCTCCCCCCTTTCTGTGTCTGCTCCCTGTCCCCATCGTATCCCCCATTCTGTGAGTCCTCTCCCTTTCCTCTGGTCCTTCCCTTTTCTGTGACTCCTGTCTTTACCCTGCTCCCCCCTTTCTGTGTCTTCTCCCTGTCCCCATCGTATCCCCCATTCTGTGAGTCCTCTCCCTTTCCTCTGGTCCTTCCCCTTTCTGTGACTCCTGTCTTTACCCTGCTCCCCCCTTTCTGTGTCTGCTCCCTGTCCCCATCGTATTCCCCATTCTGTGAGTCCTCTCCCATTCCTCTGGTCCTTCCCTTTTCTGTGACTCCTGTCTTTACCCTGCTCCCCCCTTTCTGTGTCTGCTCCCTGTCCCCATCGTATCCCCCATTCTGTGAGTCCTCTCCCTTTCCTCTGGTCCTTCCCTTTTCTGTGACTCCTGTCTTTACCCTGCTCCCCCCTTTCTGTGTCTTCTCCCTGTCCCCATCGTATCCCCCATTCTGTGAGTCCTCTCCCTTTCCTCTGGTCTTTCCCCTTTCTGTGACTCCTCACTTTCGTCTTTCTCCCCCCACTTTCTGTGTCTCCTCACTGCTCTTATTTCATCCTTTCTTTGACACTTCCCTGTCCCAGTCTCCTCCTCTTTTGTGTGACCCCTCCCCTTTTGTGTAACTCCTCCCCACACCGCTTGGTAATGCCCCTCTCCCTGTGTGGCTCTCATGGCTGTAATGTCCTTGTCCTCCACAGCGCTCATGTCTCAGGTGGAGGATCTCATCGTTAAGACGGTCATCTCGGGGGAACTTCCGATAGCCTCGGCCTGCAAGTCCTTCCAGGTGCACAGGGGGAACTGCTTTGGTGAGTCCTGGGCAGTGAGAGCGGCGCCCCCCGGTGCATGATGATGTACTGACCCTTCTTCTGCTGTTGCAGAGCTTTATGGTTTTGATGTGCTGATTGATGGAAATCTCAGACCTTGGCTCCTAGAAGTTAATCTGTCTCCATCTCTGGCCTGGTAAGATGCCCCTCCACCCCTGACACCAGCCCCCTTCCCCTCTGGCTGCCGCGTGACTTATTCTTCCATATCTGCTGACAGTGATGCCCCTCTGGACATGAAGGTGAAGGCCAGCATGGTTTCTGACATGCTGACCCTGATAGGTGAGTATGATGGATGTACTGCAGGTATCAGCCGAACACCATGCTGTAACTGACAGGACTTCTCTATGGTCTCTGTAGGTCTGGAGTGTCAAGACCCTCAACAAGAAACAGGACGTGAGAAGCGGATGGCCAGGCCACAGGTTAGCTCTTATGGTAGCCACCATTAATAGTCTCCTTTTCTCATTGATGACATTGAAGTGATGGGTTCTTTGTCCCTCGGCAGCGCCCCCTGTCAGCCAGCGACATTGACACTAAGCTGCAGCTTGGAATCAGAGAGAAGACTGGAAGAAGCGGGGTCCTAGGGCTGTCCACGGAGGAGGTCTGTCCACTTCTATCCACGGCGCTACGTGGGTGGTCTTCAGAACCCTGTAGGGCACCACTTTAGTAAAGCCCTCACCCATGCTGCCGCACCCTATATGTAGATTGTGAGCTCTTGAGCTGAGGTGACGTCACAGTAATAACACAGGCCATGTACACTATACTATACCCGAGATGCCAACTCTGTGCCGTCTACGGTCTGACACTCCGCTTCATGTGTCCAGGTAAAGGTCTTGCGTAGGCTGCAGGATGAGGAAGCGAGACGCGGCGGTTTTGTCCGTATATTTCCTAGGCATGATACTTGGGCGCTGTACGGGTAAGTCCTCTATACAGTGAGGCAGAGGTCTTGTCCTTCTGCACCTTCCTCTGATTCCCTGCCATGTTCACACAGCTCCTTCCTGGAACACAAGACATCCATGAATTACATGCTGGCCACCCACCTCTTCTCCAGCAAGTAGGTACAAGCTGAACTGCCTGTGCCCATCATGTAGCCTGTCATGTCATCGTCCTTTCATCTTCCATAGAACAGTTATAAGTGACCCCCGACTGACGCTAAACGCGGCTTTGTATGAACGAAAACTTGTTTCACTACAACTGCGCAGGGCCAGGAGGCATGAGCGGGCGCGTAGAACAGGTACACTGTCTGTAGTGTGGGTCTAGGCTATCACTGGCTGCTCGTACTCCTCCCACTCCCCCCAATTCCTATGATTGGCTGCACATGCTCCTCTAGTCCTCCAGGACCTCCTGTGATTGGCTGCGTGTGCTCCAGTTCCCCAGCACCTCCTGTGATTGGCTGCATGTGCTCCTCCAGTTCCCCAGCACCTCCTGTGATTGGCTGCGTGTGCTCCCCCAGTTCCCCAGCACCTCCTGTGATTGGCTGCATGTGCTCCTCCAGTTCCCCAGCACCTCCTGTAATTGACTGCATGTGCTCCTCCAGTTCCCCAGCACCTCCTGTGATTGGCTGCGTGTGCTCCCCCAGTTCCCCAGCACCTCCTGTGATTGGCTGCATGTGCTCCTCCAGTTCCCCAGCACCTCCTGTGATTGGCTGCGTGTGCTCCTCCAGTTCCCCAGCACCTCCTGTGATTGGCTGCATGTGCTCCTCCAGTTCCCCAGCACCTCCTGTGATTGGCGGCATGTGCTCCTCCAGTTCCCCAGCACCTCCTGTGATTGGCGGCATGTGCTCCTCCAGTTCCCCAGCACCTCCTGTGATTGGCGGCATGTGCTCCTCTAGTTGCCCAGGACCTCCTGTGATTGGCTGCATGTGCTCTTCCCGCTCCCCACCAATTCCTATGATTGGTTGCGTGTGCTCCTCCAGTTCTCTAGCACCTCCTGTGATTGGCTGCGTGTGCTCCTCCAGTTCCCCAGCACCTCCTGTGATTGGCGGCATGTGCTCCTCCAGTTCTCTAGCACCTCCTGTGATTGGCTGCGTGTTCTCCTCTAGTTCTCCAGCACCTCCTGTGATTGGCTGCGTGTGCTCCTCCAGTTCTCCAGCACCTCCTGTGATTGGCTGCGTGTGCTCCTCCAGTTCTCCTGCACCTCCTGTGATTGGCTGCGTGTGCTCCTCCAGTTCCCCAGCACCTCCTGTGATTGGCTGCGTGTGCTCCTCCAGTTCCCCAGCACCTTCTGTGATTGGCTGAGTGTGCTCCTCCAGTTCCCCAGCACCTTCAGTGATTGGCTGCGCATGCTTCTCCAGTTCCCCAGCACCTCCTGTGATTGGCTGCACATGCTCCTCCCGCTTTCCTCCTCTTTGGCAGTTCGGGCACCTCCACTGTGATTGGTTATGTGTCCTCCTTCAGCTTCCCTCCTCTTTGATTGGCTGTTTGTGCTCTTCCTGTTCCCCAGCACCTCCTGTGATTGGCTGCACATGCTCCTCCCACTTTCCTCCTCTTTGGCAGTTCGGGCACCTCCACTGTGATTGGTTATGTGTCCTCCTTCAGCTTCCCTCCTCTGTGATTGGCTGTTTGTGCTCTTCCAGTTCCCCAGAACCTCCTGTGATTGGCTGCTCATGCTCCTCTTGCTCCCTGGCACCTCCCATGGTTGGCTTCATGTACTCCTGCTCCCCAGCAACTCCTGTGATAAGCTGCACGTGTTCCTTCCGTCCACTATGATTGGCTCTGTGTGCATTTCCAGCTCCCACGCCTCCTGTGATTAGTTGTGTGCTCCTCCTGCTTCCCACCACCTTCTGTCATTGGCTGTGCATGGGCCTAATGCTTTTTGCTGTGATTTGTTGTGCGTGTCCCTCACCACCTTCCTTGATGACTGGTGGTGTATACTCCTTCCACTCCCCACCGCCTCCTGTGATTGGCTGGGTGTGTTCATCCCTCTTCCCTCTGTGGTTGACTGCTCAGGCAACTGCTGCTTGCATCCACTGTGATAGATTGTGTGTGCTCCTCCAGCTCCCACGCCTCCTGTTATTTGCTCCTCCAGCTCCCACGCCTCCTGTTATTTGCTCCTCCAACTCCCACGCCTCCTGTGATTTGCTCCTCCAGCTCCCACGCCTCCTGTGATTTGCTCCTCCAGCTCCCACGCCTCTTGTGATTTGCTCCTCCAGCTCCCACGCCTCCTGTGATTTGCTCCTCCAGCTCCCACGCCTCCTGTGATTTGCTCCTCCAGCTCCCACGCCTCCTGTGATTTGCTGCTTCAGCACCCACGCCTCCTGTGATTTGCTCTTCCAGCTCCCACGCCTCCTGTGATTTGCTCTTCCAGCTCCCACGCCTCCTGTGATTTGCTGCTTCATCTCCCACGCCTCCTGTGATTTG
Source organism: Phyllobates terribilis (assembly GCF_046119375.1). Lineage (NCBI taxonomy): Eukaryota > Metazoa > Chordata > Amphibia > Anura > Dendrobatidae > Phyllobates > Phyllobates terribilis. The sequence continues at coordinate 7,948,693 of NW_027362767.1, forward strand.
CTGCTTCATCTCCCACGCCTCCTGTGATTTGCTCCTCCAGCTCCCACGCCTCCTGTGATTTGCTCCTCCAGCTCCCACGCCTCCTGTGATTTGCTCCTCCAGCTCCCACGCCTCCTGTGATTTGCTCCTCCAGCTCCCACTCCTCCTGTGATTTGCTCCTCCAGCTCCCACGCCTCCTGTGATTTGCTCCTCCAGCTCCCACGCCTCCTGTGATTTGCTCTTCCAGCTCCCACGCCTCCTGTGATTTGCTCCTCCAGCTCCCACGCCTCCTGTGATTTGCTCCTCCAGCTCCCACGCCTCCTGTGATTTGCTCCTCCAGCTCCCACTCCTCCTGTGATTTGCTCCTCCAGCTCCCACGCCTCCTGTGATTTGCTCCTCCAGCTCCCACTCCTCCTGTGATTTGCTCCTCCAGCTCCCACGCCTCCTGTGATTTGCTCCTCCAGCTCCCACGCCTCCTGTGATTTGCTCCTCCAGCTCCCACGCCTCCTGTGATTTGCTCCTCCAGCTCCCACTCCTCCTGTGATTTGCTCCTCCAGCTCCCACGCCTGCTGTGATTTGCTGCTCCAGCTCCCACGCCTGCTGTGATTTGCTGCTCCAGCTCCCACGCCTCCTGTGATTTGCTGCTTCAGCTCCCACTGCTCCTGTGATTTGCTCTTCCAGCTCCCACGCCTCCTGTGATTTGCTCCTCCAGCTCCCACGCCTCTTGTGGTTTGCTCCTCCAGCTCCCACGCCTCCTGTGATTTGCTCCTCCAGCTCCCACGCCTCCTGTGATTTGCTCCCACGCCTCCTGTGATTTGCTCCTCCAGCTCCCACGCCTCCTGTGATTTGCTCCTTCCTCTTTAGTAAAGTCTTGCACTATATTGCAGCTTTTCTCCACCCATCTGACGGTGGTGTACAGGAGGAAGAGGAGGAAGATGACATTGAAGATGAGGAAGAGGTGCAGGAGCAGCTGAGCCCCCCAGTGCACGCTCGGCCCCCTCCAGTACCCGCTCCCCGGATCAGTATCATACAGCTGTTACATGAGGGGGCAAACCTTAGGTAAGTGTCTGCAGAGTGGCTGAGTGTCGCGTCCTTGCTGTTGTTGGTGTTCGCCATACACTTGGTTGTCTTTGTGTCTGCAGTAAGGTCCAGGCGCGTCTCGCTTTCTCTGGCTATTTACAGCGGGTGCAAAGTCGTCTACAGGACGAGCGAAGTACAGAGAGTGCAGAGCCGAAAGCTGAAGAGCAGATGGTGAGGCGCAAAAGTCACCCCTCCCGAAATACAAACCAGTGATTACTAGACTCAGTCCTATTGACTTACAGGGTCAACGACACCCCAAAACGGGAGTCGCTATATAACGAGGGCGGATCAGTGGCGGCAGCGTCCGTGTCACAGTATAACGAGGGCGGATCAGTGGCGGCAGCATCCTTGTTACAGTATAACGAGGGTGGATCAGTGGCGGCAACGCCCGTGTTACAGTATAACGAGGGCGGATCAGTGGCGGCAACGCCCATGGTGCTGTATAACAAAGGTGGAGCAATGGTGGCAGCGCCCGTGTCCCGGTATAACGAGGGCGGATCAGTGGTGGCGGCACCCATGTGTCTGTATAACGAGGACGGATCAGTGGCGGCGGCACCCATGTGTCTGTATAACGAGGACGGATCAGTGGCAGCGGCACCCATGTGTCTGTATAACGAGGGCGGATCAGTGGCGGCGGCACCCATGTGTCTGTATAACGAGGGCGGATCAGTGGTGGCGGCACCCATGTGTCTATATAACGAGGGCGGATCAGTGGCGGCGGCACCCATGTGTCTGTATAACGAGGGCGGATCAGTGGCAGCGGCACCCATGTGTCTGTATAACAAGGGCGGATCAGTGGCAGCGGCACCCATGTGTCTGTATAACGAGGGCGGATCAGTGGCGGCGGCACCCATGTGTCTGTATAACGAGGGCGGATCAGTGGCGGCAGCGCACATGCTGCTGTATTACGAGGGCGGATCAGTGGCGGCGGAGCACGTGCTGCTGTATAATGAGGGTGGATCAGTGGCGCAGCGCACATGCTGCTGTATTACGAGGGCGGATCAGTGGCGGCGGCGCACGTGCTGCTGTATAATGAGGGCGGATTTACTGGCGGCAGCGCACATGCTGCTGTATTACGAGGGCAGATCTGTGGCGGCAGCGCATGTGCTGCTGTATAATGAGGGTGGATCAGTGGCGGCGGCGCACGTGCTGCTGTATAATGAGGGCGGATCAGTGGCGCCGGCGCACGTGCTGCTGTATAATGAGGGCGGATTTACTGGCGGCAGCGCACATGCTGCTGTATTACGAGGGCAGATCTGTGGCGGCAGCGCATGTGCTGCTGTATAATGAGGGTGGATCAGTGGTGGCAGTGCACGTGCTGCTGTATAACGAGGGCAGATTAGTGACTGTGGCTCCCATGTCGATGTATAATGAGGGCGAATCAGTGGCAGCGGCGGGGGATCTGTTGGTGATTGTGGGGAGGGGGATCTGTGGGTGTTGTGGGGAGGGGGATCTGTTGGTGATTGTGAGGAGGTGGATCTGTTGGTGATTGTGAAGAGGGGGATCTGTTGGCGATTGTGAGGAGGGGGATCTGTTGGTGATTGTGAGGAGGGGGATCTGTGGGTGATTGTGGGGAGGGGGATCTGTGGGTGATTGTGAGGAGGTGGATCTGTGGGTGATTGTATGGAGGGGGATCTGTTGGTGATTGTGGGGAGGGGGATCTGTTGGTGATTGTGGGGAGGGGGATCTGCAGGTGATTGTGAGGAGGTGGATCTGCGGGTGATTGTGGGGAGGGGGATCTGTTGGTGATTGTGGGGAGGGGGATCTGCAGGTGATTGTGGGGAGGGGGATCTGCAGGTGATTGTGAGGAGGTGGATCTGCGGGTGATTGTGGGGAGGGGGATCTGTGGGTGATTGTGGGGAGGGGGATCTGCAGGTGATTGTGGGGAGGGGGATCTGCAGGTGATTGTGAGGAGGTGGATCTGCGGGTGATTGTGGGGAGGGGGATCTGTTGGTGATTGTGGGGAGGGGGATCTGCAGGTGATTGTGGGGAGGGGGATCTGCAGGTGATTGTGGGGAGGGGGATCTGTGGGTGATTGTGGGGAGGGGGATCTGTGGGTGATTGTGGGGAGGGGGATCTGTGGGTGATTGTGGGGAGGGGGATCTGTGGGTGATTGTGGGGAGGGGGATCTGTGGGTGATTGTGGGGAGGGGGATCTGTGGGTGATTGTGGGGAGGGGGGTCTGTGGGTGATTGTGGGGAGGTGGATCTGTGGGTGATTGTGGGGAGGTGGATCTGTGGGTGATTGTGGGGAGGTGGATCTGCGGGTGTTGTGGGGAGGGGGATCTGTTGGTGATTGTGTGGAGGGGGATCTGCGGGTGTTGTGGGAGGGGGATCTGTGGGTGATTGTGGGGAGGGGGATCTGTGGGTGATTGTGGGGAGGGGGATCTGTGGGTGATTGTGGGGAGGGGGATCTGTTGGTGATTGTGGGGAGGGGGATCTGTTGGTGATTGTGGGGAGGGGGATCTGTTGGTGATTGGTGGAGGGGGATCTGCGGGTGTTGTGGGGAGGGGGATCTGTTGGTGATTGTGGGAGGGGGATCTGTGGGTGATTGTGGGGAGGGGGATCTGTGGGTGATTGTGGGGAGGGGGATCTGTTGGTGATTGTGGGGAGGGGGATCTGTTGGTGATTGTGGGGAGGGGGATCTGTGGGTGATTGTGGGGAGGGGGATCTGTGGGTGATTGTGGGGAGGGGGATCTGTGGGTGATTGTGGGGAGGGGGATCTGTGGGTGTTGTGGGGAGGGGGATCTGTGGGTGTTGTGGGGAGGGGGATCTGTGGGTGATTGTGGGGAGGGGGATCTGTGGGTGTTGTGGGGAGGGGGATCTGTGGGTGATTGTGGGGAGGGGGATCTGTTGGTGATTGTGGGGAGGGGGATCTGTTGGTGATTGTGGGGAGGGGGATCTGTGGGTGATTGTGGGGAGGGGGATCTGTGGGTGTTGTGGGGAGGGGGATCTGTGGGTGTTGTGGGGAGGGGGATCTGTGGGTGATTGTGGGGAGGGGGATCTGTGGGTGTTGTGGGGAGGGGGATCTGTGGGTGTAGTGGGGAGGGGGATCTGTTGGTGATTATGGGGAGGGGAATCTGTGGGTGTTGTGGGGAGGGGGATCTGTGGGTGTTGTGGGCGCAGCGGGTGCCACTGTTGGCTGCATGTGTATTACTTGTTTGTGCCCCTCAGGAGCTGGTGATGAGGTTTCTGCAGAGAGCGGCTGCTAATTTACAGCATTCGTTGAGTCTGAAGCTGCCGGGCCGATGTCTGCCCGTTCAGGAAAAACGTCACCTGCTGGCCAAGCAGCTGGGAGACTTCATCTACCTGTACGACCAGGTGAGTGCTGCGCACCCCACAGCCCACCTCATTACACAGACGCTATGCAGACGTACACCTGCTCACTTGTCCATTTAGGAGTTCTGCCATACAGTGGGTATAAAAAGTTTACACGCCTGGGTAAATTCTCAGATTTTTGTCATGTAAATAATCTTACCAAGAAGAATCATTTCAGAACTTTTCACTTTTATTGTCACCCATGATGTGTACAAATCCTTAGATAGACAAACTGAAATCATTTTGATGGGGAAATAAAAATAACAAAGCTAAAATAATCCTCCTGTGATTGGGGCTGTGTTAGTGCCAAGAATCGTCCGATCACATTTCCCCCATCTTACACAATAGTCAGCGCTCGGCCACCGTCATTTACTGCGATTCTGATTAACCTCAGAGAAAGTGTCACTGCTCTAAGAGGATTTTCCTGACATTTTCTGGTCTGTAAACAGCTGACAACACAGCAGAGGATCTCACTTTGGAAAGTTGTCAGTCAGGATTAAGTACAATAACATTTCCCAGGCATCAGATCTACCATGGACACTGTGAAGACGTCATCAAGAAGGGGCTGAAATTTAACACAACAATGACATTACCAGCAATTGCAGAGCTAGTTGTGGAGTTTACATTTGAGGTGTCCTCAAGGACATAAAAGGAATTTTCAGCTTTTTGGTCAAAGAGAAATTCATAAAATTCTCCGCTGCCCCAGAATCAATGAGTGCTTGTCCTGTGAACATAGAGGAACCAAATGAGACAGACATGGGCACAAGCAAGTCCTCTTTAGTGGAGGACAAAGTTGTTATTATTATTATTATTTATTATAGCGCCATTTATTCCACTTTATACGTGATCGGGGTATACATAATAAAAACAAGTACAATATTCTTGGATAACAGAAGTCGCTGACTGGTACAATAGGAGAGAGGACCCTGCCCGCGAGGGCTCACAGTCTACAAGGGATGGGTGAGGATACAGTAGGTGAGGGTAGAGCTGGCCATGCAGCATTATGGTGGAGTGGTGGTTGCTGCAGGTTGTAGGCTTGTCGGAAGAGGTGGGTCTTCAGGTTCCTTTTGAAGGTTTCCACGGTAGACGAGAGTCTGATGTGTTGGGGTAGAACGTTCCGGAGTAGAGGGGGTGCGCGGGAGAAATCTTGTATGTGATTGTGGGAAGAGGAGATAACAGGGGAGGAAAGCAGGAGATCTTCTGAGGATCGGAGGTTGCGTGCAGGTAAGTACCGGGAGACTAGGTCACAGATGTATGGAGGAGACAGGTTGTGAATGGCTTTGTATGCCAGGGTTAGGGTTTTGAACTGAAGTCTCTGGGTAATGGGGAGCCAGTGAAGGGATTGACAGAGGGAAGAGACGGGGAATAGCGGGGGGACAGGTGGATTAGTTGGGCAGCGGAATTTAGGATAGATTGGAGGGGTGCGAGTGTTAGAGGGGAGGCCACAGAGCAGGAGGTTGCAGTAGTTGAGGCGGGAGATGATGAGGGCATACACTAGTGTTTTTGCAGAGTCGTGGTTGAGGAATGTGCGGATCCAGAAGATATTTTTGAGTTGGAGTCGGCAGGAAGTGGAAAGGGCTTGGATATGTGATGTGAAGGAGAGATCAGAGTCCAGGGTTACCCTGAGGCAGCCAGCTTGTGGGACTGGGGAGAGTGGACAGCCATTGATGTTGATAGATAGGTCAGTTGGGGGGGTTGAGTGAGATGGTGGAAAGATGATGAATTCTGTTTTATCCATGTTAAGTTTTAGAAATCTAGCAGAGAAGGATGAGATGGCGGACAGACATTGTGGGATTCTGGTTAGTAGGGAGGAGATATCGGGTCCAGAGAGGTAGATCTGTGTGTCATCAGTATAGAGGTGGTACTGAAAGCCGTGAGACTCTATGGGTTGTCCCAGGCCGAAGGTGTAGATGGAGAAGAGCATGGGCCATAGGACTGAACCTTGGGGGACACCGACAGATAGGGGGTGAGATGATGAGGTGGTGTGTGAGTGGGAGACGCTGAATGTCTGGTCTGTTAGATATGAGGAGATCCAAGATAGGGCCAAGTCTGTGATGCCGAGAGATGAGAGAGTCTGTAGTAAGAGGGAATGGTCCACTGTGTCAAAAGCAAAGGATAGGTCCAGGAGGAGGACAGAGTAATGTTGCTTGGATTTGGCGGTTAGTAGGTCGTTGGTGACTTTAGTCAGGGCAGTTTCAGTGGAGTGATGCGGTCGGAAGCCAGATTGTAAGTGGTCAAAGAGGGAGCAGGAGGAGAGGTGGGAGGAAAGTTCAAGATGGACGTGTTCCAGTAGTTTTGAGGCATAGGGGAGAAGTCATATGGGGCGATAGCTAGTCAGGATGGGTGATGGGAGGGCTTTTTGAGGATGGATGTGATTGAGGCATCTTTAAAGCATGAGGAGAAGACACCAGTTATTAGTGATAGGTTGAAGAGATGGGTTAGGGTTGGGGTAAAGACTGGTGAGGTTTGGGATGAGGTGGGACGGGATTCGGTTGAGTGCACAGGTGGTGAAATGTTATCTTGAGAGTAGAGCAGAAAGTTGATCTTCCGTAATGGAGGAGAAGCTGGTTTTGGAGGAGGAGGGCTGAGTAGTTACGAGGAGGGGCTGTGGGGGTTGTAGGCCAAAGCTTTCTCTGATATTATCAGTCTTCTGCTTGAAGAATGAGGCAGAGTCTTCAGCTGAGATGAGAGGGAGGAGGCACTGGTGGACAGAGGAGAGAATTGAAAGTGTTGAATAGCTGTTTGGGGTTGTGAGACAGGGAGGATATTAGAGATGAGAAGTAGGTTTGTTTTGCTGCAGTGAGTGTGGACTTGAAAGTACTGAGGGACTGTTGAATGCGATGAAGTGCTCTTTGGAATGAGATCTTTTCCATCTCCTCTCAGCAACCCTGGAAGCCTGCCTCAGTTCTTTAGTTAGGTTGGTGTGCCAGGGTTGCCTGTTGATTTTACAAGCTTTGGTATGTGTGAGGAGGTAACCGATTCGAGAGCTGCAACTATTGTGGTGTTATATAAAGTGGCCGCAGCATCTCCATCGTGCAAGGAACGTATGTCTGTAAGAGAGAGAAGGGATTCAGAGAGAGAGTGTAGAGCAAGGTGTTTTAAGATTTCTGCGAGGGTGTGCGGGTTTGTGAAGTGGGGGTTGTGGACCTGGAGAGGAGCGGGCAGAGAATGTAAGTAGGTTGTGGTGAGAGAGAGGGAGAGGTGAGTTAGGTTGGATAGTGAACAGAGGCGGGTGAAGATGAAGCCTAGTGTGTGGCCATCTTTGTGAGTGGCTGCGGGAGACCATTGAGCAAGGCCAAAGGAAGAAGCGAGAGATAGAAGGTAAGAGACAGCTGAGAGGGAATTGTCAATGGGGATGTTGAAGTCACTCATGATGATAGTGGGGATGTCAGCGGAAAGGAAATGAAGCAAATGAAACAGACATGGGCACAAGCAAGTCATCTTTAGTGGAGGACAGAGTTACCCCCATGGGGATGCCTCCCTCCTCGCCTAGGGGCTGAAGTTCTGGTTTGGCCTTCAGCTTGGGACAGTCTGTGCGAGATTGATCCACAATATAAACTAGAGTCCCTGTGAGGGTTGACGGGATCTTTTGGCCAGTGGCAATCTCTTTCGAGCGATTAGCATAGTTTCCGGTGCCTCTACTGAGGCAGAGCGGCCACATGGGCTGAGAGGTTTTGCACTGCCTGCACCAGGTCACGTTGACAGCAAGTGGCACCACCAGTCCAGACAAATCATCCGTATCCAATCACAACAGTTTTGTGGCGGCTGCACTTTTGGGATTCATGGTGTTAGGATTTTGTTTAGTCTGACCTGCTGAGTGGATCATCTAAGCCTGAGGTCTGGGTGGGCACACGGACCCCAGGCGTTGGGGCAGCTTCCTCGAGGACACGTGGAATTGTGAGGACTTGGTACACTCAGGAGGACAGATGAAGTGGAACCAACATAGGTGACCATTCGTCTCTGCTGGGTAGAGTTGGCACAATATGCACAGATGGCAGAGTACACCAACATATGATGCTGGAGTCTCAATCCCAAGACACAGGTGTGTGTCTTAGTGGGCTTAAATAGGACTGTGGACATAATGTCATCGAGCCACGACAGGCAACTTGCAAAACCTGATGTGGAGCACAACAGAAGGCAGCGGAGCCTGTGATACCCGAGACAGGTGTGTATCAGGTGACATCAAAGGGGGAAAAAAGTTCTGAAATTATTCTTCTATATGACTAAAACCTGGGACTGTAACAGGGGTGTGTAAACTTTTTATATCCTCTCCAAGGACAGACCATTAGAATTCAGGCTTAACATATACCCGTTGGTTAAGCAACGAATACAGAGGCGCAGGGGCCAAAGATTATTATGGGGTTTGCAGGTTGTGCGTTTTCTTCCATTTTAGGCTATGTGCGCACGTTCAGGATTTGAATCCGGAAAATTCCTTAAGGTTTCTGCATCTCTTGGCAGGAAAAACGTTGCAGAAAAAATGTGCGTTTGGCCGCGATTTTCATTCAGTTTTTGATTTTTTTTTTATGCGTTTTTGTACAGCAATAAATGCTTTCTGGAGCTAAATAAAGATATTTGAAAAAATAAACGTGGGGCATTGCTTTAACCCTTGCATTACCGTCAGACCTGGGGTGAATATATTGCTTAATTTAAATTATTACAGAATGTGTCTGTTGTATTTCAAATAAAGTGTTTTACTCAGTGTTCTGAAGCATCCGTCTGGACCACAAACTATTTCTCAAAGTCTGGTGCGACCAGGACCGGCTGCTTACACAGTGCCAGCTTCAACTGTTGGAACGCCATCTCTGTTTCCTCCTTTCCTTTCACCATTGTTGATCTGGTGCCTTTGAGGAGATCCGTGAGTGGCGCGGCCATCATGACAAAATTTGGGATCAACCACCGGTAATATCCCACCATTCCCAAGAACGCTCTCACTTGCTTTTTGGAGAGCGGTTGCAGCCAGTTCTGGATTGCCCTTCCCAGAACAAGGGAAAATCACGCCCCAATATGACGGGCTGTATCAGGTCCCTGACCACCCCGACCTCGTGAGATTAGGCGCCAAAGTCTGTTCTGACTGTCACACTGGTCACTGGGTAATTCTTGGCATCTCCATGTATGCAGCGAATGCCCACAGTTTTGGTAGGGAACAGCTGGTGGGGAAGAGTAGCATTGATTAGGGTCACCAGAGTACAATAGTCCAAGCACCCTTCCTCCATTAATGGACACGGCACACACCTGCGGCCCCTCGCCGGGTTGACCGTCCACACTGCAGGCTGGATAAGCATAATAGGAACACCGTCTGCCTAGGCTGCAGTACATGGGTTCAGGGGACATATGGCATCGGGCGGCTACATGTCCAGGGTTGTGATACCAACAAACGATATCCCTCATGGCAGTCTTTGCGGCACCTTCAGAGGAAGTGGGACGCCCCCCAGTGGTGGCTCTAGACCTCTTCCATGGTGAAGCCGCCCCCTTTTGGGTATCCCAGTACGGGGAAGTGACTATACCCGGTTTCCCGAGCGATTTCTCAACGACCTGGTACCTCTCTACTAGGCCGAGAAGGTTGTCTGCGTTCTGGGGATCGCCTTGAGCGACCCAAGTCTGTACCGACTTAGGAAAGGAGTGTATGAACCTATCAATCACTACGCGCTCGACCTTCTGGGTAGTAGTGGAAGACTCTGGCTGCAACCACTTCTGAATGAGATGCAGCAGGTCAAACATCTGCGACCGAGGGGATTTGTCGCCAGCATACGCCCAGTGGTGGACTCGTTGGGCTCTCATTGCCATATTGACACCCAGGGGTGCAAGGATTTCTGTCTTAAGTTTGGAATAGTCTTTGACATCCTGCAGTGCTAAGTCATAATATGCCTTTTGGGGTTCACCCGACAAATATGGAGCCAGAACCTCTGCCGACTGTTCTAGTGGAAGTGTCTCTCGTTCTGCTACCCTTTCATAAACAGTCAGAAATGCCTCCACATCATCCCCTGGGGTCATCGTTTGCATGGCTCTTCTTACCGGTTTCCGGACGCATGCACCATCACCTGGAGTTGGGGGAGGGGCTGCCGGCCTCCCACGAACCGCCTCTGCAAGTAGCTCAATCTGCTGCTGCTGGTACTGGTCTTGTTGATGCTGCTGCTGGTACTGGTCGTGTTGATGCTGCTGCTGTTGACAGAACTGGTCTTGTTGCTGTTGCTGCTGCTGTTGGATCTGTTGCATCCGTAGTTTGTCTCCTGCTGCTGCTGTATGTTCTGCTGGCTCTGCAAGGGCTGCTGCATGCTATGCTGGTGCTGTGTTTGCTGTGCCTGCAACAAATGCTTAAGCAGGTCCTCCATTTTTTCCGGCGTCACTTGCTGGCTTACGGCCGCCTTCACCCAGGACATGCAGCGTCTCTTATAACAGTCACACGTGTTCACTGGGAGTGATGCCCGCACTTCTATCACCTACTGTGGTAGATCGGCTCACTCGGCTACGCATTGAGGTGTAAACGGAACACTGTCTCTTTAAATTTTCAGTTGGTTTATTGTGCAGCATAACCCAGTAAAAAGTTCATGGAAAATAAACATAGCCCATCCAGCCTAACTGCAAACAAAATTAGGGAAAAAGTCCTTGCACTGGCCGGGGTCCGGCCACTCCAGGTTTAGCAAAAAACCACGCGGTTCAGGTTCAGCAGGAACAAACACATGCTCCTCTCTCTGGAGCTGGCCTCCAGATACTGATGGCCTCCTGAGTCAAAAGGCTGGCTTTTTAAAGCCCCTAAACCACGCCCTGGAGTGGAGATAGGGTGGATGGCTTCCCTCCCAGCACTTAGCTATCCACCTGTAAAGCATGCCCTTGTAACTCTGGCTATTAACCCTCTCTGCACCTAATGTGCAGGAGAAACCTCCATGTTTTACATCACTGAAGCAAAAAGTCTCAGACCAGTAGACCAGTATCTCCCCTCCAGTATTCTGCCAGTGACTTTGTCACACCACTATGCGTGCATCAGAGGCTGCGGATCACCTTCGGACCCTGACATACGGCGCGACTTTCAGGACCGCAGCATGTCAAATTCTCTTGCGGAGTCGCTAATTTCCACAACAGAAATTTAACCACTAGCATGTATTGAATGCGGTAAGTCCGCATGGTTCAGTGAACACGTGGATTTATCTGTGTTCAATCGAGTGCAGCATTTTGGATGCAGCAAAAATATACTGCGTCCAAAGCTGTGCTACGTCCGGATTGTGGGCACATAGCCTAACATTAAAAATAATGGCGTCATTTCAGAACCAGTAGAGAGAAAGCCGACCGCTGGGAGATGATATTAGTAGCCTGGGAAGGGGCCATTAGCCAAAAATGGACCCTGCTATTAATAACAGCCCACAGCTGTTTGCTTAGCCTTTACTGGCTAGATTACAGGGGGACCCCAGAAAAAAAATTGACGTAGGGTTCCCCTATAAAATCTAACCAGCTAAGGCTAGGCAGACTGTTGCAGGCTAATATTAATAGCCAGTGAAGGGGCCATGGAGCCTGGCCCCCTCTGCGGCTAATAATATCAGTTCTCAGCAGCCCCAGAAATGGCGCATCCATAAGATGCGCCAGATCTGGCGCTTAGCCATTGCTCTTCCCACTGCCGTGTAGCGGTGGCGAGTGGGGTAATAAGGTAGGGGTTCATGTCAGCCTTGTATTGGTGGCTGACATGAAGCCCAGGTTATTAATAGAGGGCGTCTATACGAAACCCCCATTATTAACCCCGTAGTAAGGTTTTTGACATTTTTTCAAATAAAGACACGGCCAGAATAAAGTCTTTTAAATAAAATTCCACACTGTTTTAATCTTTTATTTAAAAATAAAAAACACTGTATACTCATCTAACGCCGAAGCCCTCATCTCCTGTAAGAAAACAAAAATAAAAAACAACCATATCCCTCACCTGTCTGCCGTCATGACATAATTCGAGTGTCCCACAACAATCTGGGTCACTTCTACAGCAGCCATATCAGCAATCACTGATGTGACTGCTGTAGAAGTCAGGCGTGTAATCAATCCTTTCAGCGTACATTGCTGCGCTGCTGGGGCTGAGTTCACCTTAGTTCATCAGCTGAAGATCAGCTGAGAGCTCCGGTGACCTCACTTACTGCATCAGTGTTGCGTGGGAAAATTCCCATGCAGCACCTATGCTGTAAGTGAGGTCACCGGAGCTCTCAGCTGATCTTCAGCTGATGAACTAAGGTGAACTCAGCTCCAGCAGCGCAGCGATCTACACTGCTGGGAGCGATCGCGCTCCTGGCAGTGTATTGCCTGGTGATCGGGTCGTCATGGGACATCGGGAGGGCGGCGGACAGGTGAGAATAAGGTGTTTTTTTATTTTAATATAGATTTTTACTTTTTTTTAACACAGCGCACAGTCGCCGGCTGAAGAGACTACTTCTCCCCTCAGTTGCGCCTGCTCCCACTATTGTCAGTGGGAGCGGCCGTCAGATGATGGGAGGAGTAGTCTCCCGCAGTCCATTCTTTGTGTTTTTACGGCGTTTTTGACTCATTGACTTGAAATGAGTCAATCAAATATGCAGCAAATCCGCAAATATATTTATACCTGCGTTTTTGCTGCGGATTTGACTGACTCAATTCGGGTCTATTGAGTGAAAAGCGCTGCAGAAATTGACATGTGATAGCCCTAATCTAAAGTTTCAGAACAGAAGAAAATCACAATCTGCAAATTTTAGCATAATAATTGGGGCCTCCGCCTGTTTTTTGACACTCGGCCATTGGGTCTGTGTTAAGTGTGAATTCTGGTTGTCTGTCCGTGTATCAGAACTCCCAAATGGACTATTTTTTTTCTGTAAAGTAGTTAAAAAATTATGTACTGTAACATAGTTATTAAAAAACAGCGTACAATGTTCCCAATACATGGAAATAACAACTAGTGGAAAGATTTTGTGATAACTCGTGTTTTTGAACACTACTGTATAACATCCGGCCCCCCTCACCCAGGTATAACATTATAACATCCGGCCCCCCTCACCCAGGTATAACATTATAACATCCGGCCCACCTCACCCAGGTATAACATTATAACATCCGGGCCCCCCTCACCCAGGTATAACATTATAACATCCGGCCCACCTCACCCAGGTATAACATTATAACATCCGGCCCACCTCACCCAGGTATAACATTATAACATCCGGCCCACCTCACCCAGGTATAACATTATAACATCCGGCCCACCTCACCCAGGTATAACATTATAACATCCGGCCCACCTCACCCAGGTATAACATTATAACATCCGGGCCCCCCTCACCCAGGTATTACATTATAACATCCGGCCCCCCTCACCCAGGTATAACATTATAACATCCGGGCCCCCCTCACCTAGCTATAACATTATAACATCCGGCCCACCTCACCCAGGTATAACATTATAACATCCGGGCCCCCCTCACCCAGGTATAACATTATAACATCCGGCCCACCTCACCCAGGTATAACATTATAACATCCGGGCCCCCCTCACCTAGGTATAACATTATAACATCCGGGCCCCCCTCACCCAGGTATAACATTATAACATCCGGCCCACCTCACCCAGGTATAACATTATAACATCCGGGCCCCCCTCACCTAGGTATAACATTATAACATCCGGGCCCCCCTCACCCAGGTATAACATTATAACATCCGGCCCACCTCACCCAGGTATAACATTATAACATCCGAGCCCACCTCACCCAGGTATAACATTATAACATCCGAGCCCACCTCACCCAGGTATAACATTATAACATCCGGGCCCCCCTCACCCAGGTATAACATTATAACATCCGGGCCCCCCTCACCCAGGTATAACATTATAACATCCGAGCCCACCTCACCCAGGTATAACATTATAACATCCGAGCCCACCTCACCCAGGTATAACATTATAACATCCGAGCCCACCTCACCCAGGTGTAACATTATAACATCCAGCCCCCCCTCACCCAGGTATAACATTATAACATCCAGCCCAGGTATAACATTATAACATCCGGCCCCCCTCACCCAGGTATAACATTATAACATCCGGCCCCCCTCACCCAGGTATAACATTATAACATCCGGGCCCCCCTCACCCAGGTATAACATTATAACATCCAGCCCCCCCTCACCCAGGTATAACATTATAACATCCAGCCCAGGTATAACATTATAACATCCGAGCCCACCTCACCCAGGTATAACATTATAACATCCGAGCCCACCTCACCCAGGTATAACATTATAACATCCGGCCCACCTCACCCAGGTATAACATTATAACATCCAGCCCAGGTATAACATTATAACATCCGGCCCCCCTCACCCAGGTATAACATTATAACATCCAGCCCAGGTATAACATTATAACATCCGGCCCCCCTCACCCAGGTATAACATTATAACATCCGGGCCCCCCTCACCCAGGTATAACATTATAACATCCGGGTCCCCCTCACCCAGGTATAACATTATAACATCCGGCCCAGGTATAACATTATAACATCCGGCCCCCCTCACCCAGGTATAACATTATAACATCCAGCCCAGGTATAACATTATAACATCCGGCCCCCCTCACCCAGGTATAACATTATAACATCCGGGCCCCCCTCACCCAGGTATAACATTATAACATCCGAGCCCACCTCACCCAGGTATAACATTATAACATCCGGCCCACCTCACCCAGGTATAACATTATAACATCCAGCCCCCCCTCACCCAGGTATAACATTATAACATCCAGCCCAGGTATAACATTATAACATCCGGCCCCCCTCACCCAGGTATAACATTATAACATCCGGGCCCCCCTCACCCAGGTATAACATTATAACATCCGGGCCCCCCTCACCCAGGTATAACATCCGGCCCCCCTCACCCAGGTATAACATTATAACATCCGGGCCCCCCTCACACAGGTATAACATTATAACATCCGGCCCCCCTCACCCAGGTATAACATTATAACATCCGGCCCCCCTCACCCAGGTATAACATTATAACATCCGGCCCCCCTCACCCAGGTATAACATTATAACATCCGGCCCCCCTCACCCAGGTATAACATTATAACATCCGGCCCCCCTCACCCAGGTATAACATTATACCATCCGGGCCCCCCTCACCCAGGTATAACATTATAACATCCGGGCCCCCCTCACCCAGGTATAACATTATAACATCCGGGCCCCCCTCACCCAGGTATAACATTATAACATCCGGGCCCCCCTCACCCAGGTATAACATTATAACATCCGGCCCCCCTCACCCAGGTATAACATTATAACATCCGGCCCCCCTCACCCAGGTATAACATTATAACATCCAGCCCACCTCACTCAGGTATAACATTATAACATCCGGCCCACCTCAATCAGGTATAACATCCGGCCCCCCTCACCCAGGTATAACATTATAACATCCGGGCCCCCCTCACCCAGGTATAACATTATAACATCCGTGCCCCCCTCACCCAGGTATAACATTATAACATCCGGCCCCCCTCACCCAGGTATAACATTATAACATCCGGCCCCCCTCACCCAGGTATAACATTATAACATCCGGCCCCCCTCACCCAGGTATAACATTATAACATCCGGCCCACCTCACTCAGGTATAACATTGTAACATCCGGCCCCCCTCACCCAGGTATAACATTATAACATCCGGCCCCCCTCACCCAGGTATAACATTATAACATCCGGCCCAGGTATAACATTATAACATCCGGCCCCCCTCACCCAGGTATAACATTATAACATCCGGCCCCCCTCACCCAGGTATAACATTATAACATCCGGCCCCCCTCACCCAGGTATAACATTATAACATCCAGCCCAGGTATAACATTATAACATCCGGCCCCCCTCACACAGGTATAACATTATAACATCCAGCCCAGGTATAACATTATAACATCCGGCCCAGGTATAACATTATAACATCCGGCCCCCCTCACCCAGGTATAACATTATAACATCCAGCCCCCCTCACCCAGGTATAACATTATAACATCCGGCCCCCCTCACCCAGGTATAACATTATAACATCCAGCCCCCCTCACCCAGGTATAACATTATAACATCCGGCCCCCCTCACCCAGGTATAACATTATAACATCCGGCCCACCTCACCCAGGTATAACATTATAACATCCGGGCCCCCCTCACCCAGGTATAACATTATAACATCCAGCCCCCCTCACCCAGGTATAACATTATAACATCCGGCCCCCCTCACCCAGGTATAACATTATAACATCCGGCCCACCTCACCCAGGTATAACATTATAACATCCGGCCCCCCTCACCCAGGTATAACATTATAACATCCGGCCCCCCTCACCCAGGTATAACATTATAACATCCAGCCCCCCTCACCCAGGTATAACATTATAACATCCGGCCCCCCTCACCCAGGTATAACATTATAACATCCAGCCCCCCTCACCCAGGTATAACATTATAACATCCGGCCCCCCTCACCCAGGTATAACATTATAACATCCGGCCCCCCTCACCCAGGTATAACATTATAACATCCGGCCCACCTCACCCAGGTATAACATTATAACATCCGGGCCCCCCTCACCCAGGTATAACATTATAACATCCGGGCCCACCTCACCCAGGTATAACATTATAACATCCGGCCCACCTCACTCAGGTATAACATTATAACATCCGGCCCCCCTCACCCAGGTATAACATTATAACATCCGGCCCCCCTCACCCAGGTATAACATTATAACATCCAGCCCCCCTCACCCAGGTATAACATTATAACATCCGGACCCTCTTATTCCCCGGTGTATAACATCTGACCCCCTCACTTCCCCGGTGTACACCCTCCGGCCCCCCGCTATGCCGTCTCCGTTACTACCATGTGGCAGATCGGCCGGTGGTGCTAAACTCCCTGATACCAGCGCGGTCCTGTAATAGAGGCCACCAGGGGAACAAGTCCGTCCATGACATTTCTTCCTCTTGGATCGTCCCCCATCACCTGGGAGTGATATTATTGAGAAGTGGAAGGAACCGCAGCAACTCAGCCACAAAGTGGAGACCCCGTAACGTTACAGAGCGGGGGGCCGAGTGCTGAAAGTCACCAATGCCGATGTACTGCTCTGCTTTGGCCATTTGTCCTCTGTCACAGCAGTAACTGCACAAAGCAGTACCATCAGGTTCCTGTGTCCTTCCGGCTCTGAATATACGGCCCCATTTTTGCTTCTCTAGAAGAAAGAGTCCAGGTCCGAGGATTATATTGAGTGCAGCGATAGCAGCAGGAGAATAAAGATTGAGACCCGATTCATCAAAGCTTTTAAGTCAGAATTCTGGTGTAAAAAGCTTTGACAAGTCACAAAATTTGGTGCAATATGAGAGACTGCATTAAAATGCTGTGACTTTTGGTGCTTTCACTCCATTTTTACCTAGCTCAGAATAAGTGGGCAGAGCTGAGGAATAGGACACCATCCCTTGCTACCCACAAATATTATGCCAGTCCCCGACTAGAGTAAGTTTTGTGGTGCGTCGTACATGGAGGTGGAGTCCACTTTCCAGATGCATCTGATTCATTAAGAGGCCTGTCCTCCTTAATGAATCCAGAGCGTCTGAGTCCAGCGCACCCCTTGTCAAGACTAGCGTGAACATATCTGCAGATCAGTGGCGGCTCCCTCCTGTGACTCCCGTCATCTGCAGATCAGTGGAGGCTCCCTCCTGTGATTAGTCATCTGCAGTGGCGGCTCCCTCCTGTGATTAGTTGTAACGGGTCTGGGAGGCGGAACCTCTGAGCTACTATACAAGGGGGCGGTCCTTGTAAGGGAGCGGGTGGCGACCAGGGAAGACGGGCTGGAAGTCTCAGCAGGTGAACGGGACAGTCTCTGAGTGAACGGGACAGTCTCTGAGTGAACGGGACAGTCTCTGAGTGAACGGGCTGGAGGTCACGGCAAGTGACCGGGGCAGTCTCTAGGTAAAGGGTTGGTACGACCTGTGGCGGCTGAAGATAGACGTGAGCTCCCAGGTGAGCAGGCGAGAGTCTCTGGATGAACGGGTGGTCACAGCATGTGACGGCGGAGCCTCCAGGAAGACCAGCGGACAGGCGACAGATGAGCGCTCCCAGGTGAGCGGGCTGGAGTCACTGGACAGGCAGGTGGTCACAGCACGTGACGGCAGAGCCTCCGGGTAGGCTAGCAGACAGGTAGCAGATGTGCGCTCCCAGGTGAGCGGGCAAGCTGGTCCATAGACAGACTGACAGGAGTTGGAAGGCAGACCGTCGGACCTCAGGCAAGCAGGCAGGTAGCTGATGTGCGCTCCCAGGTGAGCGGGCAGGCTGGTCCTTAGACAGACTGAGAGGATTAGTAAGGCAGACCGTCGGACCTCAGACTAGCAGGCAGGTAGCAAGTAATCAGGCAGGAATCTGGCAGGTAACTGGCAACGGGACCTGAGGGCTGAAGCACAGGTGAGACACAGGTGCAAACAACATTGCTCGGGCACCTCCATTTTGGAGGAGGTGCCTTATATATGGTAAAGTCCTCCGGCCATTGGCCGGGGACTCCTTAGGACGGCGCGCGCGGCCCCTTTAAGAGGGAGGGAGAGCGCGCGCGCCCTAAGCACAGTGGCCGGGAAGGAGCGCGCGCTGCCAGCAGAGCGGGAGAGGGACGCTGGGCACGGAGCAGAGCGGTGAGGGGAACAGCGTCCCTGCCTAGCAGAGGGCAGGGACGCCGGCGCTACAGTACCCCCCCCTTTAGGCCCCCCCTTTTTTAGGCCAGACAGAAATTTAGCAAGGATGAGAGGGGCATGGATGTTCTCCCATGGCTCCCACGTTCTCTCCTCAGGACCAAACCCCTTCCAATCTACCAGAAAAAAGGTCTTCCCTCTTACCCTTTTGGTAGCAAGAATGTTCTCTACCTCAAACTCGTCCTCAGCGGAAACCGGAGCAGGAGGCGTACCTGTAGACTTGGAAAAAGAGTTAAGCACCACAGGTTTGAGGAGAGATACATGGAAGGAGTTAGGGATCCGTAAGTTGGCCGGGAGTTTCAATTTATAGGCCACCGGGTTGATCTGACTGATGACCTCCAGAGGACCGATGAACCGAGGCCCTAACTTGTAAGAAGGTATCTTGAGTCGAACATATTTAGATGAGAGCCAGACCTTATCTCCTGGACGAAATTGTGGAGGATCCAGGCGTTTTTTGTCAGCGTGTCTTTTCATACGCTCGGATGACAGAAGGAGTGCGGACCGGGTACTCTCCCATATGGAGGAAAATTTGCTAACGAGAGATTCCGCAGCCGGGTTGTCCACAGAGGTGGAGACAGGAAAAGGAATCCGAGGATGCTGACCGAAAACTACAAAAAACGGGGATTTGGAGGAGGATTCGCTCTCGTGATTATTATAAGAGAACTCGGCCCATGGTAGGAGATCCACCCAGTCAGAATGGTGGGCATTAACGAAGTGCCGGAGGTAACTGGTCAGGTTCTGATTGATCCGCTCCACTTGACCATTGGACTGTGGGTGGTAAGCGGAGGAGAAGTCCAGGGTGACGTCTAGTAGTTTACAAGTGGCTCTCCAGAAACGTGAGGTGAACTGTACCCCACGATCCGACACGATGTGGAGGGGCAGGCCATGAAGACGGAAGATATGGCGGATAAAGTCTTTAGCCAGCTCGGGTGCAGACGGGAGGCCTGGCAGGGGAATAAAGTGAGCCATCTTGGAAAAGCGGTCAGCGACCACCCAAATGACCGTACAACCGACAGAGACGGGGAGATCACTTATGAAGTCCATAGCAATATGCTGCCAGGGGGCAGCAGGCACAGGAAGCGGAAGGAGGCGTCCGGCTGGCAGATGTCTCGGGACTTTGTTGCGGGCGCAGGACACACAGGCAGAAACAAAGTCTATTACGTCCTTGTGCAGGGTAGGCCACCAATAGTGCCGGGCAATAAGCTGGAGGGTCTTTTTCTGACCGGCGTGGCCAGCTAGCTTAGACGAATGGCCCCAGTGTAGGATCTTGTCCCGATCAGGTACTGAAACAAACGTCTTACCGGGAGGGAGACGATTTAGACTCACGGGTGCCACCTGCATTACTCTGGCGGGATCGATGATATGTTTAGGTTCCTCCTCGAGATCGGACACCAGAAAGGATCGGGACAAGGCGTCTGCTTTGACGTTTTTGTCAGCCGGGCGAAAATGAAGAACAAAATCAAAGCGAGCAAAAAACAAGGACCACCGGGCTTGGCGCGGGTTAAGTCTCTGGGCATTCTGGAGGTAAGCCAAGTTCTTGTGGTCAGTGTAAATTATTACCGGATGAAGAGCCCCCTCGAGTAGGTAACGCCACTCCTCCAACGCCAGCTTGATGGCCAATAACTCTCGGTCTCCTATGGAATAGTTGCGCTCAGAAGAGGAGAAGAGTTTGGAGAAGAAGCCATAAGTTACCATTCTCCCGGAAGATGATTTTTGAGTAAGTACCGCTCCGGCTCCAGAGGAGGAGGCGTCAACTTCCAGGAAGAACTGCTTGTTGCCGTCCGGGCGATGCAGCACTGGGGCGGAAGAGAAGGCCTGTTTTAGGGAAAGAAAGGCCTCCTCTGCTTCGGGCGGCCAGTCTTTGGGATTAGTACCCTTACGGGTGAGCGCGGAAATTGGAGCAGTCCGGGAAGAGAAGTGTGGTATGAAGAGGCGGTAGTAGTTGGCGAAGCCCAGGAATCGCTGAATGGCCTTCAACCCCTCCGGTCGGGGCCATTTCTCGATGGCAGACAGTCTCTCAGGATCCATTTGTAGGCCGGTCTGAGAGATAATGTAGCCCAGAAACGGAAGCGAGGTCTGCTCAAAGAGGCACTTCTCATATTTAGCGTAGAGATGGTTCTGCCTGAGCCTGAGCAGGACCTGACGAACGTCCCTCCGGTGAGTCTGGAGATCCGGAGAGAAGACCAAGATGTCGTCCAGGTACACCACTACGCAGGAGTAGAGAAGGTCCCGGAAGATGTCATTGACCAACTCTTGAAAGACGGCAGGAGCGTTACAGAGGCCAAAGGGCATTACCAGATATTCATAGTGGCCGTCCCGGGTGTTGAATGCCGTCTTCCATTCATCCCCCTGACGGATACGAACCAGGTTGTACGCCCCACGGAGGTCCAATTTGGTGAAGATTCTAGCCCCCCTCAGACGATCAAATAACTCCGGAATGAGCGGAAGGGGGTACTTATTCTTCACCGTGATCTGGTTAAGGCCTCTATAGTCTATACAGGGACGGAGAGAGCCGTCCTTCTTTTTGACGAAAAAGAAGCCTGCTCCCGCTGGGGAGGTAGATTTCCGGATGAATCCCCTGGCCAGATTCTCCTCAATATATTCGGACATCGAGCGGGTCTCAGCAGCGGATAATGGATAAATACGCCCACGGGGAGGAGAAGTACCAGGTAACAAGTCGATAGGGCAGTCGTATGGTCTATGAGGGGGTAGTGTCTCTGCTTCCTTTTTATTAAAGACATCAGCATAAGACCAATAAGGGATCGGAAGTCCAGGTAGATTAGCTGGGGTAGGAGAAGGACGGACGGGATGGACGGGAACCAGACAGGTCTTATGGCAGCCCTGTCCCCAGCGAAGGACTTCTCCGGTCTGCCAGTCAAGAACGGGTGCATGTCTCTGGAGCCAAGGTAGACCTAGCAGGAGGGCGTGAGAGAGTCCAGGCAGAACATGGAAGGAGATACTTTCAGAATGCAGCATTCCCACCTGCAGAGTAATGGATTCGGTGATGAGTTGGATGGGGCGTGGTAAGAGCCCCCCATCCACGGCAGCAACAGACAAGGGTACAGCCAGAGGTTTGGTGGGGATGCGGTATTTCTCTACCAGGGACTGTGAGATAAGATTCCCGGCTGCTCCAGAGTCAAGTTGGGCTAGTTCGAAATAACGGTTCTCCCCGTAGACGATTGAAACTGACAACAGCAGGGATGGAGAGGATTTATTCTTGTCTAGGTGGACCTCTCTGAGCGAACCTAGACTCAGGCGTTTCCCGACTTCTCCGGGCAGGCACGGATCCGGTGCTCCTTACTGCCACAGTAGAAGCAGGTCCCCTCGGCACGGCGTAAGTCCTGACGGGTCTTGACCATCTTGGTCTGGTCGACCTGCATAGGCTCAGGAGAGTGTACCTGGTAAGAGACAGAAGGAGTGACGGGTTTCTGAAAAGTAGGAGCTAGACGTGGTAATCTCCTCTCACGGGTGACCTCTCTGGCACGCTCCTGGAACCGTAGGTCAATCCGGGTGGCAAGAGTTATTAAATCATCGAGAGTGGTAGGAATGTCCCGACCGGCAAGCTCATCTTTAATACGGCCGGACAGACCCTCCCAGAAGACGGAAACCAGAGCGTCGTTATCCCAGGCCAGCTCCGAGGCAAGGGTACGGAACCGTATGGCATATTGGCCCACGGTGAGACTTTCCTGACGGAGGCGTAGCAGAGATGATGCGGATGAGGTCTTCCGTCTGGGTTCGTCGAAGACTTTCCGGAAAGCCGTGAGAAAAGCAGGCAAGTTGGATACCAGGGGGTCTCCTCTCTCCCATAGAGGATTTAGCCAGGCCATGGCCTCCCCGGTGAGATGGGACATGATGAATGCAATTTTGGCCCGGTCGGAGTTAAACTGGTGAGATAATAGTTCAAAGTGCAGGGTGCACTGATTTATGAAGCCCCGAGCCTGGGCGGAGTCGCCTCCGAAGCGAGGAGGTGCAGAAAGCCGGGGTCCGGGGTAAGATACCATGGTATTAATGGGCAGTGGAGCTGCCGGATTGCGAGACATGGCACTGGCGGAGGTTGCTGGTGGAGCAGTCAGAGTGTCCAGGCGAGTATTGACATTCCGCAGGTGACCCAGAATGGACTCCTGTTGGGACCTTTGACGGGACAGTTCATGACACAGGTCCGAGAGCGAGGGAGCTTGGGTGCCACCGGGTTCCATGGCCCGAGCAAACTGTAACGGGTCTGGGAGGCGGAACCTCTGAGCTACTATACAAGGGGGCGGTCCTTGTAAGGGAGCGGGTGGCGACCAGGGAAGACGGGCTGGAAGTCTCAGCAGGTGAACGGGACAGTCTCTGAGTGAACGGGACAGTCTCTGAGTGAACGGGCTGGAGGTCACGGCAAGTGACCGGGGCAGTCTCTAGGTATAGGGTTGGTACGACCTGTGGCGGCTGAAGATAGACGTGAGCTCCCAGGTGAGCAGGCGAGAGTCTCTGGATGAACGGGTGGTCACAGCATGTGACGGCGGAGCCTCCAGGAAGACCAGCGGACAGGCGACAGATGAGCGCTCCCAGGTGAGCGGGCAGAAGTCTCTGGACAGGCGGGTGGTCACAGCACGTGACGGCAGAGCCTCCGGGTAGGCAAGCAGACAGGTAGCAGATGAGCGCTCCCAGGTGAGCGGGCAGGAGTCACTGGACAGGCAGGTGGTCACAGCACGTGACGGCGGAGCCTCCAGGTAGGCTAGCAGGCAGGTAGCAGATGTGCGCTCCCAGGTGAGCGGGCAAGCTGGTCCATAGACAGACTGACAGGAGTTGGAAGGCAGACCGTCGGACCTCAGGCAAGCAGGCAGGTAGCTGATGTGCGCTCCCAGGTGAGCGGGCAGGCTGGTCCTTAGACAGACTGAGAGGATTAGTAAGGCAGACCGTCGGACCTCAGACTAGCAGGCAGGTAGCAAGTAATCAGGCAGGAATCTGGCAGGTAACTGGCAGGTAACTGGCAACGGGACCTGAGGGCTGAAGCACAGGTGAGACACAGGTGCAAACAACATTGCTCGGGCACCTCCATTTTGGAGGAGGTGCCTTATATATGGTAAAGTCCTCCGGCTATTGGCCGGGGACTCCTTAGGACGGCGCGCGCGGCCCCTTTAAGAGGGAGGGAGAGCGCGCGCGCGCGCGCCCTAAGCACAGTGGCCGGGAAGGAGCGCGCGCTGCCAGCAGAGCGGGAGAGGGACGCCGGGCACGGAGCAGAGCGGTGAGGGGAACAGCGTCCCTGCCTAGCAGAGGGCAGGGACGCCGGCACTACATTAGTCATCTGCAGATCAGTGGAGGCTCCCTCCTGTGACTCCCGTCATCTGCAGATCAGTGGAGGCTCCCTCCTGTGATTAGTCATCTGCAGTGGCGGCTCCCTCCTGTGATTAGTCATCTGCAGATCAGTGGAGGCTCCCTCCTGTGACTCCCGTCATCTGCAGATCAGTGGAGGCTCCCTCCTGTGATTAGTCATCTGTAGTGGCGGCTCCCTCCTGTGACTCCTTTCATCTATAGATCAGTGGCGGCTCCGTCCTGTGGCTCCCTTCATCTGCAGATCAGTGGCGGCTCCCTCCTGTGACTCCCGTCATCTGCAGATCAATGGCGGCTCCCTCCTGTGACTCCCGTCATCTACAGATCAGTGGCGGCTCCCTCCTGTGACTCCCGTCATCTGCAGATCAATGGCGGCTCCCTCCTGTGACTCCCGTCATCTGCAGATCATTGGCAGCTCCCTCCTGTGATTAGTCATCTGTAGTGGCGGCTCCCTCCTGTGACTCCTTTCATCTATAGATCAGTGGTGGCTCCCTCCTGTGGCTCCCTTCATCTGCAGATCAGTGGCGGCTCCCTCCTGTGACTCCCGTCATCTGCAGATCAATGGCGGCTCCCTCCTGTGACTCCCGTCATCTGCAGATCAGTGGCGGCTTCCTCCTGTGACACCCATCATCTGCAGATCAGTGGAAGCTCACTCCTGTGATTAGTCATCTGCAGATCATTGGCAGCTCCCTCCTGTGATTAGTCATCTGCAGTGGCAGCTCCCTCCTGTGATTAGTCATCTGCAGTGGCGGCTCCCTCCTGTGACACCCATCATCTGCAGATCAGTGGAAGCTCACTCCTGTGATTAGTCATCTGCAGATCATTGGCAGGTCCCTCCTGTGACTCCTTTCATCTGCAGATCAGTGGCGGCTTCCTCCTATGATTAGTCATCTGTAGATCAGTGGCGGCTCCCTCCTGTGACTCCCGTCATCTGAAGATCAGTGGCGGCTCCCTCCTGTGACTCCCGTTATCTGCAGATCAGTGGCGGCTTCCTCCTGTGACTCCCTTCATCTGCAGATCAGTGGCGGCTCCCTCCTGTGACTCCCGTCATCTGAAGATCAGTGGCGGCTCCCTCCTGTGACTCCCGTCATCTGAAGATCAGTGGCGGCTCCCTCCTGTGACTCCCTTCATCTGCAGATCAGTGGCGGCTTCCTCCTGTGACTCCCTTCATCTGCAGATCAGTGGCGGCTCCCTCGTGTGACTCCCTTCATCTGCAGATCAGTGGCAGCTCCCTCCTGTGACTCCCTTCATCTGTAGATCAGTGGTGGCTTCCTCGTATAAGTCATCTGTAGATCAGTGGCGGCTCCCTCCTGTGACTTCCGTCATCTGAAGATGGGTGGCGGCTCCCTCCTGTGACTCCCTTCATCTGCAGATCAGTGGCAGCTCCCTCGTGACTCCCATCTGCAGATCAGTGGTGGCTTCCTCTTGTGACTTCCGTCATCTGCACATCAGTGTCGGCTCCCCCCTGTTAATCCTATCCTTTGCAGATCAGCGGTGACTCCCATCTGTTACTCCCGTCATCTGAAGATCGTGACGGCTCTCTCCTGTGACTCCCATCATCTGCAGATCAGTGGCTTCTCCCTTCTGTGATTGCCATATTTCCACCACTTTTTCTTGGAGCTGCAATGTCAATGTTTAGGGCTGCACGTGATGATCTCCTGCCTGTCACATTATGTAACTTTCACACACTGTTTTCCCAGGAGACGCATGGGCTCAGTGGGGAGGATTTGGGCGTGAATCTGCCGGATTTTCAGGTCTTTCTGGTGGAGGCTAGGTAAGACATCTAATATCAAATCGCTGGCCCTTCCCTGTCTGACAGCTGAGCCTCTCCTGTCTGTTTTAGTGAACGTCAGCTGGAAGAAGTTCTGACATTTTACACCCACAAGAATAAATCTGCCAGCGTTTTCCTGGGGGGCTCCCCTTGTGTGGAGACTGAAGGTCCACAGGCAGGTGAGTGACCGTACCGGGCAAGTGGTTGAGACGTGTCCCCTTGCTGACATCTCATTGTGTGTCCTCTTCAGATTTGCAGAGAGCCCGCGGGGACCCAGGATCATGTGCGCCACAGGAAGGTCAGTGTTTCAGGACATCTCCTCCCTCTCTGTCCTCCCTTCCTTCTGATTGTCTTTTCCTGTCCACAGTCTTGCCGCCATCTTCAGATTCTCGCACTGTCTGCTCATCATCGGAGGCTGGTGCAGCACTTGGAGTCACATCCTCCAATCACAGGTCACGTCTTCCGTCCGCCTGGAGCCTTCTGCAGCCTCCTTCCTCCTTGGCACAGTCTGCCACTGGGGGGCCGCGCCCTCAGTCCTGCCGGCTGGGATTATTCTCCTCCTTCCAAAGTGCTGCTCAGATCTACAGTCAGCGCCTGAGCCGTGCGGGCTCCACCTGGACCGGTACTCGCCGCTGCACCGTCCTCGTGTTATGCCTCCAGCCTAAGGTTTCCCTGCTCACTTCTGCTATTTTGTATCCCTGTAATTAGCCATTTTGCAGCCACATGTCCTCAGGACTCGAAGCCGCTCTGCGGGGGCAGTGAGAGAGCCGGAAGACCCCTATCATGTGGGAGCGGTGACTGCGTCATTGCAGCGTCTGGCGGAGAGGCGAGCGAGTCCCTCCAACGCCAGTCACCGGAAACAGCTGACTCAACAGGTACGGCGAGCAGCCGACACTCCATAAGGGGCACAGTCCTCCCCGGTGAGGATGGGGCTGAGGCACAGTCCTCCCCGGGGAGGATGGGGCTGAGGCACAGTCCTCCCCGGGGAGGATGGGGCTGAGGCACAGTCCTCCCCGGGGAGGATGGGGCTGAGGCACAGTCCTCCCCGGGGAGGATGGGGCTGAGGCACAGTCCTCCCCGGGGAGGATGGGGCTGAGGCACAGTCCTCCCCGGGGAGGATGGGGCTGAGGCACAGTCCTCCCCGGGGAGGATGGGGCTGAGGCACAGTCCTCCCCGGGGGGAGTGCTGGTCTCCTCTGCAGATTTAATTCTTCCTCTGCCATGTTATCATGTAGACACTGATTTCCTATGCAATTCCGTGAAGTGCTCCTCTGGGCAATGTGATCTGCAAACAGAGGTAGAGGACGGAAACTCTAGTGCCCCCTAATGGATGTAGCAATCCTAACACTCCATGTCAACCCTTTAACAAGCTTTGCCATATGACTTAGGATAGAAGAGGCTATGTGCCTATTACATGGTCCATATGTCTACTTCCTCTGACAGAGGCCTCTCACCAAGCCCGATCACACCTCCTGCTTTGCACTGATGAGGGGCAAACACTCTGAAACACTTGTCTGCAAATAGAGGCCCAATTCATCAAAGCTTTACATCAGAATTCTGGTGTAAAAACCTTAGAAAAATGCACTTCTGTGGAAGGCTGGATAAAGCCACTATGGACTTTTAGGATGGTTACATCCAGTAGGTGTCGCTAGAGGTCCTGTCCTCTTCCTCTCTGGACAGGATACTTGGCTATTGAGCGTGGGGCAGGTTGCAGCTTCCCCCGAGAGCAGAGGGGTAGCTAGGGGTTTGTTTCGGGGGGACAAAACTTCTGAGTGGGCCCCTAACCATGTAACCCTGATTACACAAACGCCTCATCCTGCTGATCCCAATACTGATCCACTGCTGCCATATGTGTCCCTATTACTGCACCTACTGTGCACCCTCTAATTTTCCTCCTACTGAAGCCCTAGATTCCCCTTTCATTGCATTCTTAAAGTATATGGCCCTATTGTACCCCACCCCTCAACTGCCCCGGAAAAGTATAGTGACCCCAACACAGTATGATCCCCCAATTGTGACCCCCACACAGCCCTCCATGCAGTATAATGGGCCTACATACAATATAATGGCCCCCACACAGCATGATGGACCCAACACAAACCTTCACACTGTATAATTGCTTGCATATAGTTTAAAGGCCCCCGCATAGTCCTCCATACAGTATAATGCACCCCCATAGCCCATTCAGTATAATGCCCCCTATAATCCATTCATTATAATGCTCCTCCATATAGTATAATGCACCCCCAGAGCCCATTCAGTATAATGCACCCTATAGCCTATATAGTGTAATGTACCCCCATATAGTAAAATGCACCCTATAGCACATTCAGTATAATTCACCCCATAGTACTCAGTACAGTTTTATGGCCACCACAATGTTCTAAAAAAATAGTAAAGTATAATACTCACCTCTCCTCCTCATTCCCCGCTGATCCGGTCGCCGCAGCTTGTGTTCTGAGCGTCGCACATCTCAGCTTAGAGGACGCCACTTAGTCAATGCGCTGAGCCTTCAGGCGCCGAGGAAGAATGATGTGGGAGAAAGCATCAGCTGACACTCCATCGTTTTCAACTGTATCGACAGATGCCGATACAGTTGAACTTGTGGGGGCCCCCTGAGCTCACAGGCCCCATAGCAGCAGTGCAGGGAGATCGTGTCTCCCTGCACTGCCCCAGAGTTTAACTGTATTGGCGCACACTGATACAGTTAAAAGTAGCGTAGCTCCGGGTGGGCCCCTCAGAGCGTGGGGCCCGGGGCGGCTGCACCTTTTGCCCCCCCCCCCCGTAGCTACGCTACTGCTGGATGGCACTTCTGTACGTACAGGGTCCGTGTATAATGCTCGCTCTCCTCCTCAGCTGTCCCACATGAACATCAGCAGCAGCACTCTCTCCAGAGCAGAACTCCGCCTCACAAGAGCTGTTCACATGGAGGAGAGGCACAGGTGAGTGACAGCTGCGGATGACGGCTGGTGCCGACCCCTGACCCCGTCAGCCGGGCTCGTCTGGGGCCACACATCACAAACGTTTCATCACCATCCTTCATCAGTCATCTTTAGCCAGCACCAAGAGCAGTGCACACGGCATAAACTTCTCCCATTGTGTTGTGCAGCACGGGGACTAACTGTGACGGTGCAGCTCTCCCCTCCACCTGCAGCAGCGCCACCACCATCTCATCAGAGCGGAGTCACAACCTGGAGGAGGTGAGTCCAGCTCCGGTGCCATTCATTGAGACTTCCTTGTCCATGTGCCACCTTTCACCTGTCCTTCTCAGCCTCCAGACATCCAACATGGCCGCCTTGAGCCAGCTCCGCCTACTACTCTGATGGGAGGAGCCAGAAAGCTGTGTACCCCCCGTCCAGTGCGGTATGTATAACCATGTGTCTGTGCTGAGGGAGGTGCATACTGACACCCATGTGACCAATGCCCATTTCTCCTGTAGGGTGGTGGTGTCAGACAGACAGAAGAACCCTGGTGCTGTCCTTGGTGTGGACCCCGGAGCTGCAGTCCTCCATAGCGGGCGGACCTCAGTCACAAGCATCGCACATGCAGCCCTTTCCGACGGGACCCAGATTGTGTTTGCCAGATCCAGACCCCCAGTCCCTCCCCCCAGGGGGCCCAGTGCAGTGCAGAAGAGAAGGGTGGTCTGCCCAACATGACGACCACTGCACACCCCTCCCCCCGCTGTGTACAGAGTTTAGATTTATTTTTATATTTTTAATTTGCACAAGAGAAAAAAAATCTAATGAATGTGACGTCCTGTAGTTATTGCTTTTGGGTGGGGTAGGGCCCGGCCTCTAATGTACAGGAGCCTCCAGCAGTGAGGCACAGGGCAGAGGCCCCATCACAGCCTCAGCTCCATAGTCCAGTACCACGTCAAGAAGAAATGTCACCAATACCACAATGCTCTGCTGCGCGACGATTAACCTGCAAAAGAGCTGATGGTTGCTGGGGTCAAAGCCGGATGTGAGCGCTGCAGCGGGGGAGAATCTGTGTGTGTGTATTACAGCAGCCGCGATGTGACGGGGCAGGCCCAAGAGCGCTGGTGAAAGAAGACTGAGCGAGGCCGCTGATGGAGGAAGGTCGAGAGCGCTGATGAAAGAAGACTGAGCGAGGGAGGAGAAAGGCGGGCAGGCCCAAGAGCGCTGGTGGAAGAAGACTGAGCTAGGGCGCTGATGGAGGAAGGCCGAGAGCGCTGATGAAAGAAGACTGAGCGAGAGCGCTGGTGGAAGAAGACTGAGCGAGGGAAGAGAAAAGCGGGGCAGGCCCAAGAGTACTGGTGGAAGAAGACTGAGCAAGTGTGCTGACGGAGGAAGGTGGGACAGGGCCGAGTACCCTGGAGGGAGAAGACTGAACGAAGGAGGAGGAAGGCGGGCAGGGGCGAGAGCATTGGTGAAAGAAAACTGAGCGAGGGCGCTGGCGGAGGAAGGCCAAGAGCGTTGCTAAAAGAAGACTGAGCTAGAGAGGAGGAAGGAAGGGCAGAGGCGAGAGTGCTGGTGGAAGAAGACTAAGCAAGGGCGTCAACGGAGGAAGGCGGGGCAGGCCTGAGTGCACTAGTGGAAGAAGACTGAGCGAGGGAGGAGGAAGGCGGGGTAAGCCCGAGAGTGCTGGTGGAAGAAGACTGAGCAAGGTGCCGACAGAGGAAGGCAGGGCCGAGTGCACTAGTGGAAGAAGACTGAGTGAGGGCGGCGGAAAGCAGGGCAGGGTCAAGAGTGCTGGTGGAAGAAGATTGAGCGAGGAAGGAGGAAGGCGGGGTAAGCCCGAGAGCGCTGGTGGAAGAAGACTGAGCAAGGGCGCCGACTGAGGAAGGCAGGGCCGAGTGCACTAGTGGAAGAAGACTGAGCGAGGATGGAAGAAGACTGAGTGAGGGCTGTGGAAAGCAGGGCTGGGTCAAGAGTGCTGGTGGAAGAAAACTGAGCGAGGGCGCTGGCGAAGGAAGGCCGAGAGAGTTAGTGGAAGAAGAGTGAGTGAGGGAGGAGGAAGGCGGGACAGGGCAAAGAGCGACGGTGGAGGAAGGGGTTGCACAACCAAGGGAATCAGCAGAGGAAGGCGAAGTGGGGCAGGGCAAGAGCAATGGTGGAGATAGGTGGTGCGGGGCCAAGAGCACCAGCAGAGGAAGACAAAGCAAGGCGGGGAGCGGCAGCAGAGGAAGACTAAGCGGGCAGGGCCGAGGTTGCCCCTGAGCCTACAACGTTGCTTGGCAAGACCAACAGCACCCATGGAGTACGATTCTTCAAGACAGGGCTGAGAGAGCCCTTCTCCTTGGCCAACTTCGTTATCCTCAGCAAGTATCTTTGCTCTGTGTCCTGCGGACAATGAAACTGAGCAGAGAGCTATAGCGCTTGTTGAGGATGATGGCCTCCCCACCGCCCCCCCCATAAGTGCCGCACCTGCACAGTAATTCTGGAACATTAATCAAGAGAGGTTATTGCTCTGGACACCATTAATGAAGACTATTTGAGGTAATCAATGGTCGCTAGAACTGTGCCATTCAGTCCTCCGGCCTCTTGTCTCTTTCAGTTCAGACATCCTAGTGACCACTGCATGATCATTCTGTTAGACCGAAAGTAACTATGCAAGGCCTCCCATAGCAACCGCAGGATCTGTATAACTTCCTCCCATAGCAACGGCAGGATCTGTATAACAGCCTCTCATAGCAACGGCAGGATCTGTATAACAGCCTCCCTTAGAAACCGCAGGGTCTGTATAACAGCCTCTCGTAGCAACCGCAGGATCTGTATAACAGCCTCCCATAGCAACCGCAGGATCTGTATAACAGCCTCCCATAGCAACCGCAGGATCTGTATAACAGCCTCTCGTAGCAACCGCAGGATCTGTATAACAGCCTCCCATAGCAACCGCAGGATCTGTATAACAGCCTCCCATAGCAACCGCAGGATCTGCATAACAGCCTTCCATAGCAACCGCAGGATCTGTATAACAGCCTCTCATAGCAATGGCAGGATCTGTTTAAAAACCTCCCATAGCAACCGCAGGATCTGTAGTATGATCTTCCATAGTAACCGCAGGTTCTGTAGAATAGTGTTACATAGCAACTGTAGGATCTGAGAGCTGGCTCCCATAGCAACCGCAGGATCTGTATAATGGCCTCCCATAGCAACTGCTGGATCTATAGAACGGCCTTCCATAGCAACTGCTGGATCTGTAGAACGGTCTTCCAAAGCAATCATAGGACCTGTAAAGGAGCCTCCCATAGCAATGGCATGATCTGTATAATGGCATCCCATAGCAACTGCAAGATCTGTAGCGCAGCCTACTGTCAGGAAGAGGCTGCTGCGCTCCAGGCGGCTCATTAAGACCAGTCACATGACCTAGAGGTTGCGGAGCTTAAAAGGGTATTCTCATCTCCAAGATCCTATCCCAATATGTAGTAGGTGTAAAAATAACACGTGCAGGCTTTGCAGGACATTTGGTATCCATAGTTACGACCACGGATATAATGACAGTGAGTTAGCTAGTTGCTGGTGGTTATAACCATGGATACCTAAGGTCCTGCGACACCTGCACATGAGGAAAGAGACACCGCGAATCAGAAAAACTATCCTACATTTCTAATTGGAGGTATTTGCTAATATTATTATTATTATTATTACTACACCTACTACATATTGGGATAGGATCTTGGAGATGGGAATGCCCCTTTAAGTTGCTTCTAATCAGCAATTTTTTAGTTGCAAAATTTCCTTTTTTGATTTTTCCAGGTTTAATAACAATCCGAAATAATACCAGTAATATGAACGGTGAGGGGGAGTGAGTACATGTAAAACATGCCGAAGTGGCACAAAATGGGCACCAAACTGGCACCGAAGGGCGTTATGGAGAGGGTGGCGTGAGGAGGGCCGCTGCTCTCACACCGCCGTGGGGTCTCACGCTGCTCTCACACCGCCGTGGGGTCTCACACCGCCGTGGGGTCTCGCGCTGCTCTCACACCGCCGTGGGGTCTCGCGCTGCTCTCACACCGCCGTGGGGTCTCACGCTTCTTACACCTCCATGGGGTCTCACACCACTGTGGGGTGTCACGCTGCTCTCACACCGCCGTGGGGTCTCACGCTGCTTACACCTCAGTGGGGTCTCACACCGCTGTGGGGTGTCACGCTGCTCTCACACCGCTGTGGGGTCTCACACCGCCGTGGGGTCTCGCGCTGCTCTCACACCGCCGTGGGGTCTCGCGCTGCTCACACACCGCCGTGGGGTCTCGCGCTGCTCTCACACTGCCGTGGGGTCTCGCGCTGCTCTCACACCGCCGTGGGGTCTCACGCTGCTCTCACACCGCCGTGGGGTCTCGCACTGCTCTCACACTGCCGTGGGGTCTCGCGCTGCTCTAACACAGCCGTGGGGTCTCACGCTGCTTACACCTCCGTGGGGTCTCACACCGCCGTGAGGTCTCACGCTGCTCACACCGCTGTGGGGTCTCACACCACCGTTGGGTCTCACGCTGCTCTCACACCACCGTGGGGTCTCACACCACCGTGGGGACTCACGCTGCTCTCACACCGCCGTGGGGTCTCACACCGCCGTGGGGTCTCACGCTGCTTACACCTCCGTGGGGTCTCACACCGCCGTGGGGTCTCACGCTGCTTACACCTCCGTGGGGTCTCACACCGCCGTGGGGTCTCGCGCTGCTCTCACACCGCTGTGGGGTCTCACACCACCGTGGGGTCTCGCGCTGCTCTGACACCACCGTGGGGTCTCACGCTGCCCTCACACCGCCGTGGGGTCTCACACCGCCGTGGGGTCTCACACCGCCGTGGGGTCTCACGCTGCTTTCACACCGCCGTTGAGTCTCACACCGCCGTGGGTCTCACGCTGCTCTCACACCGCCGTGGGGTCTCGCGCTGCTCTCACACCACCGTGGGGTCTCGCACTGCTCTCACACCGCCGTGGGGTCTCGCGCTGCTCTCACACCGCCGTGGGGTCTCGTGCTGCTCTAACACCGCCGTGGGGTCTCGTGCTGCTCTCACACCGCCGTGGGGTCTTGCGCTGCTCTCACACTGCCGTGGGGTCTCGCGCTGCTCTCACACCGCCGTGGGGTCTCGCGCTGCTCTCACACTGCCGTGGGGTCTCACGCTGCTTACACCTCCGTGGAGTCTCACACCGCTGTGGGTTTCTGCTCTCCCACCGCTGTGGGGTCTCACACCACTGTGGGGTCTCACGCTGCTCTCACACCGCCGTGGGGTCTCGCGCTGCTCTCACATCGCCGTGGGGTCTCGCACTGCTCTCACACCGCCGTGGGGTCTCGCGCTGCTCTCACACCGCCGTGGGGTCTCGCGCTGCTCTCACATCGCCGTGGGGTCTCGCGCTGCTCTCACACTGCCGTGGGGTCTCGCGCTGCTCTCACACTGCCGTGGGGTCTCACGCTGCTCTCACACCGCCGTGGGGTCTCGCACTGCTCTCACACTGCCGTGGGGTCTCGCGCTGCTCTAACACAGCCGTGGGGTCTCACGCTGCTTACACCTCCGTGGGGTCTCACACCGCCGTGAGGTCTCACGCTGCTCACACCGCTGTGGGGTCTCACACCACCGTTGGGTCTCACGCTGCTCTCACACCGCCGTGGGGTCTCACACCACCGTGGGGACTCACGCTGCTCTCACACCGCCGTGGGGTCTCACACCGCCGTGGGGTCTCACGCTGCTTACACCTCCGTGGGGTCTCACACCGCCGTGGGGTCTCACGCTGCTTACACCTCCGTGGGGTCTCACACCGCCGTGGGGTCTCGCGCTGCTCTCACACCACCGTGGGGTCTCACACCACCGTGGGGTCTCGCGCTGCTCTGACACCACCGTGGGGTCTCACGCTGCTCTCACACCGCCGTGGGGTCTCACGCTGCTCTCACACCGCCGTGGAGTCTCACACCGCCGTGGGGTCTCGCGCTGCTCTCACACCGCCGTGGGTCTCACGCTGCTCTCACACCGCCGTGGGGTCTCGCGCTGCTCTCACACCGCCGTGGGGTCTCGCGCTGCTCTCACACCGCCGTGGGGTCTCGCGCTGCTCTCACACCGCCGTGGGGTCTCGCGCTGCTCTCACACCGCCGTGGGGTCTCGCGCTGCTCTCATACCGCCGTGGGGTCTCGCGCTGCTCTCACACCGCCGTGGGGTCTCGCGCTGCTCTCACACCGCCGTGGGGTCTCGCGCTGCTCTCACACCGCCGTGGGGTCTCGCGCTGCTCTCACACTGTCGTGGGGTCTCGCGCTGCTCTCACACTGTCGTGGGGTCTCACGCTGCTTACACCTCCGTGGAGTCTCACACCGCTGTGGGTTTCTGCTCTCCCACCGCTGTGGGGTCTCACACCACTGTGGGGTCTCACGCTGCTCTCACACCGCCGTGGGGTCTCACGCTGCTCTCACACCGCCGTGGGGTCTCGCGCTGCTCTCACACCGCCGTGGGGTCTCGCGCTGCTCTCACATCGCCGTGGGGTCTCATGCTGCTCTCACATCGCCGTGGGGTCTCACGCTGCTTACACCTCCGTGGGGTCTCACACCGCCGTGGGGTCTCACGCTGCTCTCACACCGCTGTGGGGTCTCACACCACCGTGGGGTCTCACGCTGCTCTCACACTGCCGTGGGGTCTCACACCGCCGTGGGGTCTCACGCTGCTTAGACCTCCGTGGGGTCTCACACTGCCGTGGGGTCTCACGCTGCTTACACCTCCGTGGGGTCTCACACCGCCGTGGGGTCTCTCACTGCTCTCACACCGCTGTGGGGTCTCACGCTGCTCTCAAACCGCTGTGTGGTCTCACACCGCCGTGGGGTCTCGCGCTGCTCTCACACCGCCATGGGGTCTCACGCTGCTTACACCTCCGTGGGGTCTCACACCGCTGTGGGGTGTCACGCTGCTTTCCCACCGCCGTGGGGTCTCACACCACCGTGGGGTCTCACGCTGCTCTCACACCGCTGTGGGGTCTCACACCACCATGGGGTCTCACGCTGCTCTCACACCGCTGTGGGGTCTCACACCGCCGTGGGGTCTCGCGCTGCTCTCACACCGCCGTGGGGTCTCACGCTGCTCTCACACTGCCGTGGGGTCTCACACCGCCGTGGGGTCTCACACTGCTTTCACACCGCCGTGGGGTCTCACACTGCTCTCACACCGCTGTGGGGTCTCCCACCGCCGTGGGGTCTCACGCTGCTCTCACACCGCCGTGTGGTCTCACACCGCCGTGGGGTCTCGCGCTGCTCTCACACCGCCGTGGGTCTCACGCTGCTCTCACACCGCCGTGGGGTCTCGCGCTGCTCTCACACTGCCGTGGGGTCTCGCGCTGCTCTCACCGCCGTGGGGTCTCGCGCTGCTCTCACACCGCCGTGGGGTCTCGCGCTGCTCTCACACCGCCGTGGGGTCTCGCACTGCTCTCACACCGCCGTGGGTCTCACGCTGCTCTCACACCGCCGTGGGGTCTCGCGCTGCTCTCACACTGCCGTGGGGTCTCGCGCTGCTCTCACCGCCGTGGGGTCTCGCGCTGCTCTCACACCGCCGTGGGGTCTCGCGCTGCTCTCACACCGCCGTGGGGTCTCGCACTGCTCTCACACCGCCGTGGGGTCTCGCGCTGCTCTCACACCGCCGTGGGGTCTCGCGCTGCTCTCACACCGCCGTGGGGTCTCAAGCCGCTGTGGGGTGTCACGCTGCTCTCCCACCGCTGTGGAGTCTCACACCGCCGTAGGGTCTCGCGCTGCTCTCACACCGCCGTGGGGTCTCGCGCTGCTCTCACACCGCCGTGGGGTCTCCCACCGCCGTGGGGTCTCACGCTGCTCTCACACCGCCGTGTGGTCTCACACCGCCGTGGGGTCTCGCGCTGCTCTCACACCGCCGTGGGTCTCACGCTGCTCTCACACCGCCGTGGGGTCTCGCGCTGCTCTCACACTGCCGTGGGGTCTCGCGCTGCTCTCACCGCCGTGGGGTCTCGCGCTGCTCTCACACCGCCGTGGGGTCTCGCGCTGCTCTCACACCGCCGTGGGGTCTCGCACTGCTCTCACACCGCCGTGGGTCTCACGCTGCTCTCACACCGCCGTGGGGTCTCGCGCTGCTCTCACACTGCCGTGGGGTCTCGCGCTGCTCTCACCGCCGTGGGGTCTCGCGCTGCTCTCACACCGCCGTGGGGTCTCGCGCTGCTCTCACACCGCCGTGGGGTCTCGCACTGCTCTCACACCGCCGTGGGGTCTCGCGCTGCTCTCACACCGCCGTGGGATCTCGCGCTGCTCTCACACCGCCGTGGGGTCTCAAGCCGCTGTGGGGTGTCACGCTGCTCTCCCACCGCTGTGGAGTCTCACACCGCCGTAGGGTCTCGCGCTGCTCTCACACCGCCGTGGGGTCTCGCGCTGCTCTCACATCGCTGTGGGGTCTCGCGCTGCTCTCACACCGCCGTGGGGTCTCGCGCTGCTCTCACACCGCCGTGGGCTCTCAAGCCACTGTGGGGTGTCATGCTGCTCTCCCACCGCTGTGGAGTCTCACACCGCCGTGGGGTCTCGCGCTGCTCTCACACCGCCGTGGAGTCTCGCGCTGCTCTCACATCGCCGTGGAGTCTCGCGCTGCTCTCACATCGCCGTGGGGTCTCGCGCTGCTCTCACATCGCCGTGGGGTCTCGCGCTGCTCTCACATCGCCGTGGGGTCTCGCGCTGCTCTCACATCGCCGTGGGATCTCGCGCTGCTCTCACATCGCCGTGGGGTCTCACGCTGCTTACACCTCCGTGGGGTCTCACGCTGCTCTCACACCGCTGTGGGGTCTCACACCACCGTGGGGTCTCATGCTGCTCTCAAACCGCCGTGCGGTCTCACACCGCCGTGGGGTCTCACGCTGCTTACACCTCCGTAGGGTCTCACACCGCCGTGGGGTCTCACGCTGCTTACACCTCCTTGGGGTCTCACACCGCCGTGGAGGCTCACGCTGCTCTCACACCGCTGTGGGGTCTCACACCGCTGTGGGGTCTCACACCGCCGTGGGGTCTCACGCTGCTCTCACACCGCCATGGGGTCTCACGCTGCTTACACCTCCGTGGGGTCTCACACCGCTGTGGGGTGTCACGCTGCTTACACCTCCGTGGGGTCTCACACCGCCATGGGGTCTCACGCTGCTCTCACACTGCCGTGGGGTCTCACGCTGCTTACACCTCCGTGGGGTCTCCCACCGCCGTGGGGTCTCACACCACCGTGGGGTCTCATGCTGCTCTCACACCGCCGTGGGGTCTCGCGCTGCTCTCACACCGCCATGGGGTCTCGCGCTGCTCTCACACCGCCGTGGGGTCTCGCGCTGCTCTCACACCGCCGTGGGGTCTCGCGCTGCTCTCACACCGCCGTGGGGTCTCGCGCTGCTCTCACACCGCCGTGGGGTCTCGCGCTGCTCTCACACCGCCGTGGGGTCTCGCGCTGCTCTCACACCGCCGTGGGGTCTCGCGCTGCTCTCACACCGCCGTGGGGTCTCATGCTGCTTACACCTCCGTGGGGTCTCACACCACCGTGGGGTCTCACGCTGCTCTCACACCGCCGTGGGGTCTCACACCACCGTGGGGTCTCACGCTGCTCTCAAACCGCCATGGGGTCACACACCGCCGTGGGGTCTCACGCTGCTTACACCTCCATGGGGTCTCACACCGCCGTGGGGTCTCACGCTGCTTACACCTCCGTGGGGTCTCACACCGCCGTGGGGTCTCACGCTGCTCTCACACCGCTGTGGGGTCTCACACCGCCGTGGGGTCTCACGCTGCTCTCACACTGCCGTGGGGTCTCACACCGCCGAGGGGTCTCACGCTGCTCTCACATCTCTGTGGGGTCTCACACTGGTCTCACACCGACGTGGGGTCTCGCGCTGCTCTCACACCGCCGTGGGGTCTCGCGCTGCTCTCACACCGCCGTGGGGTCTCGCGCTGCTCTCACACCGCCGTGGGGTCTCGCGTTGCTCTCACACCGCCGTGGGGTCTCGCGCTGCTCTCACACCGCCGTGGGGTCTCGCGCTGCTCTCACACCGCCGTGGGGTCTCGCGCTGCTCTCACACCGCCGTGGGGTCTCGCGCTTCTCTCACACCGCCGTGGGGTCTCGCGCTGCTCTCACAC
Organism: Phyllobates terribilis; assembly: GCF_046119375.1. NCBI lineage: Eukaryota > Metazoa > Chordata > Amphibia > Anura > Dendrobatidae > Phyllobates > Phyllobates terribilis. The sequence goes on from NW_027362767.1 coordinate 7,987,937, forward strand.
TGCCGTGGGGTCTCACACCGCCGTGGGGTCTCACGCTGCTCTCACTTCTCTGTGGGGTCTCACACCACCGTGGGGTCTCGCGCTGCTCTCACACTGCCGTGGGGTCTCATACCGCCGTGGGGTCTCACGCTGCTCTCACTTCTCTGTGGGGTCTCACACCACCGTGGGGTCTCGCACTGCTCTCACACCGCCGTGGGGTCTCGCGCTGCTCTCACACCGCCGTGGGGTCTCGCACTGCTCTCACACCGCCGTGGGGTCTCGCGCTGCTCTCACACCGCCGTGGGGTCTCGCGCTGCTCTCACACCGCCGTGGGGTCTCACGCTGCTCTCACACCGCCGTGGGGTCTCACGCTGCTCTCACACCGCCGTGGGGTCTCACACCGCTGTGGGGTGTCACACTGCTCTCACACCGCCGTGGGGTGTCACGCTGCTCTCACACCGCCGTGGGGTCTCACGCTGCTCTCACACCACCGTGGGGTCTCGCGCTGCTCTCACACCGCCGTGGGGTCTCGCGCTGCTCTCACACCGCCGTGGGGTCTCGCACTGCTCTCACACCGCCGTGGGGTCTCGCGCTGCTCTCACACCGCCGTGGGGTCTCGCGCTGCTCTCACACCGCCGTGGGGTCTCACGCTGCTCTCACACCGCCGTGGGGTCTCACGCTGCTCTCACACCGCCGTGGGGTCTCACACCGCTGTGGGGTGTCACACTGCTCTCACACCGCCGTGGGGTGTCACGCTGCTCTCACACCGCCGTGGGGTCTCACGCTGCTCTCACACCGCCGTGGGGTCTCACGCTGCTCTCACACCGCTGTGGGGTCTCACGCTGCTCTCACACCGCCGCTACTCTGGAGTGGATGTCCCTTGTCACAGCAGATTGCTTCAGGCCGGAGAGGTTACCAGTCAGAACAGCTTCAAAGTTGACAAATGGCAGCGATGTACTGACATGAAGAAGTCAATGACGAGATATGGTAAACGTTGGGATTACTTCATTATTGCTGGGGTTCCACCATCAGTCACTGGGGTCCCACCATCAGAAAGAAGGGGGGGAAGATATATGTAGACCAAAGTGATCACCTCAAACTATTTTATTTATTAATTAATACCAAACAACAACAACAACAAACCACAAAAAGAATCTTTAAAAACATTTAACCCCTTAAGGACGTTGCCAATTATGTCTTTAATGACCCGGCCAAATTTTACAATTCTGACCACTGTCAGACCACTGATTCTGAGATTGTTTTTTCGTGACATATTGTACTTCATGATAGTGGTAACATTTCTTCGATATCACTTGTGTTTATTTGTTAAAAAAACAGAAATTTCGCGAAAATTTTGCAATTTTCAAACTTTGAATTTTTGTGCCCTTAAATCAGAGCGATATGTCACACAAAATAGTTAATAAATAAAATTTCCCACATGTCTACTTTACATCAGCACAAAACATTTTTTTTGTTCGGAAGTTATAAGGGGTAAAAGTTGACCAGCGATTTCTCATTTTCCAACAAAATTTACAAAACCATTTTTTTAGGGACCACATCACATTTGAAGTCACTTTGAGGAGCCTTTATGACAGAAAATACCTAAAAGTGACACCATTCTAAAAACTGCACCCCTCAAGGTGCTCAAAACCACATTCAAGAAGTTTATTAACCCTTCAGGTGCTTCACAGGAACTGAAGCAACATGGAAGGAAAAAAATTAACATTTAACTTTTTTTTCACAAAATGTTTACTTCAGACCCAATTTTTTTTATTATCACAAGGGTAACGAGAGAAAATGGACCATAAAATTTGTTGCGCAATCCCTCCTGAGTAAGCCGATATCCCATATGTGGGGGAAAACCACTGTTTGGACGCACTGCAGGGCTCGGAAGGGAAGGAGCACCATTTGACTTTTTGAATGAAAAATTTGATTGAATAATTAGCGGACACCATGTCGCATTTGGAGAGCCCCTGATGTGCCTAAACAGTGGAACCCCCCCACAAGTGACACTATTTTGGAAACTAAACCCCTCAGGGAACTTATATAGATGTGTAGTGAGCACCATGAACCACCAGGTGTTTTACAGAAGTTTATAACGTAGAGCCATGAAATTAAGAAATCAAATTTTGTTCCACAAAAATGTACTTTTAGCCCCAATTTGTTTATTTTCACAAGGGTAAGAGGAGAAAATGGACGCCTAAATTTGTTGTGCAATTGCTCTTGAGTACAGACATACTCTATATGTAGGGGGAAACTTTTGTTTGGGCGCACAGCTGGGCTTGGGAAGGAAGGAGTGACGTTTGGAACACAGACTTTGATGGAATGGTCTGCGGGTGTCATGTCGCGTTTGGAGAGCCCCTGATGTGCCTAAACCCCCTCCCAAGTGACCCCATTTTGGAAATTACACCCCTCAAGTATTGTATCCAGGGGTATAATGAGCATTTTGAACCCACAGGTACTACACAGAATTTGATAACATTAGGTCGTCATACTGAAAATTTTCATTTTTTCACGAAAATGTAGCTTTAGCCCCAAATTTATAATTTTTGTAATGTATAATAGAATTAAATGGACCCCATAATTTGTTATGCTATTTCTCCCGAATGCGATGATGCCCCATATGTCGTCAGAAATTCCTGTTAGGCCACATGTCAGGGCTGAGAAGGAAGGAGCACTATTTGGCTTTTGGAGCATAGATTTTGGTAGAATAGTTTGTGGGCGACATTTGCGGAGCCCCTAAGGTGCCAGAACAGCAGAAAAACCCCAAAAGTGACCCCATTGTAGAAATTATACATCTCAATGAATTCAGCTACTGCTGCAGTGACTATTCTGTAACATCCACGCCAGGCTTTATCCTGGAGAATTCCAAATATATCAGTATAGTGCCCATACATTGTGCCCCCATACATTTCTCCTGCTGACACACACCCTGTAAATTAAGTGCTCTCCCCGCTAGAATAATCCCAAACATGTGGCCGCTTACTGCGATTTAGGCACAGTGGGGCTCAGAAGGAGGTGGCATTTAGATTTGGGAGCACAGAATTCACTGGATTTTATTTGAGGGGGCAGGAGCCATGTCGCTTTTCTAGAATCTTTGTTCTACCAATAACGTGGGACCCCCTGTACTCCCAGTGACAGATGACGGACCTGGGGGGCTGGTTTTGTGTGGGATAAATTAGGGGTTTTATTGGTAACATTTTGGGGTACATAATTTTCAATTCCTTCCAGAATAAGATTGGATCGCCAGTCTACGCTGAGCAATTACGACCGGGTTTCCGTGTAAATCCCACAAAAATGCGATTCAGACGAAACCCCCAACGGAACCACCCACCACAGAGAGGCAGATGGAGACACTTTGGAGCTCGTTTGACGTGTGTAATGACTCTATATAATAGATCCCTCTGTGTGTAATGACTCTATATAATAGATCGCTCTGTGTGTAATGACTCTATATAATAGATCGCTCTGTGTGTAATGACTCTATATAATAGATCCCTCTGTGTGTAATGACTCTATATAATAGATCCCTCTGTGTGTAATGACTCTATATAATAGATCCCTCTGTGTGTAATGACTCTATATAATAGATCCCTCTGTGTGTAATGACTCTATATAATAGATCCCTCTGTGTGTAATGACTCTATATAATAGATCGCTCTGTGTGTAATGACTCTATATAATAGATCCCTCTGTGTGTAATGACTCTATATAATAGATCCCTCTGCGTGTAATGACTCTATATAATAGATCCCTCTGCGTGTAATGACTCTATATAATAGATCCCTCTGTGTGTAATGACTCTATATAATAGATCCCTCTGTGTGTAATGACTCTATATAATAGATCCCTCTGTGTGTAATGACTATATAATAGATCCCTCTGTGTGTATTGACTCTATATAATAGATCCCTCTGTGTGTAATGACTCTATATAATAGATCCCTCTGTGTGTAATGACTCTATATAATAGATCCCTCTGTGTGTAATGACTCTATATAATAGATCCCTCTGTGTGTAATGACTCTATATAATAGATCCCTCTGTGTGTAATGACTCTATATAATAGATCCCTCTGTGTGTAATGACTCTATATAATAGATCCCTCTGTGTGTAATGACTCTATATAATAGATCGCTCTGTGTGTAATGACTCTATATAATAGATCCCTCTGTGTGTAATGACTCTATATAATAGATCCCTCTGCGTGTAATGACTCTATATAATAGATCCCTCTGCGTGTAATGACTCTATATAATAGATCCCTCTGTGTGTAATGACTCTATATAATAGATCCCTCTGTGTGTAATGACTCTATATAATAGATCCCTCTGTGTGTAATGACTATATAATAGATCCCTCTGTGTGTATTGACTCTATATAATAGATCCCTCTGTGTGTAATGACTCTATATAATAGATCCCTCTGTGTGTAATTACTCTATATAATAGATCCCTCTGTGTGTAATGACTCTATATAATAGATCACTCTGTGTGTAATGACTCTATATAGTAGATCCCTCTGTGTGTAATGACTCTATATAATAGATCCCTCTGTGTGTAATGACTCTATATAATATAGGAGGTTCACTTTTTGATTATATTCTAATTTAGTGAGATGCACATGTATATCTTTTTTTCCCCTTCTTTCTGACATTTGAATTGATATGTAGCAGTTGATCCCTTTTTGTCCACTAGGTGGTGCCCTCCTAAATAAGATGTATAGGAGTCCCTCTATCAGTCGCTGGGTTTCCCACTATTAGTTTAAAAACAAAAGTAAACCCAGATGGATATACAGTCAAATTCTATAAAACATTCCTTCCGCTCCTTTCACCTCTCCTGCTGGGAGGATTTAATCACGTTAGATAGGGGGAAGGGGAAGTAGGAGGTGTGGATATATAGAAAAATTTAAAATTCATAACCTTTATTAATTTATTAAATCTTTAAAATACAAAATATCTAATGCATCTATAGATGCATATAAGGTAACCATCTATTAGAGTATAAAGATGGTACCCACAAATAAGTCTGGCTAGATGCAGTGTAGGGCAAATTAGGGACACCTCTGTCCAGTCCCTCTAATATAGGACCGAGGTTATAGGTAAATGATATCCCCATATATTGGAATAGCCTCAATGCTAATATCAGGTGGAGCAGTTATACAAATCCAATGAATAGGAAAATTAATTGTTATCTTGGCAAATTATTTCACTGTCATGTATAAATCTGCCTTGGGACACAACTGTGCACCCCCTGATTATCCCATAAAAATGAGATGACATTAGTCTAGCGGTTTGTAATATTATGGTAGTGATAGATGTCAGCTATAATCACTAACTCTGCCCAATACCGCAGTAGTCCATAATAAAGTGCACTGTGTGTGTATTAGTGCTTGTAATAACTGAGCCGGCACCGCTTGAAATCTTTGGCAGGAGGAAAACCTCACTGCCAAGAGATCATAAATCTTATGACACCGAGGAGCAGCCCGCTGTGCCGAACGACTCCTCACATCAGGTACTAACGTTCAGCGTGCCTGGCTGAACAGCTAATCACTGGGGTGAGGGGCAGTCTGTTGTCCCCTATCTCACTCCCCGCACATGTGCTCAGCGTCCCGGCTTCAAACAGCTGATCGCTGCAGTGAGGAGCGATACACGGTCTCCTTGCTCTCTCACTGCACACGTGCGTGCGTGCCGGCTACAACAGCTGATCACGGCAGACCTGGACTCTCTGTTGTCCGCTGCAGATTGGACTACTGATGCGGTTCTCCCTTATCAGAGTACCGCAATTGTGTGCATATTCCTAGGGCTTAATCTCATTCCCCCCTACACTATCAAATAGCTCAGATATAATCCCTGACGCGCGTTTCGCCGGCACCCCTCATCCCCAATCCTGGTAAACATGACGCCCCTCATCCCCAATCCTGGTATGCATGGCGCCCCTCAGCCCCAATCCTGGTATGCATGGCACCCCTCATCCCCAATCCTGGTATACATGGTGCCCCTCACCCCCAATCCTGGTATGCATGGCACCCCTCATCCCCAATCCTGGTATGTATGGCACCCCTCATCCCCAATCCTGGTATGTATGGCACCCCTCATCCCCAATCCTGGTATGCATGGCGCCCCTCACCCCCAATCCTGGTATGCATGGCGCCCCTCAGCCCCAATCCTGGTATGCATGGCGCCCCTCAGCCCCAATCCTGGTATGCATGGCACCCCTCATCCCCAATCCTGGTATACATGGTGCCCCTCACCCCCAATCCTGGTATGCATGGCGCCCCTCACCCCCAATCCTGGTATGCATGGCGCCCCTCAGCCCCAATCCTGGTATGCATGGCGCCCCTCATCCCCAATCCTGGTATACATGGTGCCCCTCACCCCCAATCCTGGTATGCATGGCACCCCTCACCCCAATCCTGGTAAAAATGGCGCCCCTCACCCCCAATCTTGGTATGCATGGTCCCCTCACCCCCCAATCCTGCCATGCATGGCACCCCCATCCCCATCATGCTGAACACAAAAAAAAATAAAGGATTCTCCTCCACTTCCTTCGTTCTGCCCCAGCAGAATTGAATAGGAGGCGGATGTGCAGTACACAGCAGTGGCCACGACCACTTGACGGCGGAGCCCTGCAGGTGAGCACTTCTGGCAGCCGGCACCGATGGCAGCTGATTGGTGGGGGTGCTGCGTGTGGGACCCCGGCCGATCATACATTGATACCCTGTCCTACAGATAGGGCATCAATGTAAAAGTAGTGGACAACTTCTTTAATGGCGTGCACAGTGTCAGCAGTAGCCGCGGCTCCTACCGCGGCCGGGCGTTCACGTGTGCTGCTATTAAAGAGCATGAATATTCACTACTCCCCATACCCATGGGCGTGGGGAACAGTGAATATTCATTTTCTCTAACAGCGGGCACAGTGTTGGCTGCAGCAGGCGGCTCCTGCCTCCTGTGCCCACTCCTCCGCCGCTCCCGCCACACCCTCCACAGCCACAGCATCAAGTATAGTACATTCAGACTATAAAACGCATCTCCCACTTTCCTCCAAAATTTTGAAGGAAAAAAGTGCGTCTTATAGTCTAAAAAATATGGTACATAGTGATGGCCCAAATCAAATTCAGGTCACTCCAGCCTAAATGGGTCCTGGGCATCAGAATGGGCCTCAAAGCGGGCAAAACGCCAATTGTCACAGATTTGGATAAGTAACTTGCGTTTTAAGGGGTTAAATGACCTTGGGTCGCCGGTCGTATAACACCAACACCGGCTGCCGGAGCGGTGACCGATCAAACACGCGGTGGCAAAGTGCAGCTTTGTACTGATCTGAATGGCCAGGATTCTCCGGTGCCATGAACGCCGGGCGTAGGAACGCAAGGATGAGATTCCGGCCACAGTCCGACTAGACGTGTCTGTGCCCGTCCTATACTCTTGCAGCCATTTATTCTGGTCCTGACACCAGGTGTGCAGTTCTCACCCTGCGGTCACACACGATCTCCCGCTCTACTCCCCTCCTATCTCCACCCACATAATAATAATACTTTTATTTTACAGATAAGAAACTTCAGCATCTGAACTGCGGCCGGTGCAGAGGTGAGAGAAGCCGCGGCCACCAGAGGGCGCTGCGTCCCGCAGCCAGCACAGCCGGAAGTGGGCGTGGTCAGTCGTTCGCTTGTTCGTCACGTCCAGCTGTTGTTATGGTAACCGATAAACTGCTTACCGGAGACTGAGGATGGAGGACGTGCTGGAGCTCGGGGAGGCCCGGAGACCCGCGGTAAGAGCCGAACCCTAAACGCCGCCCGTCCCCATCACCCATCACCCCCGCTAACTGCCGCCTTGTCACTCTCCCAGGGAATAAGGATGGGGCGCCGAGCCCGAGCATCCCAGGATGTGCAGCCCGAGGAGAGCGAAGGTGCCCGGGGCCCGTCATCTAGAGAGGTGAGCGGCAGCCGGAACTGCGGACATGGACCCCGGGAACCCCGAGCGCAGCTCCCCCTTCCCCTCCCCGGGAACCCCCCGAGCGCGGCTCCCCCTTCCCCTCCCCGGGATCCCCCCGAGCGCGGCTCCCCCTTCCCCTCCCCGGGATCCCCCCGAGCGCGGCTCCCCCTTCCCCTCCCCGGGATCCCCCCGAGCGCGGTTCCCCCTCCCCGGGATCCCCCCGAGCGCGGTTCCCCCTCCCCGGGATCCCCCCGAGCGCGGTTCCCCCTCCCCGGGATCCCCCCGAGCGCGGTTCCCCCTCCCCGGGATCCCCCCGAGCGCGGTTCCCCCTCCCCGGGATCCCCCCGAGCGCTGTTCCCCCTCCCCGGGATCCCCCCGAGCACGGTTCCCCCTCCCCGGGATCCCTCTGAGCGCGGTTCCCCCTCCCCGGGATCCCCCCGAGCGCGGCTCCCCCTTCCCCTCCCCGGGATCCCCCCCGAGCGTGGTTCCCCCTCCCCGGGATCCCCCCGAGCGCGGTTCCCCCTCCCCGGGATCCCCCCGAGCGTGGTTCCCCCTCCCCGGGATCCCCCCGAGCGCGGCTCCCCCTTCCCCTCCCCGGGATCCCCCCGAGCGCGGTTCCCCCTCCCCGGGATCCCCCCGAGCGTGGTTCCCCCTCCCCGGGATCCCCCCGAGCGCGGCTCCCCCTTCCCCTCCCCGGGATCCCCCCGAGCGCGGCTCCCCCTCCCCGGGATCCCCCCCGAGTGCGGCTCCCCCTCCCCGGGATCCCCCCCGAGTGCGGCTCCCCCTCCCCGGGATCCCCCCCGAGCGCGGCTCCCCCTCCCCGGGATCCCTCCGAGCGCGGCTCCCCCTTCCCCTCCCCGGGATTCCCCCGAGCGCGGCTCCCCCCTCCCCGGGATTCCCCCGAGCGCGGCTCCCCCTTCCCCTCCCCGGGATTCCCCCGAGCGCGGCTCCCCCTTCCCCTCCCCGGGATCCCCCCCGAGCGCGGTTCCCCCTCCCCGGGATCCCCCCCGAGCGCGGTTCCCCCTCCCCGGGATCCCCCCGAGCGCGGTTCCCCCTCCCCGGGATCCCCCCGAGCGCGGTTCCCCCTCCCCGAGATCCCCCGAGCGCGGCTCCCCCTTCCCCTCCCCGGGATCCCCCCGAGCGCGGCTCCCCCTTCCCCTCCCCGGGATCCCCCCGAGCGCGGCTCCCCCTTCCCCTCCCCGGGATCCCCCCGAGCGCGGCTCCCCCTTCCCCTCCCCGGGATCCCCCCCGAGCACGGTTCCCCCTCCCCGGGATCCTCCCGAGCGTGGTTCCCCCTCCCCGGGATCCTCCCGAGCGTGGTTCCCCCTCCCCGGGATCCCCCCGAGCGCGGCTCCCCCTCCCCGGGATCCCCCCGAGCGCGGCTCCCCCTTCCCCTCCCCGGGATCCCCCCCGAGCGCGGTTCCCCCTCCCCGGGATCCCCCCCGAGCACGGTTCCCCCTCCCCGGGATCCTCCCGAGCGTGGTTCCCCCTCCCCGGGATCCTCCCGAGCGTGGTTCCCCCTCCCCGGGATCCCCCCGAGCGCGGCTCCCCCTCCCCGGGATCCCCCCGAGCGCGGCTCCCCCTTCCCCTCCCCGGGATCCCCCCCGAGCGCGGTTCCCCCTCCCCGGGATCCCCCCGAGCGCGGCTCCCCCTCCCCGGGATCCCCCCGAGCGCGGCTCCCCCTTCCCCTCCCCGGGATCCCCCCGAGCGCGGCTCCCCCTTCCCCTCCCCGGGATCCCCCCCGAGCGCGGTTCCCCCTCCCCGGGATCCCCCCCGAGCGCGGTTCCCCCTCCCCGGGATCCCCCCCGAGCGCGGTTCCCCCTCCCCGGGATCCCCCCGAGCGTGGTTCCCCCTCCCCGGGATCCCCCCGAGCGCGGCTCCCCCTTCCCCTCCCCGGGATCCCACCGAGCGCGGCTCCCCCTTCCCATCCTCAGGACCCCAAAACCTGCCCCACCATCCTCACCGAAGGACACGTGGAGTCGCTGGTTGGTGGGTGAGGTGTGATGTTTTATTGAGGGATGGATCCTCATTGATTTTTTGGGAGAGGAGAAACAATGGCGTCTTATAAGCTCAGGCTTCATATGATCACATGACCCATTATGTTCCACCCCTTTCTGCTTGTCATTTGATTATTTTTGTTCTTTTTTATCAGGGACCTCCAAAGCCGCTGCGACAAGGGGGCTGGGCTGACGAGTCGTCGGGGACGTCAAAGTGAGTGGCTGCTTGTAGTCTGCTCTGACTCGTGTACTGACATCGGCCGCGTGTTGTCACTGCTATCGCCCATTACACAGCCGCCGTGCTGTCATCACTTTTCTCTGCTCTGTAGATCGGGGAAGCGCGGCGCTGAGGACGTGGAGGAGTAAGTTCCATCATCTGTGTCCATCTTTTTTTTACTTGTCATGTGCGCGCTGTGCTGTGTGCGCGCTACGCCCGGTAGAATACACACCTCTTAAAACGTGATTGTTTGTCGTCTGCAGCAGTCGCCTGAGGCAGCGAAGTCTGGATGATTCTGATGAAGGTGGAGGTGAGAGGGCACAGGGTCAGGGGTAGCGGAGGCAAGAGGGCGCAGGGTCGGAGCTGGGTGGCGGAGGCGAGAGGGCGCAGGGGTCGGGGCTGGGTGGCGGAGGCGAGAGGGCGCAGGGTCAGTGCTGGGTGGCGGAGGCGAGAGGGCGCAGGGTCAGTGCTGGGTGGCGGAGGCGAGAGGGCGCAGGGTCGGAACTGGGTAGCGGAGGCAAGAGGGAGCAGGGTCAGGGCTGGGTGGCGGAGGCGAGAGGGCGCAGGGGTCGGGGCTGGGTGGCGAAGGTGAGAGGGCGCAGGGTCGGAGCTGGGTGGCGGAGGCGAGAGGGCGCAGGGTCGGGGCTGGGTGGCGCAGGCAAGAGGGCGCAGGGTCGGGGCTGGGTGGCGCAGGCGAGGGCGCAAGGTCGGGGCTGGGTGGCGGAGGCGAGAGGGCGCAGGAGTTGGGGCTGGGTGGCGAAGGCGAGAGGGCGCAGGGTCGGGGCTGGGTGGCGGAGGCGAGAGGGCGCAGGGTCGGGGCTGGGTGGCGGAGGCGAGAGGGCGCAGGGTCAGTGCTGGGTGGCGGAGGCGAGAGGGCGCAGGGTCGGAACTGGGTAGCGGAGGCAAGAGGGAGCAGGGTCAGGGCTGGGTGGCGGAGGCGAGAGGGCGCAGGGGTCGGGGCTGGGTGGCGAAGGTGAGAGGGCGCAGGGTCGGAGCTGGGTGGCGGAGGCGAGAGGGCGCAGGGTCGGGGCTGGGTGGCGCAGGCAAGAGGGCGCAGGGTCGGGGCTGGGTGGCGCAGGTGAGGGCGCAAGGTCGGGGCTGGGTGGCGGAGGCGAGAGGGCGCAGGAGTTCGGGCTGGGTGGCGAAGGCGAGAGGGCGCAGGGTCGGGGCTGGGTGGCGGAGGCGAGAGGGCGCAGGAGTTGGGGCTGAGTGGCGAAGGCGAGAGGGCGCAGGGTCGGGGCTGGGTGGCGCAGGTGAGAGGGCGCAGGGTTGGGGCTGGGTGGCGCAGGCGAGAGGGCGCAGAGTTGGTGGTGGAGGTGGCAGAGGGGTAATTGCCGGTCTCTTCACAGACATCCCTGTGATCCCAGATCTGGAGGACGTGCAGGAGGAGGATTTGGCCCTTCAGGTGGCATCGCCCCCCAGGTGAGCAGCTGCAGCTCCCATCCCCCGGTGACTGTTTCTCGCTCATCCATTTTGTTTTTCAGTGTTCAGGTGAATCGAGTGATGACGTATCGAGACCTGGACAATGACCTGATGAGACACGCAGCCTTCCAGATCCTGGTGAGCCCCTGTTTATGCCCACACCCCCCTATACATCCGGCATTGTATCCTTAGTTCAGCCACAGACGGTGTGAAATGCTCTATATTAATGTTTGGGTGTAAACCATATTGTCAGAATAGCATCATAACGATGAGAACCGGCGTTTCCAGCGGCATCAAATAGTCACCTAACAAACAAGCCGCACAGAGGTCCTTCTCTCACCGACTACTGATGTGACAAGATGTCCCGGTGCGCAGCTTCTCAATGCTCTGGCCGCGCTCCCTCCATAGAATATTTTACAGCTGATCAGATACATGACCGGGTCTATGTCACCACTTGTGGGCCTGCCTGTCGTGTAGGGTCCGTTCTGCAAGGCTTAGGCTGCCCACACGGATGTTTAGCGCAGCGGAGTACCCCTGTGTTGTAACCTCCTCGTTGTGTGACCTGCAGGTGCCCTATAAAATCTTTTTGACCATTTTGCGGTGATGTAGCCACTTCTCGTGCAACCACTTTAGAATCGAAGAAAGTATTTGATCTTCAGATAAAACCCCCAGAAATGTCTGACTGGTCAGTGTTACACATCCGAGCCGCTGCTCAGTTTTCTCCACTTTTGGGTTTGGATTATTAGGTTTTTCTAAAGTTCTTTTTGTGCCGTTTCTTTGTGAATCTTGTGACTGGTCATTACTGCGCTGCGGAGCCCGGTTCTGAGTCCACACCCAATGAATTGCACATCGTCAATATACCTGCCATACTGCTACTCGCTGTCACAAAAGGGGATGAATGGTGGTAGAGACTGTTACGCTCGCGCCCGGACTGACTGGCGTGAGCGTGATTAGTGATCCCACTGTACCATGAACCGAGGAGTGCCTGGAGGGGCGTAACTAAGTATCAACCCGATCCGACCAAGGTCGCACGGCGGCTCAGTCGACTCTGTGAACCAAGGAGGAACCGAGCAGAGGGACCAGGTGCTACTCCTGGTCAGACCCCGGTCACAGCTGTTGACCCACACCGGGGAATGCAGGAACAGGCAGGTTAGACTGGCATACAGACAGGTGGGTATTGGCAGGCACGGCTGGTATGCAGACAGGTGGTTACTGGTAAGCACGGCTGATATGCAGACCGGTGGGTACTGGCAAGAACGGCTGGTATGCAGACCGGTGGGTACTGACAAGCACGGCTGGTATGCAGACAGGTGGGTACTGATAAGCACGGCTGGAGTGCAGACAGGGAGATACTGGCAAGCACGGCTGGAGTGCAGACAGGTAGGTACTAGCAGGTTGGAGCGCAGGCTGGATAGGGTCCAGTACAGACTGGGAGACAGGAACAGAGCCGCAGATGCGGTAGACAAGCAGAGTAAAGCAAAACCGCCGGAGTGGGGGACAAGGCCGAGCAGAGCGGAACCTCAGGTGCGGTGGACAAGGCAGAGCAGAGCGAAACCGCCGGAGCGGTAGACAAGGCAGAGCGAAACCGCAGGTGCGGTGGACAAGGCAGAGCGGAGCGAAACCGCAGGTGCGGTGGACAAGGCAGAGCGGAGCGAAACCGCAGGTGCGGTGGACAAGGCAGAGCAGAGCGGAACCGCCGGAGCGGTGGACAAGGCAGAGCAGAGAGGAACCGCCGGAGCGGTGGACAAGGCAGAGCAGAGCTAAACTGCAGGTGCGGTGGACAAGGCGGAGCAGAGAGGAACCGCCGGAGCGGTGGGCAAGGCAGAGCAGAGAGAAACCGCTGGCGCGGTGAGCAAGCAGAGCAGAACAAAACCACAGGTGCGGTGGACAAGGCAGAGCAGATCGAAACCGCCGGAGCGGTGGACAAGGCAGAGCAGAGAGGAACCGCTGGAGCGGTGGGCTAGGCAGAGCAGAGCGAAACCGCAGGTGCGGTGGGCTAGGCAGAGCGGAGAGTAACCGCCGGAGCAGTGGGCTAGGCAGAGCAGAGAGGAACCGCCGGAGCGGTGGGCAAGGCAGAGCGAAACCGCCGGAGCGGTGAGCAACCAGAGCAGAACAGGGCTGACGTAGCAGGCAGAGAGGACAAGGCTCTGTTCACATGGAACAGATAGAAAAATGCAGGAAGATGGCTAGAACACAGGAGGTAAATACGGAGGAAGGGAAAAGGGACAGCAGAACCAGATACACACAAGGTACTTACAATGAGGTAGTAAGTGGACACAAAACTCACAAACAGAAGTACAGAGACAACGAGTTGGAGTTAGGTGCAGGTTCAGACACTGCAGGAAAAGGGAGGGTACGGACATAGAGACAAACAGGTAACAGGCTAGGAGACAGTTCAGACAGGAACTGATACTGCAACGAGATACAGGAACGAGCCTGGGTATACAGCCCCCAGGGTGGTGGAAATGGACTAGAAGTCACAGATAACAGGCCTGGGTATACAGCCCCCAGGGTGGCGGAAACAGACTAGAAGTCAGAGATAACAGGCCTGGGTATGCAGCCCCCAGAGTGGCAGAAACAGACAAGATACAGGACAAGACCTGGCAACTCAGAGGCAAGGAGCACACTGATAGTTAGTTGCTCAGGCACCTCCTTCTGGGTGGAGGGGGTTTAAATATCCAGTGACTCACAGCAATAGGCTGGAGATGCATTAGGGGTGCGCCCACAGCAGCTATAAGAATCAGGAAGTAACCGGGCCGCCACCCTAAGCAGTCAGTCAAGAGACATGCACACAGCATGAACTGGAGCAAGGTTTGCAGGCTGGACTGATGGGTAAGATTGCGGTCTTGCATGGTGGGAGGTGGTGCACTATGCAAGCACGCCGCCAGGGATGTTACAGAGACCTTCTGGTCATAACAAGGTTGGCTATAAAGAGGGCGACTATCTCTCCCCTATGGGCATGACCTTATATTGTAATAAAATATAACGTTGACATAAAAAAAAATCCACCAGCTGCAAAACATATTACTTAGTATGACTAATATAGGACCTATATCGGCCCATATGGAATAGCCCTGCCTGCTGTGTCCTGTGCAAGGGATGTGTACGGAGAAGAGACATCAGCCAAGAAAAGCCGAGATGTCACCTCCTCTGTAAAAATCTCGCCTGACATCTTCAGTCTCCCCAATATGGCCGGTATTCTATATACTGGCAGGATTGAGGCCATTGTCGGATCCAAGTCCTGGGATAATGGGCCTTTGTGCAGCTCAGGTGAGGCATGCAGAACTGGGTGCAGGCAAAGAAGGACCAAGAAAAATGATGCGATCACTATGTGATGCGAGATCCGTCATTGCTGGCGAGAAGATCGATCTGTTCTGTGGGATTCCCGGACGTGTGGTGCCGCTTCCTCAGGTCATTGGCCACCAGCTGTGGGGACCGATCCATTGATTCACGTCTCGATTCCACTGGATAGAAAATAGATCTGATGCGGGAATTTCTACATTAGGTGTGACCTCCTGGGGGACCCCGGGTGCGACCTCCTGGGGGACCCCGGGTCCCATGAGACAATGACACCTTTGTATTGGTTACAATCACCTCCTGGGGGACCCCGGGTCCCATGAGACAATGACACCTTTGTATTGGTTACAATCACCTCCTGGGGGACCCCGGGTCCCATGAGACAATGACACCTTTGTATTGGTTACAATCACCTCCTTGGGGACCCCGGGTCCCATGAGACAATGACACCTTTGTATTGGTTACAATCACCTCCTTGGGGACCCCGGGTCCCATGAGACAATGACACCTTTGTATTGGTTACAATCACATTTATCTGTCTCGTGCGCAATCGTTTTCAGGGTTTATTAAAATAAATATATATTTTGAACGTTAAACCCCAAATAATCTTGTCAGGGATTTATTCACAGATATCACAGGCCGAGAGTCCCTCAGAACCAGCCGTGATCTCTTGAGTGAACTGCTCTCTGCTGCCCCCTATCGTCCAGACAATTACACGATTGGCCAACAATCAATGGAGGAGGCCGCAGGCTGTTCGCACTAACATTCCGGTTATCGGAAAACTAACAATGAGCGTACGGAATATACACCTCCTGATTCCAACACATGGAATATGTATACCCAAAGGTAGAAAGACACCTGAAATAATGGTCATTGGAAGAGTCAGAACCCAAAAAATAAATTAAGAAACCTTTATTTAAACAAGCAGTGGTTATATGGTGGCACTATACAGCAGGGGTGCACACACACTATTAAAAACAGGATATAATCACCATATATATATGTAGAAGGTGTAATAATATTAACTATTGCCTCTAATTAAAAATGTAGTATAGTTCTTCTGATTCGCTATGTCACTTACCCCATGTGCAGGCATTGCAGGACCTTAGTTATCCATGGTTACGACCACTAACAGCTGATTGATTGTCATTATATGGCCGTAACCATGGATACCTAAGCTACTGCAATGCCCTGCACATGTGGTAAGTGATTTAGCAAATCAGAAGAACTATTCTACGTTTCTAATTGGAGGTATTTGCTGATATTATTATTACTCCTACTACATTTTGGGATAGGATATTGGAGATGGGAATACCCCTTTTAATAAAGCAGATTGTATGCCCTCTGTCAGTGGCTGGACTAAGGATCCATTTTGGGATTTTCATGGGAACGCTATATAGGAGCCTGGTCCGCGCCCAGGAATAAGCCCATCTATACCCAGAGAGCTGGCTCACATAGCGCACCCCACAACGTGTGCAAGCAGTAACCCCCTCCCCCATACCTGAAGTGTCATGGAGATCTCCTTGCCCTCTCTAGAGAGGAGCCAATGTGACGGGCACACAATGGGGCATGGCGTGGGTGAGCAGTCACTGGTGACTTACCTCTAATCACTGCTGCTTTCCTAGGATGAAGACATTGACCTGAAGCTCCTGACCAAAGTCTTGTCTCCAGAAGTGGACGTGCGGGAGGTGAGTGCCCTGAGGGGGGCTTCTGTGGACGATGCCCACTGTGGGGTAACCTGCTTCTCCTCTTCAGGACGACGCCCGCTGGGATTGGGACTTGCTGTACACTGAGGTGTCTTCAGAACTGCTGACAGAATGGGACCTGGGAAAGGCGGAGAGAGAGGACAGTCTGCCCGCCTGACCACGCTGACAAACCTCTGACCCCACACACAGGGCAGCTTCATTCGCTCTACTGCACCAGCCACCAGGGGGCGACCCCCTGCGTCGCACCGAGACTAGCAGACCCGGTATTCAAATGTCCATCCGCCGCTCCTTGGCATTTCAGTGTCCTGTTTTCTAGACATCGGTGAGAAAAGGTCGGACACCAGCGATCAGCAGGTTTTCACCTTGTCGATATGTCACAGATAACAATGTTAGGAATAAGTCTGTTATATAGTGAGTCGACCTTATTTTACCGTGAGTCTGGATCTTCTTGTCTGCATATCGTGTCCTTTGTAATTTCGTGGTTATCAATGATGAGCAGCGTCCCTGTGATCAGGATGTGCACACGTGGACACAATCGTGGGTCCCCTCCATTACAGTAAGAAAAGCCCCAGCGGTGACAGAAACAACCCGACGGAAGGACGAGCCACGCCAACTTCCTGAATGTCAGTAACGAGGAGCAGACTTTGTTTTTTCTTTTAAATTTTGACTCAACAGATCAAAACACACTGCAGCCCCCTGTCCGGACCCTGCTGCCCCCTGACCGGACCCTGCTGCCCCCATTCCTGACCCTGCAGCCCCCTGTCCGGACCCTGCTGCCCCGGGCCAGACACAAATAGTGTTTTCAGTCACTGAATATTTTGTTGCACGGCCTTGTGTACAAATAGGACTTCTGTGCCTCTCGGTGAGATTTCTGCCTCTGTCCACAATTATTTTGGCGACTCTTTGTGTCTCAGGTGTGGAGGCTTCTTCTCCAGACTGCAGGTCTCGTCTCTGTCCACAGATGTTGTGGCGGATGTGGATCAGGGCCATAGAAGCATCTTCAGAAGTCCAATGCTTTGCTCTCAGCCGTTCTCAGCTCTCAGCCGTTCTCAGTTCTCAGCCGATGGTTTTCGCAGTTTTGGATCATTATCCTGTTGGAGGAGCCATGACCTGTGGCTCAGACCGAGCTTTCTGATACTGGGCAGCACATTTCTCTCCAGAATGCCTGGATAGTCTTGAAATTTCATTGTACCCTGCTCAGATTCTGGACTCCCTGAGCCAGATGCAGCAGAGCCACCCCCGGAACATAACATAGCCTCCTCCATGTGTCAGATGCAGCAAAGCCGCCCCAGAACATCCCCGAGCTCCTCCATGTGTCAGATGCAGCCGCCCCAGAACATCCCCGAGCTCCTCCATGTGTCAGATGCAGTAAAGCAGCTCCAGAACATCCCCGAGCGCCTCCATGTGTCAGATGCAGCCGCCTCAGAACATAACAGAGCCTCCTCCATTTGTCAGATGCAGCAAAGCCGCCCCAGAACATCCCTGAGCTCCTCCATGTGTCAGATGCAGCCGCCCCAGAACATCCCCGAGCTCCTCCATGTGTCAGATGCAGCCCCCCCAGAACATCCCCGAGCGCCTCCATGTGTCAGATGCAGCAAAGCAGCCCCAGAACATCCCCGAGCTCCTCCATGTGTCAGATGCAGCCGCCCCAGAACATCCTCGAACTCCTCCATGTGTCAGATGCTGCCGCCCCAGAACATCCCTGAGCTCCTCCATGTGTCAGATGCAGCCGCCCCAGAACATCCTCGAGCCCCTCCGGGTGTCAGATGTAGCCGCCCCAGAACATCCCCGAGCTCCTCCATGTGTCAGATGCAGCCGCCCCAGAACATCCCCGAGCTCCTCCATGTGTCAGATGCAGCCACCCCAGAACATCCCCGAGCTCCTCCATGTGTCAGATGCAGCAAAGCCGCCCCAGAACATCCCTGAGCTCCTCCATGTGTCAGATGCAGCCGCCCCAGAACATCCCCAAGCTCCTCCATGTGTCAGATGCAGCCGCCCCAGAACATCCTCGAGCTCCTCCATGTGTCAGATGCAGCCGCCCCAGAACATCCTCGAGCCCCTCCGGGTGTCAGATGCAGCCGACCCAGAACATCCCTGTGCTCCTCCATGTGTCAGATGCAGCCGCCCCAGAACATCCCCGAGCTCCTCCATGTGTCAGATGCAGCAAAGCCGCCCCAGAACATCCCTGAGCTCCTCCATGTGTCAGATGCAGCCGCCCCAGAACATCCCCAAGCTCCTCCATGTGTCAGATGCAGCCGCCCCAGAACATCCTCGAGCTCCTCCATGTGTCAGATGCAGCCGCCCCAGAACATCCTCGAGCCCCTCCGGGTGTCAGATGCAGCCGCCCCAGAACATCCCCGTGCTCCTCCATGTGTCAGATGCAGCCGCCCCAGAACATCCCCGTGCTCCTCCATGTGTCAGATGCAGCCGCCCCAGAACATCCCCGAGCTCCTCCATGTGTCAGATGCAGTAAAGCAGCCCCAGAACATCCCCGAGCGCCTCCATGTGTCAGATGCAGCCGCCTCAGAACATAACCGAGCCTCCTCTATGTGTCAGATGCAGCAAAGCCGCCCCAGAACATCCCTGAGCTCCTCCATGTGTCAGATGCAGCCGCCCCAGAACATCCCCGAGCTCCTCCATGTGTCAGATGCAGCCCCCCCAGAACATCCCCGAGCGCCTCCATGTGTCAGATGCAGCAAAGCAGCCCCAGAACATCCCCGAGCTCCTCCATGTGTCAGATGCAGCCGCCCCAGAACATCCTCGAACTCCTCCATGTGTCAGATGCTGCCGCCCCAGAACATCCCTGAGCTCCTCCATGTGTCAGATGCAGCCGCCCCAGAACATCCTCGAGCCCCTCCGGGTGTCAGATGCAGCCGCCCCAGAACATCCCCGAGCTCCTCCATGTGTCAGATGCAGCCGCCCCAGAACATCCCCGAGCTCCTCCATGTGTCAGATGCAGCCGCCCCAGAACATCCCCGAGCTCCTCCATGTGTCAGATGCAGCAAAGCCGCCCCAGAACATCCCTGAGCTCCTCCATGTGTCAGATGCAGCTGCCCCAGAACATCCCCAAGCTCCTCCATGTGTCAGATGCAGCCGCCCCAGAACATCCTCGAGCTCCTCCATGTGTCAGATGTAGCCGTCCCAGAACATCCACGAGCCCATCCGGGTGTCACATGCAGCCGCCCCAGAACATCCCCGAGCTCCTCCGTGTGTCAGATGCAGCCGCCCCAGAACATCCCCGAGCTCCTCCGTGTGTCAGATGCAGCCGCCCCAGAACATCCCCGAGCTCCTCCGTGTGTCAGATGCAGCCGCCCCAGAACATCCCCGAGCTCCTCCGTGTGTCAGATGCAGCCGCCCCAGAACATCCCCGAGCTCCTCCGTGTGTCAGATGCAGCCGCCCCAGAACATCCCCGAGCTCCTCCGTGTGTCAGATGTAGCCGCCCCAGAACATCCCCGAGCTCCACCGTGTGTCAGATGCAGCCGCCCCAGAACATCCCCGAGCTCCTCCATGTGTCAGATGCAGCCGCCCCAGAACATCCCCAAGCTCCTCCATGTCAGATGCAGCCGCCCCAGAACATTCCCGAGCTCTTCCGTGTGTCAGATGCAGCCGCCCCAGAACATCCCCGAGCTCCTCCGTGTTAGCTGCAGCCGCCCCAGAACATCCCCGAGCTCCTCCATGTGTCAGATGCAGCCGCCCCAGAACAGCCCTGAGCTCCTCTGTGTGTCAGATGCAGCCGCCCCAGAACATCCTCGAGCTCCTCCGTGTGTCAGATGCAGCCGCCCCAGAACATCCTCGAGCTCCTCCGTGTTAGCTGCAGCCGCCCCAGAACATCCCCGTGCTCCTCCATGTGTCAGATGCAGCGGCCCCAGAACAGCCCTGAGCTCCTCCGTGTCAGATGCAGCCGCCCCAGAACATCCTCGAGCTCCTCCATGTGTCAGATGCTGCCGCCCCAGAACATCCTCGAGCTCCTCCATGTGTCAGATGCTGCCGCCCCAGAACATCCCCGAGCTCCTCCGTGTCAGGTGCAGCCGCCCCAGAACATCCTCGAGCTCCTCCGTGTGTCAGATGCAGCCGCCCCAGAACAGCCCTGAGCTCCTCCGTGTCAGATGCAGCCGCCCCAGAACATCCTCGAGCTCCTCCGTGTGTCAGATGCAGCCGCCCCAGAACATCCTCGAGCTCCTCCGTGTTAGCTGCAGCCGCCCCAGAACATCCCCGTGCTCCTCCATGTGTCAGATGCAGCCGCCCCAGAACATCCCCGAGCTCCTCGGTGTCAGATGCTGCCGCCCCAGAACATCCCCGAGCTCCTCCGTGTCAGATGCAGCCGCCCCAGAACATCCTCGAGCTCCTCCATGTGTCAGATGCAGCCGCTCCAGAACATCCTCGAGCTCCTCCGTGTGTCAGATGCTGCCGCCCCAGAACATCCTCGAGCTCCTCCATATGTCAGATGCAGCCGCTCCAGAACATCCCTGAGCTCCTCCATGTGTCACAGCAGGTGCAATGTTCTGTTCTTTGCTTCATTTCTGCGTCTGTGACCATAAAGCTTATGTGATTGCAAAAAGCTCCAGTTTTGTCTCCTTCGTCCACAGGACGTACCCCCAGAAGCTTTGTGTCTCGTCAGTGTGCATTCTGGCAAATTCAAGAGTCTCTTTTTATGATTTACTTTCAGCAGTGGTTTTCTCCTCGGGTCGTCTTCCATGAAGTCCACTTTGGCCCAGACACTGATGGACCTGGACCTCTAATCTCTCTGGAAGTTGTTCTGGGCTCTGTGGTTCGTATTCGTATTATACGTCTCAGTTTATCCTCGGTTTGTCATCGGTTTTCCTCTTGTGGCCGCGTCCTGAGACAACTCTCCTCGGCTTTCTATGCTCCACGTTCAGTGTTGTTCCCAGCGTGATATCAAACAGCACAATGACTACTTTTCACCCATAGTCACTGACTGATCACAAGATTGTAGACTCCTGTGGTGATAATTACAGGACGCACCTCAGTGTCACATATCCCTATCGGAAAATGATTTTCAATCTTCTCTAGAGGTAGCAGCATTTTTGTTCTGAGCATTTTCATTAGTTTGTCTTTTTTATTTTTGAACCACAATCAAAGTCTTGAGTGGGGATGGTGATCTTCTGGTGACGCGCAGCTTTTTCAGTGATGTGGTGGTGTCCCCCCTACTTGGGCACTCTGATTCTATTTTTTATTCATTTGTTTTAATATATTATCTAATAAAAATTGATAGTGTTTTTTTTTTAATGAATATGGATCTCTTCTTGACTCTGGATCTAGATCATATGAGCAGAGTATGTGATTGCAGTTTTGTCAGACATGACCGAGGTTTGGTACCGCAGAGCTGAACCTCACAGGCTGGACATATGAAGAATACGGGAAATTGTGGTCACATGCAGGACACAACCAGGACTGGCCAGAAATTCCTGCAGCTTCTTTAATGTTGCTGTTCGCCTCTTGCAGCCTCAAGCACCAATTTTCCTTCTTGTCTTTTTGTAACGGTGGTGGGTGTGGGCCCACTGCGCCACGGGCAAGGCTTACCCTGGAGGGTCGTGACTAAGTGTCTACCGGGTCTTCTCTAGAACCTCTGAGGGTGAGGATAGGCTGGGCTGCCGGTAGACATCGGGTACCACTTCAGGGCAGTCCCCAGGACTGCGGCAGCTGACCGGAGAGTCAGAGGCGTGGGTACGAGGTACAGGAGGGTGAGACAAAAGCGTAGTCAGATGGTCCGAGGTCGGGGCTGGCAGCACAGGTTCACAGAACAAAGCCGGAGTCGGATGGAGAAGTCAAACAGAGCATGTAAACAGGCCAGGTTGATAAGGGGAGACAAAGTATGGAGATATGCTTAAACAAGGTGCTAGGAACAAATGTTCAGGGGAGGAATGGAGCATGGAGTCGCTTGATATATCACCTACTAACATGAGACCTCGTCTGGATAGTGCGTCCAGTTCTGGGCATCACATTTTAAAAAAGACATGAAGAAACTGGAGCAAGTTCAGAGAAGAGCGACCAGAATGGTGACCGGTCTCCAAACAATGTCCTATGGGGAACGGTTACAGGATTTGGGAATGTTTAGCTGCAAAAGAGAAGACTGAGAGAAGACTTAATAGCTGTCTACAAATATCTGAAGGGTTGTCACAGTGTAGAGGGATCAGCTTTATTCTCAAAGACAGACTAGGAGCAAAGAGGTGAAACTGAATGGGAGAAGATACAGATTAGATATTAGAAGACTCTTTTTGACAGTGAACGGTGATCAATGAGATGAATAGGCAGCCACGAGAGGTGGTGAGTTCTCCTTCAATGGAAGTCTTCACACAGAGGCTGGACAGACATATGTCTGAGATGGTTTAGTGACTCCTGCATTGCGCCGGGGGTCGGACACGAGGACCCTGGAGGTCCCTTCCCACTCTACCTTTCTATGTTCTATGACAGAGGCTGGGGAAGCAAATCTTTGCAGGACAGAGTGGATAGAAATTCCTGCAGAGTTCAGCCGTACCTCCCTATGACTCACAACCAGGACAAGGCGACTCGGCAATGGTCAGGTACTGGGTGGAGCAGACAGAAACACAGGGTGAGTAGGGTGGCGCTTAGAAGGCGTGCGAGTGGCCGGCCTAACATCTTGGATTTTGAGGGATGTCCAGTTCTAGGTAATGTCACTGTCGTGCCAGATTTCATCCCCTTCTTGATGACGTGTTCACAGTGTCCACGGTAGTTCTAATTCCTGGGAAATTATTTTGTACCTTCTCCTGACTGATAACTTTCCACAATGAGAACCTTTGCTGTGTTGTCAGCTGTTTACGGACCAAATGTCAGGAAAATCCTCCTAGAACACCAACTCTTTCTCTGGGGTTAATCAGAATCACTGTAAATGACAGCGGATGAGCGCTGACTTGTGTAACATGAGGGTAAATGTGGTTGACTGATTTTGAACACAACCACATCCTTAATTATAAGAGGGTGCTTACACATATGCAACCACATTATTGTAGGATTTCTTATTTTTATTTTCTCCTCAGAATGATTTCAGTTTGTTTGTCTCTGGATTTGTACAGATCATGGGTGACATTAAAGGTGAAAAAGTTCTGAAATGATTCTTTGTGGTAGGATTATTTACAATGCAAACATTTGGGAATTTACCAGTGGTGTGTAGACTTTATATTTACTGTATGTGTATGAGGGTCACGAATGACATTGGGGAGATCACGCAGATCCCACTGCTATCCCTTTTTTACCACGGAGAACAGCAGGGGGAGTTGCGCAGATCTCACCGCTGCCACCAGTTTGTCAGGCAGAAACGCCTTCGCTGCCTCCAATTGTCAGAATTGATTATGCAATTGACTGACTAGTGATGGACGAGGCCGCAGCTGTTTCCACTAGTAGGCCGCTTATTGGGGAGCTGCCAGTGAGCGTATGGTATATACACGTCCGATTTCTGCACATGAAATATATACAGTATATATACCCTAGTATGGGCACTGCCAACTGCACAATAACAAAAAGGAACTACTCGCTGCCACCACCAATCGTTTATACAGGCTGATTGGACACCCACTACAGGTAGCGTATGGCTCAGCGGTACGGTTTACAGAGCAAGAGGAACAGAGCTATTCAATTTTATATATTTAATCCGGAAAGGTAGGCAGTGTTTATAAAAATATACAAATAGGGAACAAAACAACACGGTATATACAATTACATACAATAAAAATGAGTAACGAAAGAGAATTACTAAATATGATGTCACGGAAATGGTTCAGAGCTTAGTGGAGGGAGGTAATCCTTAGGAAAACGGACAGAACCACTGCAAGCTGTACCTTCCAGGACTGACAAAATAAACCCAAATAGATTTTTATTTAATCCATGTTACACTCACATAACTCCCCTTGATGAGCTCATGTGGGGGCTGGTTGTGGCTGTGCTAGGTCTTTTAGAATTTTATGAGACCCCCAACTTAAAGGATATCTTTGCCCCTGGAGGTCCCAGGCAGTAGATATTGTCGTCATGTTTCCTATTGCGATTTTATATAGAGATGACACATGGCCTGGATAGCATCATCCATTGAATCCGTTATTAAGTTGAAGAGGTTAAAATGTCCTTACAGTGACGTGAGTGAATGCGTTATGTTCGTCCCTTCGCTACGACGCTAAAAATATATCTCCCATAAATATCGGATCAGTGCAAACCCCAATATTCATCACTGACCACGGACTCCAAAAAGTCTCAGAACAGTACTTTGATCAAAGGAAGCTATGTCTGGGAAGTGCTCTACTCCAGCTCTGCAGAAACAAATCCCAGTCTTGGTGTCTTTTTTTATCAGTTCTAATTAACTAGCTATTGATCCCATTCTACACCCGCGTGGTGGGAATTTTTATTGGTATATGCTCCACCATCCCGGTCCCCCATCCTGGTATATGCACCACCATCCTGCTATATGCTTCCCAATCCTGGTTTCCCATCCTTGTCCCCCATCCTGGTATACAGTTGTGCTCAAAAGTTTACATACCCCGGCAGAATTTTTCCTTTCTTGGCCTTGCTTCAGAGAATATGAATGATAGCAAAAAAACTTTTTCTCCACTCATGGTTATTGGTTGGGTGAATCCATTTATTGTCAAACTACTGTGTTTTCTCTTTTTAAATCTTAATGACAACCAAAAACATCCAAATGACCCTGATCAAAAGTTCACATACCCTGGTGATTTTGGCCTGATAACATGCACAGAATGTGACACAAATGGGTTTGATTGGCTACTAAAGGTAACATCCTCACCTATGTCCTGTTTGCTTGTAATCAATGTGTGTACATAAAAGCTGAGTGAGTTTCTGGGATCCAGACAGACTCTTGCATCTTTCATCCAGCCACTGACGTTTCTGGATTGTGAGTCATGGGGAAAGCAAAAGCATTGTCAACAGATCTACAGGAAAAGGTAGTTGAATTGTGTAACACAGGAAAGGGATACAAAAAGATATCCAAGGAATTGATAATGCCAGTCAGCAGTGTTCAAACTGTGATTAACAAATGATTAACAACTGATGTTTTGGGGATGTGAGCTACAAAGGCACAGGAAACTTGGTAAAAGTTGAAGGAATGATGAATGCAGCACGTTATCAGCAAATACTGGGGGCAAATTTGCACTCATCAGCCCAGAAGCTGCGCATGGGACGTACTTGGACGCTCCAACATGACAACGATCCAAAACACAAGGCCAAGTCGACCTGTCATTGGCTACAGCAGAACAAAGTGAAGGTTCTGTAGTGGCCATCTCAGTCTCCTGACCTCAATATCATTGAGCCACTCTGGGGAGATCTCAAGCGCAGTTCATGCTAGACAGCCCAGGAATTTACAGGAGCTGGAGGCTTTTTGCCAAGAAGAATGGGCAGCTTTACCATCTGAGAAAACAAAGACCCTCATCCACAACTACCACAAAAGACTTCAAGCTGTCATTGATGGTAGAGGGGGCAATACACGGCATTAAGAACTGGGGTATGGGAACTTTTGATCAGGGTCATTTGGATGTTTTTGGTTGTCATTAAAATTTAAAAAGAGAAAACACAGTAGATTGACAATAAATGGCTTCACCCAACAAATAACCATGAGTGGAGAAAAAGTTTTTTGTTATCATTCATATTCTCTGAAACAAGGCCAAGAAAGGAAAAATTCTGCCGGAATATGTAAACTTTTGAGCACAACTGTATGTGCCCCCATCCTGGAAAATGCTCCCCCATCCTGGATCATTCTCCCCCATCCTGGTATATGCCCCCCAATCTTGGTCCTCCATCCTGGTATATGCTCCCCCTATCATGGTCTATGCTCCCCCCCATCCTGGTCCATGCTCCCCCCATCCTGGTATATGCTCCCCAATGCTGATCCCCCATCCTGGTCCATGCTCCCCCATCCTGGTATATGCCCCCCCAATCTTGGTCCTCCATCCTGTTATATGCTCCCCCATCCTGTTATATGCTCCCTCATCCTGGTATATGCTCCCCCATCCTGGTATATGCTCCCCCACCCTGGTATATTCTCCCTCATCCTGGTATATGCTCCCCCATCCTGGTATATCCCCCCCAATCTTGGTCCCCCATCCTGTTATATGCTCCCTCATCCTGGTATATTCTCCCCCATCCATAAATTAAAAAAAAAAAAAACACTCCTACTCACCTTTCTAACGCTCCCCTACAGTGCGTCGCCTGCATTATTTTACTAAAATGGCACTGGAATCAGCACCTGCGCACAGCGCGATATCCGGTGCCATTTTAGTGAAGACAAATGTGCAGAGTGTATTCAACAAAATGGTGCCGGAGTAAGTGCATGCGCATACCGCGCTGTCCGACGCCATTTTGTTGAAGACACTGTGCAAATTTGCCTTCACTATAATGGCGCCGGATATCGCGTTATGTGCAGGCTTTGAGTTCGATGCCACACTCCTCCCTCGGCCTCTCCGGAGGATGACAGGACCGAACAGGACGGTATGTGATTATGGAGCAGGACATCGCACTATACGCTCAGCGCCTACGCATACCGCGATCTCCGGCGCCACACTCCTCATCCCTGTCTGGAATGTGGATGTGTCTGTCTGCGGCCAGGCTGCGCCGGTGCATTGTGCGTGTGCAGTCTATAGGGGCTTCAGACAGAAGGACACAGCCCTGATTATATTATAGATCCCATACGTTCATTGTGGGAGTGACGTGTCCCCTCTCCGGAGATGTCTTTTATGGATTTTATTTTTCTCTACAACTATGAGGATGTATGCACTAATCACCATGGAGCACGCGCCCATCATACTGTTCAAGAAGAAGACACGTCCTGTATCTAGAGGTGGATCTTCTTAATATAAAATAATGCTGGACTGCAAATAATGTGATATCCGATCATAGCACTGCATCTACGATCGGTGAGATCAGGAAGACTATGCCATGGTGGAGTCAAGCTAGTGCCATGAGCGAAACCCTACGTGTATCGCAGCTCACAGGCAGCTTCATCAGGAGCATTAAGAGAAGCCGCCTGTGATACACGTGGGGTCTCATGAAACGCTCCTCACAATCGAGTAGCTATGGCAATTATTCTGGAAAGATTTTTATATTTATGCTGATATAATAATCTTAAGTCTTTGGAAATGGAAATTCTGTCCCTATACCCCTCCACAGACGTACTGGAAGTCCTCATACCTGGGTGTGAGGAGCCATGGTCATGGCGGCTCCTTGGACTTCCTCCTTTCATGTCCCCATGTATTACTGCAGAGTGTCCCCCAGCAGAGCTGACATAGGGCCTCCCTCCCGCACCAGGGAGTTGTGTCCTATGCAGGGGGGAGATTTTCCAACAAGATTTCACACTGTGATCTTATCTCCGCCAGTCGGACTCTTGTGCTGTTATTAGCAAATAATAATTAGTATGCGATGAAAGCAATAAGTGCAGCTAATAATTCTGAGGAATGCAGCAGAGACTGCGCGGTTTTTTTTTTTGCTCTGCTGCTCCACGTGTTCTGTGGGTGGCAAGGGTGGAATTGGGATGTCTAAGAACAGGCCATGTACTTTCCACATGAAAGTCAGCAACTGAACACTAGTCTGTGGGGGAGGCGAGGTGCCGCACGCTGGTCTGTGGGGGAGGCGAGGTGTGGCATGCTAGTCTGGGGGGCAGCCGAGGTGCGGCATGCTGGTCTGTGGGAGAGGCGAGGTGGTGCAGCATGCTGGTCTGGGGGGGGAGGCGAGATGCGGCATGCTGGTCTGGGGGGGAGGCGAGGTGCGGCATGTTAGTCTGGGGGGGGGGGCGAGGTGTGGTATGTTGATCTGGGGTGGGCGAGGTGCGGCATTTTAGTCTGGGGGGCGAGTTGCGGCATGTTGGTCTGGGGGGGAGGCGAGGTGCGGCATGCTGGTCTGCGGGAGAGGCGAGGTGTGGCATGCTCTGGGGGGAGGCGAGGTGCGGCATGTTGGTCTGGGGGGAGGCGAGGTGCGGCATGCTGGTCTGGGGGGAAGCGAGGTGCGGCATGTTGGTCGGGGGGAGGCGAGGTGCGGCATGCTGGTCTGGGAGGGAGGCGAGGTGCGGCATGCTGGTCTGCGGGAGAGGCGAGGTGCGGCATGCTCTGGGGGGAGGCGAGGTGCGGCATGTTAGTCTGGGGGGAGGCGAGGTGCGGCATGCTGGTCGGGGGGGAGGCGATGTGCGGCATGCTGGTTTGGGGGGTAGGCGAGGTGCGGCATGCTGGTCTTGGGGGGAGGTGAGGTGCGGCATGCTGGTCTGGGGGGAGGCGAGGTGCGGCATGCTGGTCTGGGGGGAGAGGCGAGGTGCGGCATGCTGGTCTGGGGGGGGAGGCGAGGTGCGGCATGCTGGTCTGGGGGAGAGGCGAGGTGCGGCATGATGGTCTGCGAGAGAGGCGAGGTGCGGCATGCTGGTCTGGGGGGAGGCGAGGTGCGGCATGCTGGTCTGGGGGGAGGCGAGGTGCGGCATGCTGGTCTGGGGGGAGGCGAGGTGCGGCATGCTGGTCTGGGGGGAGGCGAGGTGCGGCATGTTGGTCTGGGGGGAGGCGAGGTGCGGCATGCTGGTCTGGGGGGAGGCAAGGTGCGGCATGCTGGTCTGGGGGGAAGGCGAGTTGCTGCACGCTGGTCTGTGGGGGAAACTAGGTGCTGCACACTGGTATGGAGGAAAGGCGAGGTGGCGTACACTGGTCTGGGGGGAAAGCGGGGTACCGCATGCTGTTCTGTGGGGCAGGCGAGGTGCGGCATGTTGGTCTGTGGGGAGGCGTGGTGCGGCATGCTGGTCTGCGCGAGAGGCGAGGTGCGGCATGCTGCTCTGGGGGGAGGCGAGGTGCGGCATGCTGGTCTGGGGGGGAGCGAGGTGTGGCATGCTGGTCTGGGGGGGAGGCGAGGTGCGGCATGCTGGTCTGGGGGGAGGTTAGGTGCGGCACTCTGGTCTGTGGGAAGGCGAGGTGCGGCATGTTAGTCTGGGGGGAGCCGAGGTGCGGCATGTTAGTCTGGGGGGCGAGTTGCGGCATGTTAGTCTGGGGGGCGAGTTGCGGCATGTTGGTCTGGGGGGAAGCGAGGTGCGGCATGTTGGTCTGGGGGGGAGGCGAGGTGCGGCATGCTGGTCTGCGGGAGAGGCGAGGTGTGGCATGCTCTGGGGGGAGGCGAGGTGCGGCATGTTGGTCTGGGGGGAGGCGAGGTGCGGCATGCTGGTCTGGGGGGAAGCGAGGTGCGACATGTTGGTCGGGGGGAGGCGAGGTGCGGCATGCTGGTCTGGGAGGGAGGCGAGGTGCGGCATGCTGGTCTGCGGGAGAGGCGAGGTGCGGCATGCTCTGGGGGGAGGCGAGGTGCGGCATGTTAGTCTGGGGGGCGAGGTGCGGCATGTTGGTCTGGGGGGAGGCGAGGTGCGGCATGCTGGTCTGGGGGAAGCGAGGTGTGGCATGCTGGTCGGGGGGGAGGCGATGTGCGGCATGCTGGTTTGGGGGGTAGGCGAGGTGCGGCATGCTGGTCTTGGGGGGAGGTGAGGTGCGGCATGCTGGTCTGGGGGGAGGCGAGGTGCGGCATGCTGGTCTGGGGGGAGAGGCGAGGTGCGGCATGCTGGTCTGGGGGGGGAGGCGAGGTGCGGCATGCTGGTCTGGGGGAGAGGCGAGGTGCGGCATGATGGTCTGCGAGAGAGGCGAGGTGCGGCATGCTGGTCTGGGGGGAGGCGAGGTGCGGCATGCTGGTCTGGGGGGAGGCGAGGTGCGGCATGCTGGTCTGGGGGGAGGCGAGGTGCGGCATGCTGGTCTGGGGGGAGGCGAGGTGCGGCATGTTGGTCTGGGGGGAGGCGAGGTGCGGCATGCTGGTCTGGGGGGAGGCAAGGTGCGGCATGCTGGTCTGGGGGGAAGGCGAGTTGCTGCACGCTGGTCTGTGGGGGAAACTAGGTGCTGCACACTGGTATGGAGGAAAGGCGAGGTGGCGTACACTGGTCTGGGGGGAAAGCGGGGTACCGCATGCTGTTCTGGGGGGCAGGCGAGGTGCGGCATGTTGGTCTGTGGGGAGGCGTGGTGCGGCATGCTGGTCTGCGCGAGAGGCGAGGTGCGGCATGCTGCTCTGGGGGGAGGCGAGGTGCGGCATGCTGGTCTGGGGGGGAGCGAGGTGTGGCATGCTGGTCTGGGGGGGAGGCGAGGTGCGGCATGCTGGTCTGGGGGGAGGTTAGGTGCGGCACTCTGGTCTGTGGGAAGGCGAGGTGCGGCATGTTAGTCTGGGGAGAGGTGAGGTGCGGCATGCTGGTCTGGGGGGGAGGCGAGGTGCGGCATGTTAGTCTGCGGAGAGGCGAGGTGCGGCATGTTAGTCTGGGGGGAGGTGAAGTGCGGCATGTTAGTCTGGGGGGAGGCGAGGTGCTGTGTGCTGGTCTGGGAAGGCGACGTGCGGCATGTTGGTCTGTGGGAAGGCGACGTGCGGCATGTTGGTCTGTGGGAAGGCGACGTGCGGCATGTTGGTCTGTGGGAAGGCGAGGTGCGGCATGTTGGTCTGTGGGAAGGCGAGGTGCGGCATGTTGGTCTGTGGGAAGGCGAGGTGCGGCATGTTGGTCTGTGGGAAGGCGAGGTGCGGCATGTTGGTCTGGGGGGAAGGCGAGGTGCGGCATGTTGGTCTGTGGGGAAGGCGAGGTGCGGCATGTTGGTCTGTGGGGGGAGGGGAGGTGCGGCATGCTGGTCTGGGGGGGAGGCGAGGTGCGGCATGCTGGTCTCGGGGGAAGGCGAGTTGCTGCACACTAGTCTGTGGGGGAAACTAGGTGCTGCACACTGGTATGGAGGAAAGGCGAAGTGGCGTACACTGGTCTGGGGGGAAAGCGGGGTACCGCATGCTGTTCTGAGGGGCAGGCGAGGTGCCGGCATGTTGGTCTGGGGGGGAGGCAAGGTGCGGCATGCTGGTCTGCGCGAGAGGCAAGGTGCGGCATGCTGCTCTGGGGGGGAGGCGAGGTGCGGCATGGTTCTGTGGGGGCAAGGCGAGGTGCGGCATGTTAGTCTTGGGGGAGGCGAGGTGCGGCATGTTAGTCTGGGGGGAGGTGAGGTGCAGCATGCTGGTCTGCGAGGGAGGCGAGATGGGACACACTGGTCTGCAGGGGAGGCGAAGTGCCACACACTGGTCTGCGGGGGAGACGAAGTGCCACACACTGGTCTGCGGGGGAGACGAAGTGCCACACACTGGTCTGCGGGGGAGGCGAAGTGCCACACACTGGTCTGCGGGGGAGGCCAGGCACTGCACACTTTACTGCAGTTTACAGCCCCTCAGAACTGATCTCTTGTGCCATAACCCATATTGGTGGATGTGGGGGGTCAGTTCATGGCGGCTGGTATAGAAGTATCTAGAAACTAGGCCGGAGGCGGCAGCAGAGCCTGAGAAGTTTGTCTTCTAGAATGTTGGATTTATTGTGGTAAAAAGGGGCCTGTACCTCCCCAAATAGTGATTTGGCAGCAGCCACCTGGCACTAGCATGGCTGTTATTTTTTTGGAGCGGTTGTCAGGAAGGACAGTTGTTATGAAGACGCACAGATAATGATAAATTCTGGGGTCTTGGGCAGAAGTTTTGACCTCATCGCCTAGTGAGGAGCCACCATTACAGGAGGAGCAGTACCAGGCTTCATCCTGCTGACCCTTGCATCTGTCAGTGACCCCCCCGAGGCGCGCTCTGCACTGACAGGCGGCTGCTCTGTGCTCTGTGGCTGCAGGATGTGCTTCACTCTCCACCTGCAGGAACTGGCGGCTTCAGTTACCAGTTGTCAGTATCACCTGTCTGCACCCCCCAGTCTACAGGCGTGATGGGGGGAGGGTGGACCATGGCATCTCTGCGCAGTCTTCTAATATCCTTTGACAATAATGTGTACAGTACAATAAAGCCGGGGTCACCCCATACGCACCCTGCAGTACAGTACAGCCGGGGTCACCCCATATGCACCCTGCAGTACAGTACAGCCGGGGTCACCCCATACGCACCCTGCAGTACAGTACAGCCGGGATCTCCCCATACACACCCTGCACTACAGCCGGGGTCACCCCATACACACCCTGCAGTACAATAAAGCCGGGTCACCCCATACGCACCCTGCAGTACAGTACAGCCGGGGTCACCCCATATGCACCCTGCAGTACAGTACAGCCGGGGTCACCCCATACACACCCTGCAGTACAGTACAGCCGGGGTCACCCCATATGCACCCTGCAGTACAGTACAGCCGTGGTCACCCCATACACACCCTGCAGTACAGTACAGCCGGGGTCACCCCATACACACCCTGCAGTACAGTACAGCTGGGGTCACCCCATATGCACCCTGCAGTACAGTACAGCCGGGGTCACCCCATACACACCCTGCAGTACAGTACAGCTGGGGTCACCCCATATGCACCCTGCAGTACAGTACAGCCGGGGTCACCCCATACACACCTTGCAGTACAGTACAGCCGGGGTCACCCCATACACACCCTGCAGTACAGTACAGCCGGGGTCACCCCATACGCACCCTGCAGTACAGTACAGCTGGGGCCACCCCATACGCACCCTGCAGTACAGTACAGCCGGGGTCACCCCATACACACCTTGCAGTACAGTACAGCCGGGGTCACCCCATACACACCCTGCAGTACAATAAAGCCGGGGTCACCCCATATGCACCCTGCAGTACAGTACAGCCGGGATCTCCCCATACGCACCCTGCAGTACAGTACAGCCGGGGTCACCCCATACACAACCTACAGTACAGCCGGGGTCACCCCATACACACCCTGCAGTACAGTACAGCCGGGGTCACCCCATACACACCCTGCAGCACAGTACAGCCGGGGTCACCCCATACACACCCTGCAGCACAGTACAGCCGGGGTCACCCCATACGCACCCTGCAGCACAGTACAGCCGGGGTCACCCCATACACACCCTGCAGTACAGTACAGCCGGGGTCACCCCATATGCACCCTGCAGTACTGTGCAGCCGGGATCTCCCTATACGCACCCTGCAGTACAGTACAGCCGGGGTCACCCCATACACACCCTGCAGTACAGTACAGCCGGGGTCACCCCATACACACCCTGAAGCACAATACAGCCGGGGTCACCCCATATGCACACTGCAGCACAGTACAGCCGGGATCTCCCCATACACAACCTACAGTACAGCCAGGGTCACCCCATACACACCCTGCAGTACAGTACAGCCGGGGTCACCCCATACACAACCTACATTACAGTCGGGGTCACCCCATACACACCCTGCAGTACAGTACAGCCGGGGTCACCCCATACACACCCTGCAGCACAGTACAGCCGGGGTCACCCCATACGCACCCTGCAGCACAGTACAGCCGGGATCTCCCCATACACAACCTACAGTACAGCCAGGGTCACCCCATATGCACCCTGCAGTACAGTGCAGCCGGGGTCACCCCATACACACACTGCAGTACAGTACAGCCGGGGTCACCCCATACACACCCTGCAGCACAGTACAGCCGGGGTCACCCCATACGCACCCTGCAGCACAGTACAGCCGGGATCTCCCCATACACAACCTACAGTACAGCCGGGGTCACCCCATATGCACCCTGCAGTACAGTGCAGCCGGGGTCACCCCATACACACCCTGCAGTACAGTGCAGCCGGGGTCACCCCATACACACCCTGCAGTACAGTGCAGCCGGGGTCACCCCATACACAACCTACAGTGCAGCCGGGGTCACCCCATGCGCACCCTGCAGTACAGTGCAGCCGGGGTCACCCCATACACAACCTACAGTACAGCCGGGGTCACCCCATACACACCCTGCAGTACAGTGCAGCCGGGGTCACCCCATACACAACCTACAGTGCAGCCGGGGTCACCCCATGCGCACCCTGCAGTACAGTGCAGCCGGGGTCACCCCATACACAACCTACAGTACAGCCGGGGTCACCCCATACGCACTCTGCAGTACAGTACTGCCGGGGTCACCCCATACGCACCCTGTAGTACAGTACAGCCGGGGTCACCCCATACGCACCCTGCAGTGCAGTACAGCCGGGGTCACCCCATACACAACCTACAGTACAGCCGGGTCACCCCATACACAACCTACAGTACAGCCGGGGTCACCCCATACACACCCTGCAGTACAGTACAGCCTGGGTCACCCCATACGCACCCTGCAGTCCAGTACAGCCGGGGTCACCCCATACGCACCCTGCAGTACAGTACAGCCGGGGTCACCCCATACACAACCTACAGTACAGCCGGGGTCACCCCATAAGCACCCTGCAGTACAGTACAGCTGGGGTCACCCCATAAGCACCCTGCAGTACAGTACAGCCAGGGTCACCCCATATGCACCCTGCAGTACTTTAAAGCCGGGGTCACCCCATAAGCACCCTGCAGTACAGTACAGCCGGGGGCACCCCATACGCACCCTGCAGTACAATACAGCCGGGGTCACCCCATACGCACCCTGCAGTACAGTACAGCCGGGGTCACCCCATACGCACCCTGCAGTACAATACAGCCGGGGTCACCCCATACGCACCCTGCAGTACAGTACAGCCGGGGTCACCCCATACGCAC
The DNA here is from genome assembly GCF_046119375.1 of Phyllobates terribilis. Lineage (NCBI taxonomy): Eukaryota > Metazoa > Chordata > Amphibia > Anura > Dendrobatidae > Phyllobates > Phyllobates terribilis. Next base: position 8,023,001 of record NW_027362767.1, read on the forward strand.
CCTGCAGTACAATACAGACGGGGTCACCCCATACGCACCCTGCAGTACAGTACAGCCGGGGTCACCCCATATGCACCCCACAGTACAGTGCAGCCGGGGTCACCCCATACACACCCTGCAGTACAGTACAGCCGGGGTCACCCCATACACACCCTGCAGTACAGTACAGCCGGGGTCACCCCATATGCACCCTGCAGTACTGTGCAGCCGGGATCTCCCTATACACACCCTGCAGTACAGTACAGCCGGGGTCACCTCATACACAACCTACAGTACAGCCGGGGTCACCCCATACACACCCTGCAGTACAGTACAGCCGGGGTCACCCCATACACACCCTGAAGCACAATACAGCCGGGGTCACCCCATACGCACACTGCAGCACAGTACAGCCGGGATCTCCCCATACACAACCTACAGTACAGCCGGGGTCACCCCATACACACCCTGCAGTACAGTACAGCCGGGGTCACCCCATACACAACTTACAGTACAGTCGGGGTCACCCCATACACACCCTGCAGTACAGTACAGCTGGGGTCACCCCATACACACCCTGCAGTACAGTACAGCCGGGGTCACCCCATACACACCCTGCAGCACAGTACAGCCGGGGTCACCCCATACGCACCCTGCAGCACAGTACAGCCGGGATCTCCCCATACACAACCTACAGTACAGCCGGGGTCACCCCATATGCACCCTGCAGTGCAGTACAGCCGGGGTCACCCCATACACAACCTACAGTACAGCCGGGTCACCCCATACACAACCTACAGTACAGCCGGGGTCACCCCATACACACCCTGCAGTACAGTACAGCCGGGGTCACCCCATATGCACCCTGCAGTACAGTACAGCCGGGGTCACCCCATACGCACCCTGCAGTACAATACAGCCGGGGTCACCCCATACGCACCCTGCAGTACAATACAGCCGGGGTCACCCCATACGCACCCTGCAGTACAGTACAGCCGGGTCACTATGGGGTTAAAGGGGTTTTGGCGGCTGGAGGGTCAGTGTGATGGCTGAGCGCTTCTCCAGTAATGTCCATTACCCCGCAGCGGGGAGAGCTCACATCCCTCTGCTCCCTTCTCTTCTGACTAAAAGCTGCTCAATGTTCACTCAACTCTCAGCAGAAAATTCATTCTCCTCCCACAGGTCCAGTGGTCCCTCAGCTCTGTCCCTTGTGGCCCCTCAGCTCTGTCCCTTGTGGCCCCTCACAGCACAAACATAACTTGACCATTAAGCAGCTGATTTCTGCTTGACAGCTGCATTCTCAGGGGTCCGAAACTGTAAAGTTCATCCCCCATATATCCAGCTTTTCAATACATCTGCTCTATAAGATGCTAGACCAACACATAGTCGGTGCCCTGTACTGGGCAGATGGGGTCACCTCGCAGGGTCAGTCCCCTGTATTGTATCATGGGGTCACTTTGGAGGGTCCCTGCCCTGTACTGTGTGCATGGGGTCACCTCGGAGGGTCACTGCCCTGTACTGTGTGCATGGGGTCACCTCAGAGGGTCACTGCCCTGTACTTGGGTGCATGGGGTCACCTTGGTGGGTCACTGCCTTGTATTGGGTGGATTGGGTCACCGCAAAGGGTCAGTACCCTGTACTGGGTGCATGGGGTCACCGCGGAGGGTCAGTGCCCTATACTGGGTGGATGGGGTCACCGTGGAGGGTCAGTGCCCTATACTGGGTGGATGGGTTCACCTCAGAGGGTCAGTGCCCTGTACTGGGTGCATGGTGTCACCTTGGAGGGTCAGTGCCCTGTACTGGATGAATGGTGTCACATCGGAAGGTCTGTGCCCTGTACTGGGTGGATGGGGTCACCGTGGAGGGTCAGTGCCCTATACTGGGTGCATGGAGTCATCTTGGAGGGTCAGTGCCCTATACTGGGTGCATGGGGTCATCTTGGAGGATCAGTGCCCTGTACTGGTTGTATGGGGTCACCTCAGAGGGTCAGTGCCCTGTACTGGGTGCATGGGGTCACCTTAGATTGTTAATCATGTCTCTACTGCCTATCTCTTGTCTATGATATTGTGACCCCATCATGTCTTTCTCAGCAGTGCCCCTCCCTTGCCAGGTTGTGCCCTCCTCCTCCTATTTATCCGCTGGCAGTTGAGCCGTGTCCCGCACTTCACATCTTTCATCTCCAGGTCTCTTCAGTATTCCTGGACGCTCTCCCTGTGGACTCCACAGTGCTGGAATGTGATTGTGAGGTGAGGTCTCTATCTGCAAGTATCTGAGTCCCTGCTGCTCCCCATGCCTCTGTCCCCGATGTTCCCATGCCTCTGTTATCCATGTTCATCGTGCCTCTGTCCCTGATGTTCCCCATTCCTCTGTCCCTGATGTTCCCGTGCCTCTGTCCCTTTTGTTATTCGTGCCTCTGTTCCCCTTGCCTCCGTCCTCTGTTCCCGATGTTCCCCGTGCCTCTGTTCCCGATGTTCCTCTGTCCTCTATCCCCCATGTTCCTTGTGCCCCTGTCCTCAATGTTCCCCGTGCATCTGTCCCCGATGTTCCCCATACCTCTGTCCCCAATGTTCCCTGTGTCTCTGTCCCGTGTTCCCATTGCCACTGTCCCTGGTGTTCCCCGTGCCTCTATCCTCAATGTTTCCAGTGCCTATGTTCCTCGTGCCCCTGTCCCAGATGTTCCCTTTGCCCCTGTCTTCAAAGTTCCTTGTGCCTCTGTCCCCATGTTCCCTGTGCCTTTGTCCCCGATGTTCCCCGTGCCCCTGCCGCTGATGTTCCCCAAGCCCCTGTCCCAGATGTTCCCCGTGCCCGTCCCAGATGTTCCTCGTGCCCCTGTCCCACATGGTCCTCTTGCCCCTGTCCCAGATGTTCTTCGTGCCTCTGTCCCTGATGTTCCTCGTGCCTCTGTCTCCGATGTTCCCCATGCCTCTGTCCTCTGTGCCTCTATCCTCCATGTTCCTTGTGCCCCTGTCCCAGATGTTCCCCGTGCCCCTGTCCCAGATGTTCCCCGTGCCCCTGTCCCAGATGTGCCCGTCCCAGATGTTCCCCTGTCCCAGATGTTCCCCGTGCCCCTGTCCCAGATGTTCCCCTGTCCCAGATGTTCCCCGTGCCCCTGTCCCAGATGTTCCCCGTGCCCCTGTCCCAGATGTTCCCCGCGCCTCTATCCCCGATGTTCCCCGTGCCTCTGTCCCAGATGTTCCCCGTGCCTCTGTCCCAGATGTTCCCCGTGCCTCTGTCCTCAATGTTCCCTCTGCCTCTGTCCCAGATGTTCCCCGTGCCCCTGTCCCAGATGTTCCCCGTGCCCCTGTCCCAGATGTTCCCCGTGCCCCTGTCCCAGATGTGCCTCGTGCCCCTGTCCCAGATGTGCCTCGTGCCCCTGTCCCAGATGTGCCTCGTGCCCCTGTCTCCGATGTGCCTCGTGCCCCTGTCTCCGATGTGCCTCGTGCCCCTGTCTCCGATGTGCCTCGTGCCTCTGTCCCCCATGTTCCTTGTGCCTCTGTCCCCGATGTTCCCCGTGCCTCTGTCCCCGAGCCTCTGTCCCCGATGTTTCCCGTGCCTCTGTCCCCGATGTTTCCCGTGCCTCTGTCCCTGATGTTTCCCGTGCCTCTGTCCCCGATGTTTCCCGTGCCTCTGTCCCCGATGTTTCCCGTGCCTCTGTCCCCGATGTTTCCCGTGCCTCTGTCCTCTATCCCCAATGTTCCCCGTGCCTCTGTCCTCTATCCCCAATGTTCCCCGTGCCTCTGTCCTGGATGTTTCCCGTGCCTCTGTCCCGGATGTTTCCCATGCCTCTGTCCTCTATCCCCAGTGTTCCCCGTGCCTCTGTCCCCGATGTTTCCCGTGCCTCTGTCCCGGATGTTTCCTGTGCCTCTGTCCTCTATCACTAATGTTCCCCGTGCCTCGGTCCCCAATGTTTCCCGTGCCTCGGTCCCCAATGTTCCCCGTGCCTCTGTCCCCAATGTTTCCCGTGCCTCTGTCCCCGATGTTTCCCGTGCCTCTGTCCCCGATGTTTCCCGTGCCTCTGTCCCCGATGTTTCCCGTGCCTCTGTCCCCGATGTTCCCCGTGCCTCTGTCCCCGATGTTTCCCGTGCCTCTGTCCCCGATGTTTCCCGTGCCTCTGTCCCCGATGTTCCCCGTGCCTCTGTCCCCGATCCTCTGTCCCGGATGTTTCCCGTGCCTCTGTCCCGGATGTTTCCCGTGCCTCTGTCCCGGATGTTTCCCGTGCCTCTGTCCCGGATGTTTCCCGTGCCTCTGTCCCGGATGTTTCCCGTGCCTCTGTCCCGGATGTTTCCCGTGCCTCTGTCCCTGATGTTTCCCGTGCCTCGGTCCCCAATGTTCCCCGTGCCTCTGTCCCCAATGTTTCCCGTGCCTCTGTCCCCGATGTTTCCCGTGCCTCTGTCCCCGATGTTTCCCGTGCCTCTGTCCCCGATGTTTCCCGTGCCTCTGTCCCCGATGTTCCCCGTGCCTCTGTCCCCGATGTTTCCCGTGCCTCTGTCCCCGATGTTCCCCGTGCCTCTGTCCCCGATGTTCCCCGTGCCTCTGTCCCCGATCCTCTGTCCCGGATGTTTCCCGTGCCTCTGTCCCGGATGTTTCCCGTGCCTCTGTCCCGGATGTTTCCCGTGCCTCTGTCCCGGATGTTTCCCGTGCCTCTGTCCCGGATGTTTCCCGTGCCTCTGTCCCGGATGTTTCCCGTGCCTCTGTCCCTGATGTTTCCCGTGCCTCTGTCCCTGATGTTTCCCGTGCCTCTGTCCCGGATGTTTCCCGTGCCTCTGTCCCGGATGTTCTCCGTGCCTCTGTCCCCGATGTTTCCCGTGCCTCTGTCCCCGATGTTCCCCGTGCCTCTGTCCCCGATGTTTCCCGTGCCTCTGTCCCCGATGTTCCCCGTGCCTCTGTCCCCGATGTTTCCCGTGCCTCTGTCCCCGATGTTTCCCGTGCCTCTGTCCCTGATGTTTTCCGTGCCTCTGTCCCTGATGTTTCCCGTGCCTCTGTCCCGGATGTTTCCCGTGCCTCTGTCCCGGATGTTTCCCGTGCCTCTGTCCCGGATGTTCTCCGTGCCTCTGTCCCCGATGTTTCCCGTGCCTCTGTCCCCGATGTTTCCCGTGCCTCTGTCCCCGATGTTCCCCGTGCCTCTGTCCCCGATGTTTCCCGTGCCTCTGTCCCTGATGTTTCCCGTGCCTCTGTCCCTGATGTTCCCCGTGCCTCTGTCCCTGATGTTTCCCGTGCCTCTGTCCCTGATGTTCCCCGTGCCTCTGTCCCTGATGTTTCCCGTGCCTCTGTCCCTGATGTTCCCCGTGCCTCTGTCCCTGATGTTTCCCGTGCCTCTGTCCTCTGTCCCTGATGTTTCCCGTGCCTCTGTCCCTGATGTTCCCCGTGCCTCTGTCCCTGATGTTTCCCGTGCCTCTGTCCCTGATGTTTCCCGTGCCTCTGTCCCTGATGTTCCCCGTGCCTCTGTCCCTGATGTTTCCCGTGCCTCTGTCCTCTGTCCCTGATGTTTCCCGTGCCTCTGTCCCCGATGTTTCCCGTGCCTCTGTCCTCTGTCCCCGATGTTTCCCGTGCCTCTGTCCCCGATGTTCTCCGTGCCTCTGTCCCCGATGTTCCCCGTGCCTCTGTCCCCGATGTTTCCCGTGCCTCTGTCCCCGATGTTTCCCGTGCCTCTGTCCCTGATGTTTCCCGTGCCTCTGTCCCTGATGTTCCCCGTGCCTCTGTCCCTGATGTTTCCCGTGCCTCTGTCCCTGATGTTCCCCGTGCCTCTGTCCCTGATGTTTCCCGTGCCTCTGTCCTCTGTCCCTGATGTTTCCCGTGCCTCTGTCCCGGATGTTCCCCGTGCCTCTGTCCCTGATGTTTCCCGTGCCTCTGTCCTCTGTCCCTGATGTTTCCCGTGCCTCTGTCCCTGATGTTCCCCGTGCCTCTGTCCCTGATGTTCCCCGTGCCTCTGTCCCTGATGTTTCCCGTGCCTCTGTCCCTGATGTTCCCCGTGCCTCTGTCCCTGATGTTTCCCGTGCCTCTGTCCTCTGTCCCTGATGTTCCCCGTGCCTCTGTCCCGGATGTTCCCCGTGCCTCTGTCCCTGATGTTTCCCGTGCCTCTGTCCTCTGTCCCTGATGTTTCCCGTGCCTCTGTCCCGGATGCGTCATGCCTTTCTGTATTCTCTTAGGGCCACAGACAATGAATGTGACTGAACCTCGCGCCTCTGATTCTGTGAAGTTCCACAAGTGCGGGTAAGATGGGGACATTGTGCTGTAGGAGGCATTGAGCTGGCGTGGGACGGAGGAGGAACAGGCAGAGTGAGAAGTATTAGTGCCAGGTTATCTATGTATAGCAGTGTCTCCCGGTCACCCTGACTTCCTCAGCCTGTTGGGCCGCCATACTGAAGCGGTCACTGGTGATATTAGAAGGCTGCAGGGTAAAGGAGCTGTCACCTGTCCATCATGGCGGACAATGCTGACTCCATTGATAAGCTCATAGAGACCCCGATAAATCTCACAGTCACATATCTGCCCACAGTCCGTGACTATCACGATGTAACAAGAGGGTCAGCAGCAACTGCTTTAAAGCCCACTCCCCATTCACAGGAAACCTGCAGAAAAGCGAGTTCTGGTTCTGATCCTGGTCTTGGTCTACGTCTTGGCATACTTCCCACCCATCCCGGATTCAGCAGGAGAGTCCAGAAGGTTGGGTGTGTCCAGCGATGGAGCCGGGAATATGTAACCCAGAGAGTGCCACCGTCACTGCTCGGAGCGTAGAGAATCCCCTGCTCTTCTCTCCGGCACATGTGCTGTTCAGTCCCTGGTGATAGTCCTGCTTTGACTCCATTACACACAATCATGAATATGTATGAGCCAGGCACCACAGAGTTAACAAGTCACCTGGTAAATTTCAGCTTCATGTATCACCTGAGCCCCATGCACATTGAGGCACCGTGCTCCTGCCCCCCCCGTCACAACCCCTTTGTGCCGACCTTCTAGATAATAACCATCTAGATTTATAGTTGAAGCTTTTCTTAAAGGGAAAGTGCCATCAGAAAATGACCTTTTGTGTAAATCAGGATTTTGTATTCCAATTTTTTTGTCTGTTTCTTTTCATATCACAATCTTTACGGAAAAAAAATAGTGATCTTGTAACTTATTCTCTGGTCACTTGGGTCTATTTTAGTCTCACACATCCTGTCATTTCAGGAAGAGTTTGCAGACAACTCCTTATCAGCAGAGGCAGGATTACAATGACTAATAACACCTCTATATACAGTAGATAACACAGGATCCACCATTCACAATAGGGGATGTCACAGCTCACCTCCTCCTCCTGTACAATGACTGATAACACCTCTATATACAGTAGATAACACAGGATCCACCATTCACAATAGGTGATGTCACAGCTCACCTCCTCCTCCTGTACAATGACTGACACCTCTATGTACCGTAGATAACACAGGATCCACCATTCACAATAGGTGATGTCGCAGCTCACCTCCTCCTCCTCCTGTACAATGACTGATAACACATCTGTCACCTCCTGTGATTGGTTCCCGGGTTATCAGCAATCCTGTGATTCATAATGTCCTTTCTTGGCGAGATCCTGTGTATGGCATCATTGCATATATAATAATGGTCTGTCCGTGAACAAAACTCCCTTAGAGCCCAGGGGTGAATGTCCTATAGTAATGGTGTTGGGGCAGACAGGTGGCACTGACTAGAGGGGGCGCTGCCGGGATGCACAAGGTTATATATGGCGTATACATGAGTAGTGCTCATATAATATCTAGGCTCTGTTTATAAGATGATAATCACGGTTCTGTCCTGTCGCCTCTTCTCGCTTCAGCCTCTTGGTGCAGATGACCTCAGACCAACGACCTCTGACCCCAGACCAGCGACCTCTGACCCCAGACCAGCGACCTCTGACATCTAGCTGGCCTTTAAAGCCAGAAATGTGTAGTTCATGCTCCATGACCCATCACAGCTCAGACTCTGACACTGGCGGGGTTCATAGTTTGCCTCTGAGCCGCCTGGACTCCCCCCCACGGTGCGGAAGAAGCTCGCCGTACACAAAGTGTGGCTACATCACGTGTCCAAAGAGGCTTTGCTTGGTGTGCGGCGATGTGGCATCCGGGTACCACTATGGCGTGGCCTCCTGTGAAGCCTGCAAGGCCTTCTTCAAACGTACAATCCAAGGTAGTGACTGAGGAGGAGGCCACTGTTGTTACTGTCTCAACAAGCGTCTGCTTGCTCCATGTCACCTCTGATCTGTGTAACGCCCCCCGCAGGTAACATTGATTACAGCTGCCCAGCATCCAGGCAGTGTGAGATCACTAAGCGGCGCAGGAAATCCTGCCAGTCCTGCCGCTTCACCAAGTGTCTGAAGGTTGGGATGCTGAAGGAAGGTGAGAACTGCTCATGCCCACCGCTCCACAGAGGCACGAGGCACGTGATAACTCCATGTCTCCATCTATAGGAGTGCGCCTGGATCGGGTACGAGGCGGGAGACAGAAATACAAAAGATTCCCAGAAGCAGATGGCGGCATCCAAGGAGCACAGAATCCGCTCAGCCGCAAGAAGCCAAGTACGTGCCCAGAGGTTCATGGCCCCAAAATCTGTGTCTGATACGGAGAAGAATGGAGGTGGGAGGACTTTGGATATAGAGAAGATAGGGTATGGGGGAACATCGGATATGGAGTAGACTGGAGGTGAGGGAACGTCGGATATGGAGAAGACTGGAGGTGAGGGAACGTCAGATATGGAGAAGACTGGAGGTGAGGGAACGTCAGATATGGAGAAGACTGGAGGTGAGGGAACGTCAAATATGGAGAAGACTGGAGGTGAGGGAACGTCAGATATGGAGAAGATGGGAGGTGGGGGGATGTCAGATATGGAGAAGACTGGAGGTGAGGGAACGTCAGATATGGAGAAGACTGGAGGTGAGGGAACGTCAGATATGGAGAAGACGGGAGGTGAGGGAACGTCAGATATGGAGAAGACTGGAGGTGAGGGAACGTCAGATATGGAGAAGACAGGAGGTGAGGGAACGTCAGATATGGAGAAGACTGGAGGTGAGGGAACGTCGGATATGGAGAAGACTGGAGGTGGGGGGATGTCAGATATGGGGAAGACTGGAGGTGGGGGGATGTTGGATATGGATAAGACTGGAGGTGGGGGGATGTTGGATATAGAGAAGATAGGGGGTGGGGGAACGTCAGATATGGAGAAGATAGGGGAAGGGGGGACGTCGGATATGGAGAAGACTGGAGGTCGGGGGATGCTGGATATGGAGAAGACTGGAGGTGGGGGGACGTCTGATATGGAGAAGATAGGGGAAGGTAGGACGTCGGATATGGAGAAGACTGGAGGTGTGGGGACATCTGATATAGAGAAGATTGAGGGTGGGGGAATGTCTCATATGGAAAAGATAGGGAATGGGGAGAAGTCGGATATGAAGAAGATTGGGGTGCGGACACGACTGATATGGAGAAAATTGAGGGAACATCCGAGACTCCTGAGAATGGGTGGGTGTAAAATATAGAGCGAATTTAATCTATCTGCTTTCGTTGCTTGCAGATTCGGAGACGTCGGTCGTATCACAGCTTCTGGTGGCCGAACCAGAGAAGATTTATGCCATGCCGGACCCCAGTCTCCCCGATAACGATATTAAGGCTCTCAGCACCCTGTGTGATCTTGCTGACCGAGAGCTGGTGCTGACCATTGGGTGGGCGAAACATATTCCTGGTTAGTCTGTACTATCTCATCTCTACAATCCGCCCCCTACTGTCTCTGACCGCCATCCTCTTTACAATCTGCCTCCTTCTGTCTCTGATCACCCTGCCCCCTACAGTCCGCCCTCTTCTGTCACTGACCCCCCTCCTGTCTCTGACAGCCCTCCCCTCTACAATCCCCCCTCCTGTCTCTGACCGCCTCCCATCTACAGTCTGCCCCCTTCCTGTCTCTGACCGCCCTCCCATCTAGTCTGCCCTCTCCCATCTCTGACCGCCCTCCCCTTTACAGACTCCCTTTCCTGTTTCTGATCTCCCTCCCGTCTCTGACCACTCTCCCCTCTACAGTACCCCCCCTCCTGTCTCTGACCGCCCTCCCCTCTACAGTCCACCTCCTTCTGTCGCTGACCCCCCTTCTGTCTCTGACGGCTCTGGTTTCTACAGTCCCCCCTCCTGTCTCTGACCGTCCTCCCATCTACAGCCCGCCGTCTCCTATCTCTGACCGCCCTCCCCTCTACAGACTCCCTTTCCTGTTTCTGACGCCCCTCCCCTCTTTAACCGCCCTCCCCTCTACAGGCCGCCCCCTCCTGTCTCTGACCGCCCTCCCCTCTACAGGCCGCCCCCTCTTGTCTCTGACCGCCCTCCCCTCTACAGGCCGCCCCCTCCTGTCTCTGACCGCCCTCCCCTCTACAGGCCGCACCCTGCTCTCTACAATCTCCCCTCCTGTCTCTGACCTCCTTACCCTCTACAGTCTGCCCCTTTCTGTCACTGACCCCCCCTCCCGTCTCTGACGGCCCTTCCCTCTGCAGTCCACCTCCTCCTGTCTCTGACTGCCCTCCTCTCTACAGTTCTCCCTTTTCCTGTCTCTGACCGCCCTCCCCTCTACAGTCCGCCTTCTTCTGTCTCTGACTGCCCTGCTCTCTACAATCTCCCCTTCTGTCTCTCACCGCCCTCTCCTCTACGGTCCACCCAATCCTGTCTCTGACCACACTGTTCTCTACAGTCCGCCCCCTCCGGTCTCTGACCTTCTTCCCCCCTACAGTCCGCCACTTCCCGTCTCTGACCGCCCTCCCTTCTACAGTCTGCCCCCTTCTATCTCTGACCGCCCTTTGCTCTACAGTCCGTCCCCTCCTGTCTCTGACTGCCCTTCCCTCTACAGCTCACCCCTCCTGTCTCTGACCGCCCTCCCCTCTTCAGTCCACCTCCTCCTGTCTCTGACCGCGCTCCCCTCTACAGTCCGCCCCCCTTCTGTCCCTGTCTCTCACCGTCCTCCCATTTACCATCCGCCCCCTACTGTCTCTGACCGCCATCCCCTCTACAGTCCGCCCCCTTCTGTCACTGTCTCTCACCGTCCTCCCATCTACCATCCGCCCCCTCCTGTCTCTGACCGCCCTTCCCTCTACAGTCTGCCCCTTCCTGTCTCTGACCGCAATCCCCTTTACAGTCCACCCCCTCTTGTCTCTGACCGCCCTCCCCTATACAGTCCGCCCCCTTCTGTCTCTGACCGCTCTCCCCTCTACAGTCCGCCCCCCTCCTGTCTCTGACCGTTTTCCCTTGTACAGTCCACCCCCTCTTGTCTCTGACCGCCCTCCCCTATACAGTCCGCCCCCTTCTGTCTCTGACCGCTCTCCCCTCTACAGTCCGCCCCCTCCTGTCTCTGACCGCTCTCCCCTGTACAGTCCGACCCCTCCTGTCTCTGACCGCTCTCCCCTCTACAGTCCGACCCCTCCTGTCTCTGACCGTTCTCCCCTCTACTGTCCGCCCCCTCCTGTCTCTGACCGCCCTCCCCTCTACAGTCCGCCCCCCTCTGTCGCTGACCCCCTCCTTTCTCTGACCACCCACCCCTCTACAGTCTGCCCTGTCCTGTCTCTGACCGCCCTTCCCTATACAGTCCGCCCCCTCCTATCTCTGACCGCCCTCCTCTCTATAGTCCTCCTCCTCCTGTCTCTGACCGCCCTCCCCTCTACAGTCCGCCTCCTCCTGTCTCTGACCGCCCTCCCCTCCGGTGTCTGACCCCCACCCTCCTGTCTCTGACCGCCCTCCCCTCTACATTCTGCCCCCTTCTGTTTCTGACCATTCTCCCCTCTACAGTCCGTCCCTTCCTGTCTCTGACTGCCCTCCTCTCCGGTGTCTGACTCCCCTCCTGTCTCTGACTGTCCTCCCCTCTACAGTCCGTCCCCTCCTGTCTCTGACCATTCTCCCCTTTACAGTCTGCCCCCTCCTGTCTCTGACCGCCCTCCCCTCTACAGTCCGCCCCCTCCTGTCTCTGACCACCCTCCTTTCTACAATCTGCCCCCTCCTGTCTCTGACCGCCCTCCTCTCTACAGTCCTCCTCCTCCTGTCTCTGACCGCCCTCCTCTCCAGTGTCTGACCCCCCTTCTGTCTCTGACCCCCTCCCCTCTACAGTCCGCCTCCTCCGGTCTCTGACCGCCCTCCCCTCTGGTGTCTGACCCCCCTCCTGTCTCTGACCGCCCTCCCCTCTACATTCTGCCCCCTTCTGCTTCTGACCATTCTCCCCTCTACAGTCTGCCCCTTCCTGTCTCTGACCGCCCTCCTCTCCGGTGTCTGACTCCCCTCCTGTCTCTGACTGTCCTCCCCTCTACAGTCCGTCCCCTCCTGTCTCTGACCGTTCTCCCCTCTACAGTCCGCCCCCTCCTGTCTCTGACCACCCTCCTGTATACAGTCCGCCCCCTCCTGTCTCTGACCGCCCTCCTCTCTACAGTCCTCCTCCTCCTGTCTCTGACCGCCCTCCCCTCCGGTGTCTGACCCCCACCCTCCTGTCTCTGACCCCCTCCCCTCTACAGTCCGCCTCCTCCTGTCTCTGACCACCCTCCCCTCTGGTGTCTGACCCCCCTCCTGTCTCTGACCGCCCTCCCCTCTACATTCTGCCCCCTTCTGTTTCTGACCGTTCTTCCCTCTACAGTCCGCCTCCTCCGGTCTCTGACCGCCCTCCCCTCCGGTGTCTGACTCCCCTCTTGTCTTTGACTGTCCTCCCCTCTACAGTCCGTCCCCTCCTGTCTCTGACCGTTCTCCCCTTTACAGTCTGCCCCCTTCTGTCTCTGACCGCCCTCCCCTCCACAGTCCGCCCCCTTCTGTTCTCTGACCACCCTCCTTTCTACAGTCCGCCCCCTCCTGTCTCTGACCACACTCCTCTATACTGTCCGCCCCCTTCTGTCTCTGACCGCCCTCCCCTCGACAGTCTGCCCCCTCCTGTCTCTGACCACCCTCCCCTCTACAGCCCGCCTCCTCCTGTCTCTGACCGCCCTCCCCTCTACAGTCCACCTCCTCCTGTCTCTAACCGCCCTCCCCTCTACAGTCCACCTCATCCTGTCTCTGACCGCCTTCCCCTCTACAGTCCGCCCCCTTCTGTCCCTGTCTCTGACCGTCCTCCCATCTACCGTCTGCCCCCTCGTGTCTCTGACCACTCACCCCTTCGGTGTCTGACCCCCCTCCTGTCTCTGATCGCCCTCCCCTCTACAGCCCGCCTCCTCCTGTCTCTGACCGCCCTCCCCTCTACAGTCCACCTCATCCTGTCTCTGACCGCCCTCCCCTCTACAGTCCGCCCCCTTCTGTCCCTGTCTCTGACCGTCCTCCCATCTACAGTCCGCCCCCTCATGTCTCTGACCACTCACCCCTTCGGTGTCTGACCCCCCTCCTGTCTCTGATCGCCCTCCCCTCTACAGTCTGCCCCCTCCTGTCTCTGACCGTTTTCCCCTCTACAGTCCGCCCCCTCCTGTCTCTGACCGCTCTCCCCTCTACAGTCCGCCCCCTCCTGTCTCTGACCGCTCTCCCCTCTACAGTCTGCCCCCTCCTGTCTCTGACCGTTCTCCCCTCTACAGTCCGCCCCCTCCTGTCTCTGACCGTTCTCCCCTCTACCGTCCGCCCCCTCCTGTCTCTGACCGCTCTCCCCTCTACAGTCCGCCCCCTCCTGTCTCTGACCGTTCTCCCCTCTACAGTCCGCCCCCTCGTGTCTCTGACCACCCTCCCCTCAACAGTCCACCCCCTCCTGTCTCTGACCGCTCTCCCCTCTACAGTCCGCCCCCTCCTGTCTCTGACCGTTCTCCCCTCTACAGTCCGCCCCCTCCTGTCTCTGACCGCTCTCCCCTCTACAGTCTGCCCCCTCCTGTCTCTGACCGTTCTCCCCTCTACAGTCCGCCCCCTCGTGTCTCTGACCACTCACCCCTTCTTTGTCTGACCCCCTCCTGTCTCTGATCGCCCTCCACACTACAGTCTGCCCCCTCCTGTCTCTGACCGCTCTCCCCTCTACAGTCTGCCCCCTCCTGTCTCTGACCGTTCTCCCCTCTACAGTCCGCCCCCTCGTGTCTCTGACCACTCACCCCTTCTTTGTCTGACCCCCTCCTGTCTCTGATCGCCCTCCACACTACAGTCTGCCCCCTCCTGTCTCTGACCGCCCTCCCCTCTATAGTCCACCCCCCTCGTGTCTCTTCCTGCCCTCCCCTCTACAGTTCGCCCCCTCCTGTCTCTGACCCCCTCCTGTCTCTGACCTTTGCACTTTTCTCCAGGCTTTCCGTCCCTCTCGCTGGCCGATCAGATGAGTTTACTGCAGGGGGCGTGGATGGAGATCCTGCTGCTGGGTGTGGTCTATCGGTCCCTCCCATTTGTCGATCAGCTGGTGTATGCGGAGGATTACGTCATTGATGAGCTGCGCTCCCGGGTCTGTGGACTCCGCTCCCTCTATCTCTGCATGCAGCGTCTCGTCCATAGATACCGCAGCCTCCGCCTTGACAAGGAAGAGTATGTCACCCTAAAAGCGCTGGTGCTCACAAACTCCGGTAAGGGTCTCCCGGCTGTTCCTGAGCCCAAAACTTTGCTGCGCCATCTCCCTTGGCCAGAGCTGTGCCGCCTCTGCTCCCTGTGGCGCACTACACCTCCTCCATCTTTTCTCTCCTAGATTCGCTGAACATAGAGGACGCGCAGAGTGTGCAGAGACTGCAGGACCTTCTCCAGGCAACTCTGCACGAACACAACGTCACTCATCACCAGGACGAGCCGCGGAGAGCCGGGCAGCTCCTCCTCACCCTCCCGCTGCTGCGCCAAACCTCCAGCAAAGTGGTGCTGCACTTCCACGGGGTGCGGGCGCAGGGCGCAGTGCCCATGCACAAACTGTTCCTGGAAATGCTGGAGGCAAAGTGCGATCTACAAGTGTGACACCCACAGTAGACCTGCAGACATCCGCACACCCCCCGTACACAGCACGGGGCGTAACGGGCACAGTGATCAACCACTGTACAGAACCAGGGGTAACGGGCACGGAGATCATAAACGGGGCGTAACGGGCACAGAGTTCAGCCCCTGTACACAAGAGGGGGCGTAACGGCACAGTGATCAACCACTGTACAGAACCAGGGGTAACGGGCACGGAGATCAAAAACGGGGCGTAACGGGCACAGAGACCAGCCTCTGTACACAAGAGGGGGCGTAATGAGCACAGAGATAAAAAAAAACAAAAAACGGCGTAGTGGACACAGGGGTGAGCCCCTACGCAGAGGATGGGGAGTAATGGGCAGTTGTAGAGAATGAGGGGTGTTAGTGGCGGTAGATAATGTATATAAATGCGCTATCAATCAGGGTTTCTTTTCTTCCGGCCTCAGCTGGGTGATGAGCACACCCAGGGGCCACAGGAAAAACACTAAGGAAATCCTGTCACATGACCAGTGGGAGGACAGAGAAACACTAGAGGGGAAGGAGGAATGTCTGTATATAATGTGTAATAAATGGATCAGAAGTCTCCACTGTGTTTACATATCATAAATCTTCACATGGCAAAGCTCCCCCTAGTGGTGGCTGCAGGCGGAATCTTATCATGTATCTCTGTATATAGGGAGCACCCCCTAGTGGTGACTACAAACAGGATCTTATCATGTATCTCTGTATACAGGGAGCACCCCCTAGTGGTGACTACAAACAGGATCTTATCATGTATCTCTGTATACAGGGAGCACCCCCTAGTGGTGGCTGCAGACAGGATCTTATCATGTATCTCTGTATACAGGGAGCACCCCCTAGTGGTGGCTGCAGACAGAATCTTATCATGTATCTCTGTATACAGGGAGCTCCCCCTAGTGGTGGCTGCAGACAGGATCTTATCATGTATCTCTGTATACAGGGAGCTCCCCCTAGTGGTGACTACAAACAGGATCTTATCATGTATCTCTGTATACAGGGAGCTCCCCCTAGTGGTGGCTGCAGACAGAATCTCATCATGTATCTCTGCATACAGGGGGCTCCCCCTAGTGGTGGCTGCAGACAGAATCTTATCATGTATCTCTGTATACAGGGAGCTCCCCCTAGTGGTGACTGCAGACAGGATCTTATCATGTATCTCTGTATACAGGGAGCTCCCCCTAGTGGTGGCTGCAGACAGGATCTTATCATATATCTCTGTATACAGGGAGCACCCCCTAGTGGTGACTGCAGACAGGATCTTATCATGTATCTCTGTATACAGGGAGCTCCCCCTAGTGGTGGCTGCAGACAGGATCTTATCATATATCTCTGTATACAGAGAGCTACCCCTAGTGGTGGCTGCAGACAGGATCTTATCATGTATCTCTGTATACAGGGAGCTCCCCCTAGTGGTGGCTGCAGACAGGATCTTATCATGTATCTCTGTATACAGGGAGCACCCCCTAGTGGTGACTGCACACAGGATATTATCATGTATCTCTGTATACAGGGAGCTCCCCCTAGTGGTGGCTGCAGACAGGATCTTATCATATATCTCTGTATACAGAGAGCTACCCCTAGTGGTGGCTGCAGACAGGATCTTATCATGTATCTCTGTATACAGGGAGCTCCCCCTAGTGGTGGCTGCAGACAGAATCTTATCATATATCTCTGTATACAGGGAGCACCCCCTACTGGTGGCTGCAGACAGAATCTTATCATGTATCTCTGTATACAGGGAGCTCCCCCTAGTGGTGGCTGCAGACAGAATCTTATCATGTATCTCTGTATACAGGGAGCTCCCCCTAGTGGTGGCTGCAGACAGAATCTTATTATGTATCTCTGTATACAGGGAGCTCTCCCTAGTGGTGACTACAAACAGGATCTTATCATGTATCTCTGTATACAGGGAGCTCCCCCTAGTGGTGGCTGCAGACAGAATGTTATCATGTATCTCTGTATACATGGAGCTCCCCCTAGTGGTGGCTGAAGACAGAATCTTATCATGTATCTCTGTATACATAGAGCTCCCCCTAGTGGAGGCTGCAGACAGGATCTTATCATGTATCTCTGTATACAGGGAGCTCCCCCTAGTGGTGGCTGCAGACAGGATCTTATCATGTATCTCTGTATACAGGGAGCACCCCCTAGTGGTGACTACAAACAGGATCTTATAATGTATCTCTGTATACAGGGAGCTCCCCCTAGTGGTGACTACAAACAGGATCTTATCATGTATCTCTGTATACAGGGAGCTCCCCCTAGTGGTGACTACAAACAGGATCTTATAATGTATCTCTGTATACAGGGAGCTCCCCCTAGTGGTGACTACAAACAGGATCTTATAATGTATCTCTGTATACAGGGAGCTCCCCCTAGTGGTGGCTGCAGACAGAATCTTATCATGTATCTCTGTATACAGGGAGCTCCCCCTAGTGGTGGCTGCAGACAGGATCTTATCATGTATCTCTGTATACAGGGAGCTCCCCCTAGTGGTGGCTGCAGACAGAATGTTATCATGTATCTCTGTATACAGGGAGCTCCCCCTAGTGGAGGCTGCAGACAGGATCTTATCATGTATCTCTGTATACAGGGAGCTCCCCCTAGTGGTGGCTGCAGACAGGATCTTATCATGTATCTCTGTATACAGGGAGCACCCCCTAGTGGTGACTACAAACAGGATCTTATAATGTATCTCTGTATACAGGGAGCTCCCCCTAGTGGTGACTACAAACAGGATCTTATAATGTATCTCTGTATACAGGGAGCTCCCCCTAGTGGTGACTACAAACAGGATCTTGTAATGTATCTCTGTATACAGGGAGCTCCCCCTAGTGGTGGCTGCAGACAGTATCTTATCATGTATCTTTGTATACAGGGAGCTCCCCCTCGTGGTGACTGCAGACAGGATCTTATCATGTATCTCTGTATACAGGGTGCTCCCTCTAGTGGTGGCTGCAGACAGAATCTTATCATGTATCTCTGTATACAGGGAGCTCCCCTCGTGGTGACTGCAGACAGGATCTTATCATGTATCTCTGTATACAGGAGGCTCCCCCTAGTGGTGGCTGCAGACAGTATCTTATCATGTATCTCTGTATACAGGGAGCTCCCCCTAGTGGTGGCTGCAGACAGTATCTTATCATGTATCTTTGTATACAGGGAGCTCCCCCTCGTGGTGACTGCAGACAGGATCTTATCATGTATCTCTGTATACAGGGTGCTCCCTCTAGTGGTGGCTGCAGACAGAATCTTATCATGTATCTCTGTATACAGGGAGCTCCCCTCGTGGTGACTGCAGACAGGATCTTATCATGTATCTCTGTATACAGGAGGCTCCCCCTAGTGGTGGCTGCAGACAGAATCTTATCATGTATCTCTGTATACAGGGCGCTCCCCCTAATGGAGGCTGCAGACAGAATCTTATCATGTATCTCTGTATACAGGGAGCTCCCCCTAGTGGTGGCCGCAGACAGAATCTTATCATGTATCTCTGTATACAGGGAGCTCCCCCTAGTGGTGGCTGCAGACAGGATCTTATCATGTGTCACTGTATACAGGGAGCTCCCCCTAGTTGTGGCTGCAGACAGAATCGTATCATGTATCTCTGTATACAGGGAGCTCCCCCTAGTGGAGGCTGCAGACAGAATCTTATCATGTATCTCTGTATACAGGGAGCTCCCCCTAGTGGTGGCTGCAGACAGAATCTTATCATGTATCTCTGTATACAGGGAGTTCCCCCTAGTGGAGGCTGCAGACAGAATCTTATCATGTATCTCTGTATACAGGGAGCTCCCCCTAGTGGTGGCTGCAGACAGTATCTTATCATGTATCTTTGTATACAGGGAACTCCCCCTCGTGGTGACTGCAGACAGGATCTTATCATGTATCTCTGTATACAGGGTGCTCCCTCTAGTGGTGGCTGCAGACAGAATCTTATCATGTATCTCTGTATACAGGGAGCTCCCCCTAGTGGTGGCTGCAGACAGTATCTTATCATGTATCTTTGTATACAGGGAGCTCCCCTCGTGGTGACTGCAGACAGGATCTTATCATGTATCTCTGTATACAGGAGGCTCCCCCTAGTGGTGGCTGCAGACAGAATCTTATCATGTATCTCTGTATACAGGGCGCTCCCCCTAATGGAGGCTGCAGACAGAATCTTATCATGTATCTCTGTATACAGGGAGCTCCCCCTAGTGGTGGCCGCAGACAGAATCTTATCATGTATCTCTGTATACAGGGAGCTCCCCCTAGTGGAGGCTGCAGACAGAATCTTATCATGTATCTCTGTATACAGGGAGCTCCCTCTAGTGGTGGCTGCAGACAGAATCTTATCATGTATCTCTGTATACAGGGAGTTCCCCCTAGTGGAGGCTGCAGACAGAATCTTATCATGTATCTCTGTATACAGGGAGCTCCCCCTAGTGATGGCTGCAGACAGGATCTTATCATGTATCTCTGTATACAGGGAGCTCCCCCTAGTGGTGACTGCAGATATAATCATATCTTATATCTCTGTATACAGGGAGCTCCCCCTAGTGGAGGCTGCAGACAGAATCTTATCATGTATCTCTGTATACAGGGAGCTCCCCCTAGTGGAGGCTGAAGACAGAATCTTATCAAGTATCTCTGTATACAGGGAGCTCCCCCTAGTGGAGGCTGCAGACAGAATCTTATCATGTATCTCTGTACACGTGGAGCTCCCCCTAGTGGTGGCTGCAGATAGAATCATATCTTATATCTCTGTATACAGGGAGCTCCCCCTAGTGGAGGCTGCAGACAGAATCTTATCATGTATCTCTGTATACAGGGAGCTCCCCCTAGTGATGGCTGCGGACAGGATCTTATCATGTATCTCTGTATACAGGGAGCTCCCCCTAGTTGTGGCTGCAGACAGGATCTTATCATGTATCTCTGCATACAGGGAGCTCCCCCTAGTGGTGGCTGCAGACAGAATCTTATCATATATCTCTGTATACAGGGAGCTCCCCCTAGTGGTGACTGCAGACAGGATCTTATCATGTATCTCTGTATACAGGGAGCTCCCCCTAGTGGTGACTGCAGACAGAATCTTATCATGTATCTCTGTATACAGGGAGCTCCCCTAGTGGTGGCTGCAGACAGAATCTTATCATGTATCTCTGTATACAGGGAGCTCCCCCTAGTTGTGGCTGCAGACAGAATCTTATCATGTATCTCTGTATGCAGGGAGCTCCCCCTAGTGGTGACTGCAGTCAGAATCATATCATGTATCTCTGTATACAGGGAGCTCCCCCTAGTGGTGGCTGAAGGCAGAATCTTATTATGTATCTCTGTATACAGGGAGCTCCCCCTAGTGGTGGCTGCAGACAGAATCTTATCATGTATCTCTGTTTACAGGGATCTCCACCTAGTGGTGACTACAAACAAGATCTTATTATGTATCTCTGTATACAGGGAGCTCCCCCTAGTGGTGACTTCAAACAGGATCTTATCATGTATCTCTGGATACAGGGAGCTCCCCCTAGTGGTGGCTGCAGACAGGATCTTATCATGTATCTCTGGATACAGGGAGCTCCCCCTAGTGGTGGCTGCAGACAGGATCTTATCATGTATCTCTGTATACAGGGAGCTCCCCCTAGTGGTGGCTGCAGACAGAATCTTATCATGTTTCTGTGTATACAAGGAGCTCCCCCTAGTGGTGACTACAAACAGGATCTTATCATGTATCTCTGTATACAGGGAGCTCCCCCTAGTGGTGGCTGCAGACAGAATCTCATCATGTATCTCTGCATACAGGGAGCTCCCCCTAGTGGTGGCTGCAGACAGAATCTTATCATGTATCTCTGTATACAGGGAGCTCCCCCTAGTGGTGGCTGCAGACAGAATCTTATCATGTATCTCTGTACACAGGGAGCTCCCCCTAGTGGTGGCTGCAGATAGAATCCTATCTTATATCTCTGTATACAGGGAGCTCCCCCTAGTGGAGGCTGCAGACAGAATCTTATCATGTATCTCTGTATACAGGGAGCTCCCCCTAGTGGAGGCTGAAGACAGAATCTTATCAAGTATCTCTGTATACAGGGAGCTCCCCCTAGTGATGGCTGTGGACAGGATCTTATCATGTATCTCTGTATACAGGGAGCTCCCCCTAGTTGTGGCTGCAGACAGGATCTTATCATGTATCTCTGCATACAGGGAGCTCCCCCTAGTGGTGGCTGCAGACAGAATCTTATCATATATCTCTGTATACAGGGAGCTCCCCCTAGTGGTGACTGCAGACAGGATCTTATCATGTATCTCTGTATACAGGGAGCTCCCCCTAGTGGTGACTGCAGACAGAATCTTATCATGTATCTCTGTATACAGGGAGCTCCCCCTAGTGGTGGTTGCAGACAGAATCTTATCATGTATCTCTGTATACAGGGAGCTCCCCCTAGTTGTGGCTGCAGACAGAATCTTATCATGTATCTCTGTATGCAGGGAGCTCCCCCTAGTGGTGACTGCAGTCAGAATCATATCATGTATCTCTGTATACAGGGAGCTCCCCCTAGTGGTGGCTGCAGGCAGAATCTTATTATGTATCTCTGTATACAGGGAGCTCCCCCTAGTGGTGGCTGCAGACAGAATCTTATCATGTATCTCTGTATACAGGGATCTCCCCCTAGTGGTGACTACAAACAGGATCTTATCATGTATCTCTGGATACAGGGAGCTCCCCCTAGTGGTGGCTGCAGACAGGATCTTATCATGTATCTCTGTATACAGGGAGCTCCCCCTAGTGGTGACTACAAACAGGATCTTATCATGTATCTCTGTATACAGGGAGCTCCCCCTAGTGGTGGCTGCAGACAGAATCTCATCATGTATCTCTGCATACAGGGGGCTCCCCCTAGTGGTGGCTGCAGACAGAATCTTATCATGTATCTCTGTATACAGGGAGCTCCCCCTAGTGGTGGCTGCAGACAGAATCTTATCATGTATCTCTGTACACAGGGAGCTCCCCCTAGTGGTGGCTGCAGATAGAATCATATCTTATATCTCTGTATACAGGGAGCTCCCCCTAGTGGAGGCTGCAGACAGAATCTTATCATGTATCTCTGTATACAGGGAGCTCCCTCTAGTGGTGGCTGCAGGCAGAATCTTATTATGTATCTCTGTATACAGGGAGCTCCCCCTAGTGGTGGCTGCAGACAGAATCTTATCATGTATCTCTGTATACATGGATCTCCCCCTAGTGGTGACTACAAACAGGATCTCATCATGTATCTCTGCATACAGGGAGCTCCCCCTAGTGGTGGCTGCAGACAGAATCTTATCATGTATCTCTGTATACAGGGAGCTCCCCCTAGTGGTGGCTGCAGACAGAATCTTATCATGTATCTCTGTACACAGGGAGCTCCCCCTAGTGGTGGCTGCAGATAGAATCATATCTTATATCTCTGTATACAGGGAGCTCCCCCTAGTGGAGGCTGCAGACAGAATCTTATCATGTATCTCTGTATACAGGGAGCTCCCCCTAGTGGTGGCTGCAGATAGAATCATATCTTATATCTCTGTATACAGGGAGCTCCCCCTAGTGGAGGCTGCAGACAGAATCTTATCATGTTTCTCTGTATACAGGGAGCTCCCCCTAGTGGTGGCTGCAGACAGAATCTTATCATGTATCTCTGTATACAGGGAGCTCCCCCTAGTGGTGGCTGCAGACAGAATCTTATCATGTATCTCTGTACACAGGGAGCTCCCCCTAGTGGTGGCTGCAGATAGAATCATATCTTATCTCTGTATACAGGGAGCTCCCCCTAGTGGAGGCTGCAGACAGAATCTTATCATGTATCTCTGTATACAGGGAGCTCCCTCTAGTGGTGGCTGCAGACAGAATCTTATCATGTATCTCTGTATACAGGGAGCTCCCCCTAGTGGAGGCTGAAGACATAATCTTATCAAGTATCTCTGTATACAGGGAGCTCCCCCTAGTGATGGCTGCGGACAGGATCTTATCATGTATCTCTGTATACAGGGAGCTCCCCCTAGTTGTGGCTGCAGACAGGATCTTATCATGTATCTCTGCATACAGGGAGCTCCCCCTAGTGGTGGCTGCAGACAGAATCTTATCATGTATCTCTGTATACAGGGAGCTCCCCCTAGTGGTGGCTGCAGACAGAATCTTATCATGTATCTCTGTATACAGGGAGCTCCCCCTAGTGGTGGCTGCAGACAGAATCTTAACATGTATCTCTGTACACAGGGAGCTCCCCCTAGTGGTGGCTGCAGATAGAATCATATATTATATCTCTGTATACAGGGAGCTCCCCCTAGTGGAGGCTGCAGACAGAATCTTATCATGTATCTCTGTATACAGGGAGCTCCCCCTAGTGGTGACTGCAGTCAGAATCATATCATGTATCTTTGTATACAAGGAGCTCCCCCTAGTGGTGGCTGCAGGCAGAATCTTATTATGTATCTCTGTATACAGGGAGCTCCCCCTAGTGGTGGCTGCAGACAGAATCTTATCATGTATCTCTGTATACAGGGATCTCCACCTAGTGGTGACTACAAACAAGATCTTATTATGTATCTCTGTATACAGGGAGCTCCCCCTAGTGGTGACTACAAACAGGATCTTATCATGTATCTCTGGGTACAGGGAGCTCCCCCTAGTGGTGGCTGCAGACAGGATCTTATCATGTATCTCTGGATACAGGGAGCTCCCCCTAGTGGTGGCTGCAGACTGGATCTTATCATGTATCTCTGTATACAGGGAGCTCCCCCTAGTGGTGGCTGCAGACAGAATCTTATCATGTATCTGTGTATACAAGGAGCTCCCCCTAGTGGTGACTACAAACAGGATCTTATCATGTATCTCTGTATACAGGGAGCTCCCCCTAGTGGTGGCTGCAGACAGAATATCATCATGTATCTCTGCATACAGGGAGCTCCCCCTAGTGGTGGCTGCAGACAGAATCTTATCATGTATCTCTTTATACAGGGAGCTCCCCCTAGTGGTGGCTGCAGACAGAATCTTATCATGTATCTCTGTATACAGGGAGCTCCCCCTAGTGGTGACTGCAGACAGGATCTTATCATGTATCTCTGTATACAGGGAGCTCCCCCTAGTGGTGGCTGCAGACAGGATCTTATCATGTATCTCTGTATACAGGGAGCTCCCCCTAGTGATGGCTGCAGACAGAATCTCATCATGTATCTCTGTATACAGGGAGCTCCCCCTAGTGATGGCTGCAGACAGAATCTTATCATATATCTCTGTATACAGGGAGCACCCCCTACTGGTGGCTGCAGACAGAATCTTATCATGTATCTCTGTATACAGGGAGCTCCCCCTAGTGGTGGCTGCAGACAGAATCTTATCATGTATCTCTGTATACAGGGAGCTCCCCCTAGTGGTGGCTGCAGACAGAATCTTATTATGTATCTCTGTATACAGGGAGCTCTCCCTAGTGGTGACTACAAACAGGATCTTATCATGTATCTCTGTATACAGGGAGCTCCCCCTAGTGGTGGCTGCAGACAGAATGTTATCATGTATCTCTGTATACATGGAGCTCCCCCTAGTGGTGGCTGAAGACAGAATCTTATCATGTATCTCTGTATACATAGAGCTCCCCCTAGTGGAGGCTGCAGACAGGATCTTATCATGTATCTCTGTATACAGGGAGCTCCCCCTAGTGGTGGCTGCAGACAGGATCTTATCATGTATCTCTGTATACAGGGAGCACCCCCTAGTGGTGACTACAAACAGGATCTTATAATGTATCTCTGTATACAGGGAGCTCCCCCTAGTGGTGACTACAAACAGGATCTTATCATGTATCTCTGTATACAGGGAGCTCCCCCTAGTGGTGACTACAAACAGGATCTTATAATGTATCTCTGTATACAGGGAGCTCCCCCTAGTGGTGACTACAAACAAGATCTTATAATGTATCTCTGTATACAGGGAGCTCCCCCTAGTGGTGGCTGCAGACAGAATCTTATCATGTATCTCTGTATACAGGGAGCTCCCCCTAGTGGTGGCTGCAGACAGGATCTTATCATGTATCTCTGTATACAGGGAGCTCCCCCTAGTGGTGGCTGCAGACAGAATGTTATCATGTATCTCTGTATACAGGGAGCTCCCCCTAGTGGTGGCTGCAGACAGAATCTTATCATGTATCTCTGTATACATGGAGCTCCCCCTAGTGGAGGCTGCAGACAGGATCTTATCATGTATCTCTGTATACAGGGAGCTCCCCCTAGTGGTGGCTGCAGACAGGATCTTATCATGTATCTCTGTATACAGGGAACACCCCCTAGTGGTGACTACAAACAGGATCTTATAATGTATCTCTGTATACAGGGAGCTCCCCCTAGTGGTGACTACAAACAGGATCTTATAATGTATCTCTGTATACAGGGAGCTCCCCCTAGTGGTGACTACAAACAGGATCTTGTAATGTATCTCTGTATACAGGGAGCTCCCCCTAGTGGTGGCTGCAGACAGGATCTTATCATGTATCTCTGTATACAGGGAGCTCCCACTAGTGGTGGCTGCAGACAGAATCTTATCATGTATCTTTGTATACAGGGAGCTCCCTCTAGTGGTGACTGCAGACAGAATCTTATCATGTATCTCTGTATACAGGGAGCTTCCCCTAGTGGTGACTACAAACAGGATATTATAATGTATCTCTGTATACAGGGAGCTCCCCCTAGTGGTGACTACAAACAAGATCTTATAATGTATCTCTGTATACAGGGAGCTCCCCCTAGTGTTGACTACAAACGGGATCTTATAATGTATCTCTGTATACAGGGAGCTCCCCTAGTGGTGACTGCAGGAAGGATCTTATCATGTATCTCTGTATACAGGGAGCTCCCCCTAGTGGAGGCCGCAGACAGGATGTTATCATGTATCTCTGTATACAGGGAGCTCCCCTAGTGGTGACTACAAACAGGATCTTATAATGTATCTCTGTATGCAGGGAGCTCCCCCTAGTGGTGACTACAAAGAGGATCTTATAATGTATCTCTGTATACAGGGAGCTCCCCCTAGTGGTGACTACAAACAAGATCTTATTATGTATCTCTGTATACAGGGAGCTCCCCCTAGTGGTGACTGCAGACAGGAACTTATCATGTATCTCTGTATACAGGGAGCTCCCCCTAGTGGTGACTACAAACAGGATCTTATCATGTATCTCTGTATACAGGGAGCTCCCCCTAGTGGTGACTACAAACAGGACCTTATCATGTGTCACTGTATACAGGGAGCTCCCCCTAGTGGTGACTGCAGACAGGATCTTATCATGTATCTCTGTATACAGGGAGCTCCCCCTAGTGGTGACTACAAACAGGATCTTATCATGTATCTCTGTATACAGGGAGCTCCCCCTAGTGGTGACTACAAACAGGATCTTATCATGTATCTCTGTATACAGTGAGCTCCCCCTAGAGGTGACTACAAACAGGATCTTATAATGTATCTCTGTATACAGGGAGCTCCCCCTAGTGGTGACTACAAACAGGATCTTGTAATGTATCTCTGTATTCAGGGAGCTCCCCCTAGTGGTGACTACAAACAGGATCTTATAATGTATCTCTGTATACAGGGAGCTCCCCCTAGTTGTGGCTGCAGACAGGATCTTATCATGTATCGCTGCATACAGGGAGCTCCCCCTAGTGGTGGCTGCAGACAGAATCTTATCATGTATCTCTGTATACAGGGAGCTCCCCCTAGTGGAGGCTGCAAGCAGAATCTTATCATGTATCTCTGTATACAGGGAGCTCCCTCTAGTGGTGGCTGCAGACAGAATCTTATCATGTATCTCTGTATACAGGGCGCTCCCCCTAATGGAGGCTGCAGACAGAATCTTATTATGTATCTCTGTATACAGGGAGCTCCCCCTAGTGGAGGCTGCAGACAGAATCTTATCATGTATCTCTGTATACAGGGAGCTCCCCCTAGTGGTGGCTGCAGACAGAATCTTATCATGTATCTCTGTATACAGGGAGCTCCCCCTAGTGGTGACTGCAGACAGGATCTTATAATGTATCTCTGTATACAGGGAGCTCCCCCTAGTGGTGACTACAAACAGGATCTTATAATGTATCTCTGTATACAGGGAGCTCCCCCTAGTGGTGACTACAAACAGGATCTTGTAATGTATCTCTGTATTCAGGGAGCTCCCCCTAGTGGTGACTACAAACAGGATCTTATAATGTATCTCTGTATACAGGGAGCTCCCCCTAGGGGTGGCTGCAGACAGAATCTTATCATGTATCTCTGTATACAGGGAGCTCCCCCTAGTGGTGACTGCAGACAGAATCTTATCGTATCTTTGTATACAGGGAGCTCCCCCTAGTGGTGACTGCAGACAGAATCTTACCATGTATCTCTGTATACAGGGAGCTCCCCCTAGTGGTGGCTGCAGACAGTATCTTATCATGTATCTCTGTATGCAGGGAGCTCCCCCTAGTGATGGCTGCAGACAGAATCTTATCATGTATCTCTGTATACAGGGAGCTCCCCCTAGTGGTGGCTGCAGACAGTATCTTATCATGTATCTTTGTATACAGGGAGCTCCCCCTCGTGGTGACTGCAGACAGGATCTTATCATGTATCTCTGTATACAGGGTGCTCCCTCTAGTGGTGGCTGCAGACAGAATCTTATCATGTATCTCTGTATACAGGGAGCTCCCCTCGTGGTGACTGCAGACAGGATCTTATCATGTATCTCTGTATACAGGAGGCTCCCCCTAGTGGTGGCTGCAGACAGAATCTTATCATGTATCTCTGTATACAGGGCGCTCCCCCTAATGGAGGCTGCAGACAGAATCTTATCATGTATCTCTGTATACAGGGAGCTCCCCCTAGTGGTGGCCGCAGACAGAATCTTATCATGTATCTCTGTATACAGGGAGCTCCCCCTAGTGGTGGCTGCAGACAGGATCTTATCATGTGTCACTGTATACAGGGAGCTCCCCCTAGTTGTGGCTGCAGACAGAATCGTATCATGTATCTCTGTATACAGGGAGCTCCCCCTAGTGTAGGCTGCAGACAGAATCTTATCATGTATCTCTGTATACAGGGAGCTCCCTCTAGTGGTGGCTGCAGACAGAATCTTATCATGTATCTCTGTATACAGGGAGTTCCCCCTAGTGGAGGCTGCAGACAGAATCTTATCATGTATCTCTGTATACAGGGAGCTCCCACTAGTGGTGACTGCAGATATAATCATATCTTTTATCTCTGTATACAGGGAGCTCCCCCTAGTGGAGGCTGCAGACAGAATCTTATCATGTATCTCTGTATACAGGGAGCTCCCCCTAGTGGAGGCTGAAGACAGAATCTTATCAAGTATCTCTGTATACAGGGAGCTCCCCCTAGTGGAGGCTGCAGACAGAATCTTATCATGTATCTCTGTACACGTGGAGCTCCCCCTAGTGGTGGCTGCAGATAGAATCATATCTTATATCTCTGTATACAGGGAGCTCCCCCTAGTGGAGGCTGCAGACAGAATCTTATCATGTATCTCTGTATACAGGGAGCTCCCCCTAGTGATGGCTGCGGACAGGATCTTATCATGTATCTCTGTATACAGGGAGCTCCCCCTAGTTGTGGCTGCAGACAGGATCTTATCATGTATCTCTGCATACAGGGAGCTCCCCCTAGTGGTGGCTGCAGACAGAATCTTATCATATATCTCTGTATACAGGGAGCTCCCCCTAGTGGTGACTGCAGACAGGATCTTATCATGTATCTCTGTATACAGGGAGCTCCCCCTAGTGGTGACTGCAGACAGAATCTTATCATGTATCTCTGTATACAGGGAGCTCCCCCTAGTGGTGGCTGCAGACAGAATCTTATCATGTATCTCTGTATACAGGGAGCTCCCCCTAGTTGTGGCTGCAGACAGAATCTTATCATGTATCTCTGTATACAGGGAGCTCCCCCTAGTGGTGGCTGAAGGCAGAATCTTATTATGTATCTCTGTATACAGGGAGCTCCCCCTAGTGGTGGCTGCAGACAGAATCTTATCATGTATCTCTGTTTACAGGGATCTCCACCTAGTGGTGACTACAAACAAGATCTTATTATATATCTCTGTATACAGGGAGCTCCCCCTAGTGGTGACTACAAACAGGATCTTATCATGTATCTCTGGATACAGGGAGCTCCCCCTAGTGGTGGCTGCAGACAGGATCTTATCATGTATCTCTGGATACAGGGAGCTCCCCCTAGTGGTGGCTGCAGACAGGATCTTATCATGTATCTCTGTATACAGGGAGCTCCCCCTAGTGGTGGCTGCAGACAGAATCTTATCATGTTTCTGTGTATACAAGGAGCTCCCCCTAGTGGTGACTACAAACAGGATCTTATCATGTATCTCTGTATACAGGGAGCTCCCCCTAGTGGTGGCTGCAGACAGAATCTCATCATGTATCTCTGCATACAGGGAGCTCCCCCTAGTGGTGGCTGCAGACAGAATCTTATCATGTATCTCTGTATACAGGGAGCTCCCCCTAGTGGTGGCTGCAGACAGAATCTTATCATGTATCTCTGTACACAGGGAGCTCCCCCTAGTGGTGGCTGCAGATAGAATCATATCTTATATCTCTGTATACAGGGAGCTCCGCCTAGTGGAGGCTGCAGACAGAATCTTATCATGTATCTCTGTATACAGGGAGCTCCCCCTAGTGGAGGCTGAAGACAGAATCTTATCAAGTATCTCTGTATACAGGGAGCTCCCCCTAGTGATGGCTGTGGACAGGATCTTATCATGTATCTCTGTATACAGGGAGCTCCCCCTAGTTGTGGCTGCAGACAGGATCTTATCATGTATCTCTGCATACAGGGAGCTCCCCCTAGTGGTGGCTGCAGACAGAATCTTATCATATATCTCTGTATACAGGGAGCTCCCCCTAGTGGTGACTGCAGACAGGATCTTATCATGTATCTCTGTATACAGGGAGCTCCCCCTAGTGGTGACTGCAGACAGAATCTTATCATGTATCTCTGTATACAGGGAGCTCCCCCTAGTGGTGGTTGCAGACAGAATCTTATCATGTATCTCTGTATACAGGGAGCTCCCCCTAGTTGTGGCTGCAGACAGAATCTTATCATGTATCTCTGTATGCAGGGAGCTCCCCCTAGTGGTGACTGCAGTCAGAATCATATCATGTATCTCTGTATACAGGGAGCTCCCCCTAGTGGTGGCTGCAGGCAGAATCTTATTATGTATCTCTGTATACAGGGAGCTCCCCCTAGTGGTGGCTGCAGACAGAATCTTATCATGTATCTCTGTATACAGGGATCTCCCCCTAGTGGTGACTACAAACAGGATCTTATCATGTATCTCTGGATACAGGGAGCTCCCCCTAGTGGTGGCTGCAGACAGGATCTTATCATGTATCTCTGTATACAGGGAGCTCCCCCTAGTGGTGACTACAAACAGGATCTTATCATGTATCTCTGTATACAGGGAGCTCCCCCTAGTGGTGGCTGCAGACAGAATCTCATCATGTATCTCTGCATACAGGGGGCTCCCCCTAGTGGTGGCTGCAGACAGAATCTTATCATGTATCTCTGTATACAGGGAGCTCCCCCTAGTGGTGGCTGCAGACAGAATCTTATCATGTATCTCTGTACACAGGGAGCTCCCCCTAGTGGTGGCTGCAGATAGAATCATATCTTATATCTCTGTATACAGGGAGCTCCCCCTAGTGGAGGCTGCAGACAGAATCTTATCATGTATCTCTGTATACAGGGAGCTCCCTCTAGTGGTGGCTGCAGGCAGAATCTTATTATGTATCTCTGTATACAGGGAGCTCCCCCTAGTGGTGGCTGCAGACAGAATCTTATCATGTATCTCTGTGTACAGGGATCTCCCCCTAGTGGTGACTACAAACAGGATCTTATCATGTATCTCTGTATACATGGAGCTCCCCCTAGTGGTGGCTGCAGACAGAATCTCATCATGTATCTCTGCATACAGGGAGCTCCCCCTAGTGGTGGCTGCAGACAGAATCTTATCATGTATCTCTGTATACAGGGAGCTCCCCCTAGTGGTGGCTGCAGACAGAATCTTATCATGTATCTCTGTACACAGGGAGCTCCCCCTAGTGGTGGCTGCAGATAGAATCATATCTTATATCTCTGTATACAGGGAGCTCCCCCTAGTGGAGGCTGCAGACAGAATCTTATCATGTATCTCTGTATACAGGGAGCTCCCCCTAGTGGTGGCTGCAGATAGAATCATATCTTATATCTCTGTATACAGGGAGCTCCCCCTAGTGGAGGCTGCAGACAGAATCTTATCATGTTTCTCTGTATACAGGGAGCTCCCCCTAGTGGTGGCTGCAGACAGAATCTTATCATGTATCTCTGTATACAGGGAGCTCCCCCTAGTGGTGGCTGCAGACAGAATCTTATCATGTATCTCTGTACACAGGGAGCTCCCCCTAGTGGTGGCTGCAGATAGAATCATATCTTATATCTCTGTATACAGGAAGCTCCCCCTAGTGGAGGCTGCAGACAGAATCTTATCATGTATCTCTGTATACAGGGAGCTCCCTCTAGTGGTGGCTGCAGGCAGAATCTTATCATGTATCTCTGTATACAGGGAGCTCCCCCTAGTGGAGGCTGAAGACATAATCTTATCAAGTATCTCTGTATACAGGGAGCTCCCCCTAGTGATGGCTGCGGACAGGATCTTATCATGTATCTCTGTATACAGGGAGCTCCCCCTAGTTGTGGCTGCAGACAGGATCTTATCATGTATCTCTGCATACAGGGAGCTCCCCCTAGTGGTGGCTGCAGACAGAATCTTATCATGTATCTCTGTATACAGGGAGCTCCCCCTAGTGGTGGCTGCAGACAGAATCTTATCATGTATCTCTGTATACAGGGAGCTCCCCCTAGTGGTGGCTACAGACAGAATCTTATCATGTATCTCTGTACACAGGGAGCTCCCCCTAGTGGTGGCTGCAGAGAGAATCATATATTATATCTCTGTATACAAGGAGCTCCCCCTAGTGGAGGCTGCAGACAGAATCTTATCATGTATCTCTGTATACAGGGAGCCCCCTCTAGTGGTGGCTGCAGACAGAATCTTATCATGTATCTCTGTATACAGGGAGCTCCCCCTAGTGGAGGCTGAAGACATAATCTTATTAAGTATCTCTGTATACAGGGAGCTCCCCCTAGTGATGGCTGCGGACAGGATCTTATCATGTATCTCTGTATACAGGGAGCTCCCCCTAGTTGTGGCTGCAGACAGGATCTTATCATGTATCTCTGTATACAGGGAGCTCCCCCTAGTGGTGGCTGCAGACAGAATCTTATCATGTATCTCTGTATACAGGGAGCTCCCCCTAGTGGTGGCTGCAGACAGAATCTTATCATGTATCTCTGTATGCAGGGAGCTCCCCCTAGTGGTGGCTGCAGTCAGAATCATATCATGTATCTCTGGATACAGGGAGCTCCCCCTAGTGGTGGCTGCAGACTGGATCTTATCATGTATCTCTGTATACAGGGAGCTCCCCCTAGTGGTGGCTGCAGACAGAATCTTATCATGTATCTGTGTATACAAGGAGCTCCCCCTAGTGGTGACTACAAACAGGATCTTATCATGTATCTCTGTATACAGGGAGCTCCCCCTAGTGGTGGCTGCAGACAGAATATCATCATGTATCTCTGCATACAGGGAGCTCCCCCTAGTGGTGGCTGCAGACAGAATCTTATCATGTATCTCTTTATACAGGGAGCTCCCCCTAGTGGTGGCTGCAGACAGAATCTTATCATGTATCACTGTATACAGGGAGCTCCCCCCTAGTGGTGGCTGCAGACAGAATCTTATCATGTATCTCTGTATACAGGGAGCTCCCCCTAGTGTTGACTACAAACAGGATCTTATCATGTATCTCTGTGTACAGGGATCTCCCCCTAGTGGTGACTGCAGACAGAATCTTATCATGTATCTTTATGTACAGGGAGCTCCCCCTAGTGGTGACTGCAGACAGAATCTTATCAAGTATCTCTGTATACAGGGAGCTCCCCCTAGTTGTGGCTGCAGACAGGATCTTACAGTGCGTACGGAAAGTATTCAGACCCCTTTAAATTTTTCACTCTTTGTTTCATTGCAGCCATTTGGTAAATTCTAAAAAGTTCATTTTTTTCTCATTAAAGTACACTCTGCACCCCATCTTGACTGAAAAAAAACGGAAATGTAGAAATTTTTTGCTAATTTATTAAAAAAGAAAAGCTGAAATATCACGTGGTCATAAGTATTCAGACCCTTTGCTCAGACACTCATATTTTAGTCACATGCTGTCCATTTCCTTGTGATCCTCCTTGAGATGGTTCTACTCCTTCATTGGAGTCCAGCTGTGTTTAATTAAACTGATAGGACTTGATTTGGAAAGGCACACACCTGTCTATATAAGACCTCACAGCTCACAGTGCATGTCAGACCAAATGAGAATCATGAGCTCAAAGGAACTGCCCAAGAAGCTCAGAGACAGAATTGTGGCAAGGCACAGATCTGGCTAAGGTTATATAAGAATTTCTGCATTACTCAAGGTACCTAAGAGCACAGTGACCTCCATAATCCTTGAATGGAAGAAGTTTGGGACCACCAGAAGTCTTCCTAGACCTGGACGTCCAGCCAAACTGAGCAATCATGGGAGAAGAGCCTTGGTGAGAGAGGTAAAGAAGAACCCCAAGATCACTGTGGCTGAGCTCCAGAGATGCAGTAGGGAGATGGGAGAAAGTTCTGCAAAGTCAACTATCACTGCAGCCCTCCACCAGTCAGACCTTTATGACAGAGTGGCTCGACGGAAGCCTCTCCTCAGTGCAAGACATATGAAAGCCCGCATAGAGTTTGCTCAAAAACACATGAACGTCTTTCAGACTATGAGAAATAAGATTCTCTGGTCAGATGAGACGAAGATAGAACTTTTTGGTGATAATTCTAAGCGATATGTGTGGAGAAAACCAGGCACTGCTCATCACCTGCCCAATACAATCCCAACAGTGAAACATGGTGGTGGCAGCATCATGCTCTGGGGGTGTTTTTCATCTGCAGGGACTGGATGACTGGTTGCAATTGAAGGAAACATGACTGCGGGCAAGTACAGAGATATCCTGTATGAAAACCTCTTCCAGAGTGCTCTGGACCTCAGACTTGGCCGAAGGTTCACCTTCCAACAAGACAATAACCCTAAGCACACAGCTAAAATAACAAAGGAGTGGCTTCAGAACAACTCTGTGACCATTCTTGACTGGCCTAGCCAGAGCGCTGACCAAAACCCAATTGAGCATCCCTGGAGAGACCTGAAAATGGCTGTCCACCAACGTTCACCATCCAACCTGACGGAACTGGAGAGGATCTGCAAGGAAGAATGGCCGAGGACCCCCAAATCCAGGGGTGAAAAACTTGTAGCATCATTCCCAAGAAGACTCATGGCTGTACTAGCTCAAAAGGTGCTTCTACTCAATACTGAGCAAAGGGTCTGAATACTTATGACCATGTGATATTTCAGTTTTTCTTTTTTAATAAATTTGCAAAAATTTCTACATTTCTGTTTTCTCAGGCAAGATGGGGGCAGAGTGGACTTCAATGAGAAAAAAATGAACTTTTTAGAATTTACCAAATGGCTGCAATGAAACAAAGAGTGAAAAATGTAAAGGGGTCTGAATACTTTCCGTACCCACTGTATCATGTATCTCTGCATACAGGGAGCTCCCCCTAGTGGTGGCTGCAGACAGAATCTTATCATGTATCTCTGTATACAGGGAGCTCCCCCTAGTGGTGGCTGCAGACAGAATCTTATCATGTATCTCTGTATACAGGGAGCTCCCCCTAGTGGTGGCTGCAGACAGAATCTTATCATGTATCTCTGTATACAGGGAGCTCCCCCTAGTTGTGGCTGCAGAAAGAATCTTATCATGTATCTCTGTATACAGGGAGCTCCCCCTAGTGGTGGCTGCCGACAGAATCTTATCATGTATCTCTGTATACAGGGAGCTCCCCCTAGTGGTGACTGCAGACAGGATCTTATCATGTATCTCTGTATACAGGGAGCTCCCCCTAGTTGTGGCTGCAGACAGAATCTTATCATGTATCTCTGTATACAGGGAGCTCCCCCTAGTGGTGACTGCAGTCAGAATCATATCATGTATCTCTGTATACAGGGAGCTCCCACTAGTGGTGGCTGCAGGCAGAATCTTATTATGTATCTCTGTATACAGGGAGCTCCCCCTAGTGGTGACTGCAGACAGGGTCTTATCATGTATCTCTGTATACAGGGAGCTCCCCCTAGTTGTGGCTGCAGACAGAATCTTATCATGTAACTCTGTATACAGGGAGATCCCCCTAGTGGTGACTGCAGTCAGAATCATATCATGTATCTCTGTATACAGGGAGCTCCCACTAGTGGTGGCTGCAGGCAGAATCTTATTATGTATCTCTGTATACAGGGAGCTCCCCCCTAGTGGTGGCTACAGACAGAATCTTATCATGTATCTCTGTATACAGGGATCTCCCCCTAGTGGTGACTACAAACAAGATCTTATTATGTATCTCTGTATACAGGGAGCTCCCCCTAGTGTTGACTACAAACAGGATCTTATCATGTATCTCTGTGTACAGGGAGCTCCCCCTAGTCGTGGCTGCAGGTAGAATCTTATCAAGTATCTCTGTATACAGGGAGCTCCCCCTAGTGGTGACTACAAACAGGATCTTATCATGTATCTCTGGATACAGGGAGCTCCCCCTAGTGGTCACTACAAACAGGATCTTATCATGTATCTCTGTATACAGGGAGCTCCCCCTAGTGGTGACTGCAGTCAGAATCTCACCATGTATCTCTGTATACAGGGAGCTCCCCCTAGTGGTGACTGCAGTCAGAATCATATCATGTATCTCTGTATACAGGGAGCTCCCCCTACTGGTGGCTGCAGGCAGAATCTTATCATGTATCTCTGTATACAGTGAGCTCCCCCTAGTGATGGCTGCAGACAGGATCTTATCATGTATCTCTGTATACAGGGAGCTCCCCCTAGTTGTGGCTGCAGACAGAATCTTATCATGTATCTCTGTATACAGGGAGCTCCCCCTAGTGGTGGCTGCAGACAGAATCTTATCATGTATCTCTGTATACAGGG
The DNA here is from genome assembly GCF_046119375.1 of Phyllobates terribilis. Taxonomy (NCBI): domain Eukaryota; kingdom Metazoa; phylum Chordata; class Amphibia; order Anura; family Dendrobatidae; genus Phyllobates; species Phyllobates terribilis. Next base: position 8,059,010 of record NW_027362767.1, read on the forward strand.
ATCTCCACCTAGTGGTGACTACAAACAAGATCTTATTATGTATCTCTGTATACAGGGAGCTCCCCCTAGTGGTGACTACAAACAGGATCTTATCATGCATCTCTGGATACAGGGAGCTCCCCCTAGCGGTGGCTGCAGACAGGATCTTATCATGTATCTCTGTATACAGGGAGCTCCCCCTAGTGGTGGCTGCAGACAGAATCTTATCATGTATCTGTGAATACAAGGAGCTCCCCCTATTGGTGACTGCAAACAGGATCTTATCATGTATATCTGTATACAGGGAGCTCCCCCTAGTGGTGGCTGCAGACAGAATCTCATCATGTATCTCTGCATACAGGGAGCTCCCCCTAGTGGTGGCTGCAGACAGAATCTTATCATGTAAGACCAGGGGAGGAGTCCTGAGGAGATAATTTGCATATTCCCACTGCATTTTGGGGTAAGTGAAGAGTCTCCGCGAGTTCAAAGAACACTGGATTTTGGCTGTTGGAGCTGAAAAGAGGACATCGGTAAACCGCGCGCCTACTGGCGCGCGCATTTTGAAGCTTTTTTTTAAGCTTTTTTCACTGTTTTCAGAACATTAACAATAAGAACATGGAAGAGTCCAGGAGCCATTTGGTGAGCTGCATATCCTGCTACATGTTCACAGACTTGCCAGTGGAAAAGCCAAACTTCACATGCCAGAAATGCAGCTTGTGTCCCTGTTGGAGGAAAAGTTGCGAAATCTAGAAGAGAGGTTAACTACCTTGAAAATCATTAAGGAAGGTGAAGAGTTCTTAGACAGAGCAGAATTATCTCTTCATGATTCAGAAAGAGAAGAAATTCGAACTGCACCTGACGAAACAGAGGAATGGAAGCCTGTGACCCCCAGAAGCAGGAGGATCGAGAGGCAGTCAGCACCCATACTGCTCAGGAACCAGTACCAGGCTCTCACACAGGAGAACCATGAAGAAATACAGCAAAATAAGACTTTGCCAGCAATGAATAACCTTGTAAGCCCTCAGAATCCTCCTGGATGGAGAAAGAAGAATGTTGTGAAGAAAAAACGGAGAGTGGTGGTCATGGGGGATTCCCTGTTAAGAGGAACAGAGGCCGCTATCTGCAGACCAGACATAACCTCAAGAGAAATGTGCTGTCTTCCAGGAGCAAAAATTAAAGATGTGTCTGACAGGATATCAAGACTCTTCAGACCTACAGATCACTACCCATTCCTGCTAATACATGTGGGGACAAATGACACCGCAAGAAAGGACCTGGAAACCATCTGCAGTGACTTTGAAGACTTAGGCAAGAAAGTGAAAGAATTGGGAGCGCAGGTGGTCTTCTCATCCATCCTCCCAGTGGATGGCCATGGAACAATGAGGTGGAATAAGATTCTACAGGTGAACAACTGGCTACGTCGATGGTGCCGTCAACAAGGATTTGGATTTCTGGATCACGGAATGAATTACCTATACGATGGACTAGTTGCTAGAGATGGGGTGCACCTTACGAAGACTGGAAAACATGTATTTGGAAGTCGCCTTGCTACACTCATCAGGAGAGCTTTAAACTAGAACAATGTGGGAAGGGAAGCAAAAGGCCAGAAAAAGCCATACAGCTGACAAATACTATTGAGATCTCTGCTACTGGAAGTGGAAAGGAAGAACAAAGACAAAACAATTTAAATAATAAAAATATGGGAGGAAGAGAAACCAATCACAAACTAAAATGTTTTTATACAAATGCACAAAGCATGGGCAACAAACAAGGAGAATTGGAACTACTAATGCAGGAAAAGGAATATGATGTCATTGGAATCACTGAAACTTGGTGGGACGATACACATGATTGGAATAAAAGGCTAAAAGGATACAACTTATTTGCAAGAAACAGACTTGATAAACGAGGAGGAGGTGTTGCATTGTATGTTAGAAAAGCGTATATCTGCACAGAGATTGAAGCTTCAGAGACTGGGAGTTCTGTGGAAACTGTTTGGGTAAGAATACAAGGAGAGAACAACGGAAAGGACACCATTGTAGGCATTTACTACAGGCCACCTGGGCAAGCTGAAGATATGGATGAACTCTTTATGTATCAAATGACCAAGTTCTCCAAAAAATATGACGTAGTGGTCATGGGAGATTTCAACTATCCAGACATTTGTTGGGAATCTCTCTCAAGTAAAACTAACAGGTCAAGCAAATTCTTATCCTCTCTTGCTGACAACTTTATCTTCCAAAAGGTATGGGAGAAAACAAGGGGATCTGCTACTTTGGATCTAATCCTTATAAACAGGGAGGAAATGGTTGAGGAGGTAAAGGTGGCTGGGACCCTAGGAGGCAGCGATCATGCTATTCTAGAATTTTGGATAACTAGAGGAGGAAGACATGTGAAGACTCAAACTTCAAGGTTAGATTTTAGAAAGGCAGATTTTAAGAGACTCAGAAAGAGAATAGGAGGGATCCAATGGCTGGATGTCCTTAAGGACAAAAATGTCCAGGAAGGATGGGAAATTTTTAAAAATGAGATTCTCAAAGCACAATCGTTAACAATCCCGAAAAGTAGGAAGAATGGGAAGCATTTAAGGAAACCAGGATGGATGAACACAGAACTTAAACACATGCTAAAAAGAAAGAAAGAAATGTTTATTAAATGGAAAGAGGGAGGCATATCTAAAGAAGATTATAATGCAGTCTGCAGATCCTGCAGGGCACGTATCAGGTTAGCTAAAGCTGACAATGAATTAAGGCTTGCAAGAGATGTCAAAAGCAATAAGAAAGGATTTTGGGGGTATGTCAAAAGTAAAAGAAAAGTCAAAGATGCTATAGGATTTTTACAGGATGAAAATGGAGAAATGGTAAGAGAGGATGTTGAGAAGGCCGAACTTTTTAATTCCTATTTTGCATCTGTTTTCTCTCAGAAACAAAATGTAACATCAACTGATCTTCACTGTCCTTTTAAAGGAATAGAGGAATCCAAGTTATCTGTAAACAGAAAGATTGTGAGGGAATATTTAGCTAACATAAATGAGTTCAAGTCTCCAGGTCCAGATGAATTACACCCCAGAGTACTGAAGGAGATCGTAGAAGAAATTTTAGAACCACTCTCCATAATCTTTGAAAATTCTTGGAGAACAGGAGAAGTCCCAGAAGACTGGAGAAGAGCAAATGTTGTTCCTATCTTCAAAAAGGGGAAGAAGGTGGACCCAGGGAACTATAGGCCGGTGAGTCTGACTTCTATACCAGGAAAGATCTTTGAACAAATTATTAAACAACATGTATGTAAGTACATGGATAAGAATGAAGTGATTAACCAGAGTCAGCATGGGTTTGTAACTAACAAGTCATGTCAGACTAACTTAATTTCCTTCTATGACAGAATCACTGACTGGGTGGATCAGGGAAATGCTGTAGATATAGTATATCTTGACTTCAGCAAAGCATTTGACAAAGTATCTCACACCATCCTTATTGAAAAAATGACCAAGTATGCAATGGACCAGGCAACTGTTAGGTGGATTCATAACTGGCTTAGTGATCGGACTCAAAGGGTGGTTGTAAATGGCTTCACATCCAGCTGGATGAATGTCTCAAGTGGGGTACCACAGGGCTCCGTCCTGGGACCTGTATTGTTCAACATCTTTATCAATGATTTAGATGAAGGAATTGAGGGTAAACTGATTAAATTTGCTGATGACACAAAGCTAGGAGGGATAGCTAATACTAGAGAAGAGAGAGAGAGGATTCAAAAAGACCTAAATAAACTGGAGCAGTGGGCAGCAACCAACAGAATGGTTTATAACAGGGAAAAATGCAAAGTACTACATCTGGGCAATAAAAATGAAAAAAGCATATACAGAATGGGAGGAATAGAGCTAAGCAACAGTACATGTGAAAAAGACTTAGGTATACTAATAGATCATAGACTGAACATGAGTCAACAGTGTGATGCAGCAGCAAAAAAGGCAAATACAATTCTGGGATGTATTAGGCTGTGTGCCCACGTAGCGTTTTTCAAGCGTTTTTGATGCGGAATTTCCGCAGCGGAAACGCTTGTAAAACGCTTGGTAACCCGCACCCCATGGTCCCCAATGGGATTCCGCAAGTTCTATGCACATGCTGCGGATTTTTCCGCAGCGTTTATGCTGCGTTCAAAAATCCGCAGCATGTCAATTAATTTTGCGTTTCCGCAAGCAGAATTGCCTTTGTCCAATGCATAAAAAACGCAAGGCAATTCCGCATGTGGAAAACGCGTGATAAACGCGCGAAAAATGCGCGATAAACGCGTGCGGAATTCCGCATGCGTTTTTCCGGGAGAGGACTTGCAGAAATGAAGCAGAAATTTTCTGCTTCATAAATGCAACGTGGGCACATAGCCTTAACAGAAGCATACAGTCTAGATCACGTGAAGTCATTATCGGTCTTTACTCCTCTTTGGTCAGACCTCATCTGGAATACTGTGTACAGTTTTGGGCACCACATTTTAAAAAAGACATAGACAAACTGGAGCAAGTTCAGAGAAGAGCGACCAGAATGGTGACTGGTCTGCAAACCATGTCCTATGAGGAACGGTTGCAGGATTTGGGAATGTTTAGCTTGCAAAAAAGAAGACTGAGAGGAGACTTAATAGCTGTCTACAAATATGTCAAGGGCTGTCACATTGTAGAAGGATCATCTTTATTCTCATTTGCAGAAGGAAAGACTAGAAGCAATGGGATGAAACTAAATGGGAGGAGACACAGATTAGATATTAGAAAAAACTTTTTGACAGTTAGGGTGATTAATGAGTGGAACAGGCTGCCACGAGAGGTGGTGAGTTCCCCTTCAATGGACGTCTTCAAACAGAGGCTGGACAGACATCTGTCTGAGATGATCTAGTGAATCCTGCTTTGAGCAGGGGGTTGGACCAGATGACCCAGGAGGTCCCTTCCAACTCTACCATTCTATGATTCTATGATTCTATGATTCTATGTATCTCTGTATACAGGGAGCTCCCCCTAGTGGTGGCTGCAGACAGAATCTTATCATGTATCTCTGTATACAGGGAGCTCCCCCCTAGTGGTGGCTGCAGACATAATCTTATCATGTATCTCTGTATACAGGGATCTCCCCCTAGTGGTGGCTGCAGAAAGAATCTTATCATGTATCTCTATATACAGGGATCTCCCCCTAGTGGTGACTACAAACAAGATCTTATTATGTATCTCTGTAAACAGGGACCTCACCCTAGTGTTGACTACAAACAGGATCTTATCAGGTATCTCTGTATACAGGGAGCTCCCCCTAGTGGTGGCTGCAGACAGAATCTTATCATGTATCTCTGTATACATGGAGCTCCCCCTAGTGGTGGCTGCAGACAGAATCTTATCATGTATGTCTGTATACAGGGATTTCCCCCTAGTGGTAACTACAAACAAGATCTTATTATGTATCTCTGTATACAGGGAGCTTCCCCTAGTGGTGACTACAAACCGGATCTTATCATGTATCTCTGGATACAGGGAGCTCCCCCTAGTGGTGGCTGCAGACAGAATCTCATCATGTATCTCTGTATACAGGGAGCTCCCCCTAGTGGTGACTGCAGTCAGAATCGTATCATGTATCTCTGTATACAGGGAGCTTCCACTAGTGGTGACTGCAGTCAAAATCATATCATGTATCTCTGTATACAGGGAGCTCCCCCTAGTGGTTGCTGCAGGCAGAATCTTATCATGTATCTGTGTATACAGGGAGCTCCCCCTAGTGGTGGCTGCAGACAGAATCTTATCATGTATCTCTGTATACAGGGAGCTCCCCCTAGTTGTGGCTGCAGACAGAATCTTATCATGTATCTCTGTATACAGGGAGCTCCCCCTAGTGGTGGCTGCAGACAGAATCTTATCATGTATCTCTGTATACAGGGATCTCCACCTAGTGGTGACTACAAACAAGATCTTATTATGTATCTCTGTATACAGGGAGCTCCCCCTAGTGGTGACTACAAACAGGATCTTACCATGCATCTCTGGATACAGGGAGCTCCCCCTAGTGGTGGCTGCAGACAGGATCTTATCATGTATCTCTGGATACAGGGAGCTCCCCCTAGCGGTGGCTGCAGACAGGATCTTATCATGTATCTCTGTATACAGGGAGCTCCCCCTAGTGGTGGCTGCAGACAGAATCTTATCATGTATCTGTGTATACAAGGAGCTCCCCCTATTGGTGACTGCAAACAGGATCTTATCATGTATATCTGTATACAGGGAGCTCCCCCTAGTGGTGGCTGCAGACAGAATCTCATCATGTATCTCTGCATACAGGGAGCTCCCCCTAGTGGTGGCTGCAGACAGAATCTTATCATGTATCTCTGTATACAGGGAGCTCCCCCTAGTGGTGGCTGCAGACAGAATCTTATCATGTATCTCTGTATACAGGGATCTCCCCCTAGTGGTGACTACAAACAAGATCTTATTATGTATCTCTGTATACAGGGAGCTCCCCCTAGTGTTGACTACAAACAGGATCTTATCATGTATCTCTGTGTACAGGGAGCTCCCCCTAGTCGTGACTGCAGACAGAATCTTATCAACTATCTCTGTATACAGGGAGCTCCCCCTAGTGGTGGCTGCAGAAAGAATCTTATCATGTATCTCTATATACAGGGATCTCCCCCTAGTGGTGACTACAAACAAGATCTTATTATGTATCTCTGTAAACAGGGACCTCACCCTAGTGTTGACTACAAACAGGATCTTATCAGGTATCTCTGTATACAGGGAGCTCCCCCTAGTGGTGGCTGCAGACAGAATCTTATCATGTATCTCTGTATACAGGGAGCTCCCAATAGTGGTGGCTGCAGACAGAATCTTATCATGTATCTCTGTATACAAGGAGCACCCCCTAGTTGTGGCTGTAGACAGAATCTTAACATGTATCTCTGTATACATGGAGCTCCCCCTAGTGGTGGCTGCAGACAGAATCTTATCATGTATGTCTGTATACAGGGATTTCCCCCTAGTGGTAACTACAAACAAGATCTTATTATGTATCTCTGTATACAGGGAGCTTCCCCTAGGGGTGACTACAAACCGGATCTTATCATGTATCTCTGGATACAGGGAGCTCCCCCTAGTGGTGGCTGCAGACAGAATCTTATCATGTATCTCTGTATACAGAGAGCTCCCCCTAGTGGTGGCTGCAGACAGAATCTTATCATGTATCTCTGTATACAGGGAGCTCCCCCTAGTGGTGACTGCAGACAGGATCTTATCATGTATCTCTCTATACAGAGAGCTCCCCCTAGTGGTGGCTGCAGACAGAATCTTATCATGTATCTCTGTATACAGGGAGCTCCCTCTAGTGGTGGCTGCAGACAGAATCTTATCATGTATCTGTGTATACAGGGAGCTCCCCCTAGTGGTGGCTGCAGACAGAATCTTATCATGTATCTCTGTATACAGAGAGCTCCCCCTAGTGGTGGCTGCAGACAGAATCTTATCATGTATCTCTATATACAGGGATCTCCCCCTAGTGGTGACTACAAACAAGATCTTATTATGTATCTCTGTAAACAGGGACCTCACCCTAGTGTTGACTACAAACAGGATCTTATCAGGTATCTCTGTATACAGGGAGCTCCCCCTAGTGGTGGCTGCAGACAGAATCTTATCATGTATCTCTGTATACAGGGAGCTCCCAATAGTGGTGGCTGCAGACAGAATCTTATCATGTATCTCTGTATACAAGGAGCACCCCCTAGTTGTGGCTGTAGACAGAATCTTAACATGTATCTCTGTATACATGGAGCTCCCCCTAGTGGTGGCTGCAGACAGAATCTTATCATGTATGTCTGTATACAGGGATTTCCCCCTAGTGGTAACTACAAACAAGATCTTATTATGTATCTCTGTATACAGGGAGCTTCCCCTAGGGGTGACTACAAACCGGATCTTATCATGTATCTCTGGATACAGGGAGCTCCCCCTAGTGGTGGCTGCAGACAGAATCTCATCATGTATCTCTGTATACAGGGAGCTCCCCCTAGTGGTGGCTGCAGACAGAATCTTATCATGTATCTCTGTATACAGGGAGCTCCCCCTAGTTGTGGCTGCAGACAGAATCTTATCATGTATCTCTGTATACAGGGAGCTCCCCCTAGTGGTGGCTGCAGACAGAATCTTATCATGTATCTCTGTATACAGGGATCTCCACCTAGTGGTGACTACAAACAGGATCTTATTATGTATCTCTGTATACAGGGAGCTCCCCCTAGTGGTGACTACAAACAGGATCTTACCATGCATCTCTGGATACAGGGAGCTCCCCCTAGTGGTGGCTGCAGACAGGATCTTATCATGTATCTCTGGATACAGGGAGCTCCCCCTAGCGGTGGCTGCAGACAGGATCTTATCATGTATCTCTGTATACAGGGAGCTCCCCCTAGTGGTGGCTGCAGACAGAATCTTATCATGTATCTGTGTATACAAGGAGCTCCCCCTATTGGTGACTGCAAACAGGATCTTATCATGTATATCTGTATACAGGGAGCTCCCCCTAGTGGTGGCTGCAGACAGAATCTCATCATGTATCTCTGCATACAGGGAGCTCCCCCTAGTGGTGGCTGCAGACAGAATCTTATCATGTATCTCTGTATACAGGGAGCTCCCCCTAGTGGTGGCTGCAGACAGAATCTTATCATGTATCTCTGTATACAGGGATCTCCCCCTAGTGGTGACTACAAACAAGATCTTATTATGTATCTCTGTATACAGGGAGCTCCCCCTAGTGTTGACTACAAACAGGATCTTATCATGTATCTCTGTGTACAGGGAGCTCCCCCTAGTCGTGACTGCAGACAGAATCTTATCAACTATCTCTGTATACAGGGAGCTCCCCCTAGTGGTGGCTGCAGAAAGAATCTTATCATGTATCTCTATATACAGGGATCTCCCCCTAGTGGTGACTACAAACAAGATCTTATTATGTATCTCTGTAAACAGGGACCTCACCCTAGTGTTGACTACAAACAGGATCTTATCAGGTATCTCTGTATACAGGGAGCTCCCCCTAGTGGTGGCTGCAGACAGAATCTTATCATGTATCTCTGTATACAGGGAGCTCCCAATAGTGGTGGCTGCAGACAGAATCTTATCATGTATCTCTGTATACAAGGAGCACCCCCTAGTTGTGGCTGTAGACAGAATCTTAACATGTATCTCTGTATACATGGAGCTCCCCCTAGTGGTGGCTGCAGACAGAATCTTATCATGTATGTCTGTATACAGGGATTTCCCCCTAGTGGTAACTACAAACAAGATCTTATTATGTATCTCTGTATACAGGGAGCTTCCCCTAGGGGTGACTACAAACCGGATCTTATCATGTATCTCTGGATACAGGGAGCTCCCCCTAGTGGTGGCTGCAGACAGAATCTCATCATGTATCTCTGTATACAGGGAGCTCCCCCTAGTGGTGACTGCAGTCAGAATCGTATCATGTATCTCTGTATACAGGGAGCTTCCACTAGTGGTGACTGCAGTCAAAATCATATCATGTATCTCTGTATACTGGGAGCTCCCCCTAGTGGTTGCTGCAGGCAGAATCTTATCATGTATCTGTGTATACAGGGAGCTCCCCCTAGTGGTGGCTGCAGACAGAATCTTATCATGTATCTCTGTATACAGAGAGCTCCCCCTAGTGGTGGCTGCAGACAGAATCTTATCATGTATCTCTGTATACAGGGAGCTCCCCCTAGTGGTGACTGCACACAGGATCTTATCATGTATCTCTCTATACAGAGAGCTCCCCCTAGTGGTGGCTGCAGACAGAATCTTATCATGTATCTCTGTATACAGGGAGCTCCCTCTAGTGGTGGCTGCAGACAGAATCTTATCATGTATCTCTGTATACAGGGAGCTCCCCCCTAGTGGTGGCTGCAGACAGAATCTTATCATGTATCTCTGTATACAGGGATCTCCCCCTAGTGGTGACTACAAACAAGATCTTATTATGTATCTCTGTAGACAGGCAGCTCCACCTAGTGGTGACTACAGACAGGATCTTATCATGTATCTCTGTATACAGGGAGCTCCCCCTAGTGGTGACTACAAACAGGATCTTATCATGTATCTCTGTATACAGGGAGCTCCCCCTATTGATGGCTGCAGACAGGATCTTATCATGTATCTCTATATACAGGGAGCTTCTCCTAGTGGTGACTACAGATAGGATCTTATCATGTATCTCTGTATACAGGGAGCTCCCCCTAGTGGTGACTACAAACAAGATCTTATCATGTATCTCTGTATACAGGGAGCTCCCCCTAGTGATGGCTGCAGACAGGATCTTATCATGTATATCTGTATACAGGGAGCTTCCCCTAGTGGTGATTGCAGTCAGAATCGTGTCATGTATCTCTGTATACTGGGAGCTCCCCCTAGTGGTGGCTGCAGACAGGATCTTATGTATCTCTGTATACAGGGAGCTCCCCCTAGTGGTGGCTGCAGACAGAATTTTATCATGTATCTCTGTATACAGGGAGCTCCCTCTAGTGGTGGCTGCAGACAGAATCTTATCATGTATCTCTGTATACAGGGAGCTCCCCCCTAGTGGTGGCTGCAGACAGAATCTTATCATGTATCTCTGTATACAGGGATCTCCCCCTAGTGGTGACTACAAACAAGATCTTATTATGTATCTCTGTATACAGGCAGCTCCACCTAGTGGTGACTACAGACAGGATCTTATCATGTATCTCTGTATACAGGGAGCTCTCCCTAGTGGTGACTACAAACAGGATCTTATCATGTATCTCTGTATACAGGGAGCTCCCCCTAGTGATGGCTGCAGACAGGATCTTATCATTTATCTCTATATACAGGGAGCTTCTCCTAGTGGTGACTACAGATAGGATCTTATCATGTATTTCTGTATACAGGGAGCTCCCCCTAGTGGTGACTACAAACAGGATCTTATCATGTATCTCTGTATACAGGGAGCTCCCCCTAGTGATGGCTGCAGACAGGATCTTATCATGTATATCTGTATACAGGGAGCTCCCCCTAGTGATGGCTGCAGACAGGATCTTATCATGTATATCTGTATACAGGGAGCTTCCCCTAGTGGTGGCTGCAGTCAGAATCGTGTCATGTATCTCTGTATACTGGGAGCTCCCCCTAGTGGTGGCTGCAGACAGGATCTTATGTATCTCTGTATACAGGGAGCTCCCCCTAGTGGTGGCTGCAGACAGGATCTTATCATGTATCTCTGTATACAGGGAGCTCCTCCTAGTGGTGACTGCAGACAGAATCTTATCATGTATCTCTGTATACAGGGAGCTCCCCCTAGTGGTGACTGCAGACAGAATCTTATCCTGTATCTCTGTATACAGGGAGCTCCCCCTAGTGGTGGCTGCAGACAGAATCTTATCATGTATCTCTGTATACAGGGAGCTCCCCCTAGTGGTGGCTGCAGACAGGATCTTATCATGTATCTCTGTATACAGGGAGCTCCCCCTAGTGGTGGTTGCAGACAGGATCTTATCATGTATATCTGTATACAGAGAGCTCCCCCTAGTGGTGACTGCAGTCAGAATCGTATCATGTATCTCTGTATACAGGGAGCTCCCCCTAGTGGTGGCTGCAGACAGGATCATATCATGTATCTCTGTATACAGGGAGCTCCCTCTAGTGGTGACTGCAGACAGGATCTTATCATGTATCTCTGTATACAGGGAGCTCCCCCTAGTGGTGACTGCAGACAGAGTCTTATCATGTATCTCTGTATACAGGGAGCTCCCACTAGTGGTGGCTGCAGACAGAATCTTATAATGTATCTCTGTATACAGGGAGCTCCCCCTAGTGGTGGCTGCAGACAGAATCTTATCATGTATCTCTGTATACAGGGAGCTCCCCCTAGTGGTGACTGCAGACAGAATCTTATCATGTATCTCTGTATACAGGGAGCTCCCCCTAGTGGTGGCTGCAGACAGAATCTTATCATGTATCTCTGTATACAGGGAGCTCCCCCTAGTGGTGGCTGCAGACAGGATCTTATCATGTATATCTGTATACAGGGAGCTCCCCCTAGTGGAGGCTGCAGACAGAATCTTATCATGTATCTCTGTATACAGGGAGCTCTCCCTAGTGGTGGCTGCAGACAGGATCTTATCATGTATCTCAGTATACAGGGAGCTCCCTCTAGTGGTGACTGCAGACAGGATCTTATCATGTATCTCTGTATACAGGGAGCTCCCCCTAGTGGTGACTGCAGACAGAGTCTTATCATGTATCTCTGTATACAGGGAGCTCCCACTAGTGGTGGCTGCAGACAGAATCTTATGTATCTCTGTTTACATGGAGCTCCCCCTAGTGGTGGCTGCAGACAGAATCTTATCATGTATCTCTGTATACAGGGAGCTCCCCCTAGTGGTGTCTGCAGGCACAATCTTACATAGATTACTCAGAATAAATAAGCACAACCTTTGTAAAGTAAGATTTTAATTCATATCTCCCTGAACCCAAGAACAATTTTCTAATTTTTTAATTTCATAGAACATTTTTCCCCATAATATGACAGTAAAGTTAGTGATATAACTTTCATTACAAAATCTTCAGTTTTACTCAAATTTGATGAAAATATGAGTGCACCCCCCTTCAAACACATCTAGTATTGTGTGTGACCACCGAGGCACCGAGTCTTCTAGGCCTGTAAGGAACAAGGTGGTGACATATTACAGCGTCCATCTTTCTCCGTTCTTCAGAACGAGCTCAAGAACCTGGATGGCGGATGGAGAGAGATAACATCGTGTCTCCAGAACTCCTCATAGGGCTCCGGTTGTCAGATCAGGAGACACTTGGCCACTGAGTCACTGTCACCTGTTCTTCAGAAATGCAGCAGATGTGAGTTACACTGATCCACTCTGCCACTTCTGTGTAACAGTCTAAACTGGTTAATTAATCAATGTGCTTAGCTGCGCAGAAGCAGCGCGGCGGCTCAGTGGATGGTCCGGTGCTGTGCAGCGCTGGGGTCCAGGGTTCAAGCCCCACCATGGACACCATTTGCACGGTTTCTCTTTAATTCAATTATCCAATAGATAATTAAGATTCTAAAATAATAGATAAGCCACCAATCCCAGAAAGATGGTGTCCAATGTGGGAATCCAGCACTCCAGAACAGAGCCACTGTAACGGGTCTGGGAGGTGGGACCTCTGTGCAACTATACAAGGGGGCGGTCCTTGTAAGGAAGCGGGTGGCTCCCAGGGAAGACGGGCGGGTAGTCACGGCAAGTGACAGGGACAGTCTCTGGGTAGAGGGGCAGGTAGTCACGGCAAGTGACAGGGACAGTCTCTGGGTAGTAGGACGGGTACTCACGGCAAGTGACAGGGACAGTCTTTGGGTAGAAGGACAGCAGGCAGGTGGCTGGTGAGCGCTCCCAGGTGAGCGGGCGAGAGTCTCTGGATGGGCAGGTGGTCACGGCAAGTGACGGCGGAGCCTCCAGGTAGGCTAGCAGACAGGTAGCAGGTGAGCGCTCCCAGGTGAGCAGGCAAGAGTCACTGGACAGGCAGGTGGTCACGGCAAGTGACGGCGGAGCCTCCAGGTAGGCTAGCAGGCAGGTAGCAGATGAGTGCTCCCAGGTGAGCAGGCAAGAGTCTCTGGACAGGCAGGTGGTCACGGCAAGTGACGGCGGAGCCTCCAGGTAGGCTAGCAGGCAGGTAGCAGATGAGCGCTCCCAGGTGAGCGGGCAGGCTGGTCCATAGACAGACTGACAGGTGTCGGAAGGCAGACCGTCGGACCGCAGGCTAGCAAGCAGGTAAACGGATATCAGGCAGGTATCAAGCAGGAATCTGGCAGGTAACTGGCTGGTAACTGGTAACGGGACCTGAGGGCTGAAGCAGAGTGAAGGCTTTGCAACAACATTGCTCGGGCACCTCCATTTTGGAGGAGGTGCCTTATATATGGGAGGTCCTCCGGCAATTGGCCGGGGACTCCTTAGGACGGCGCGCGCGGTCCCTTTAAGAGAGGGGGAGCGCGCGCGCCCTAAGCACACTGCCGGGGAAGGAGCGCGTGCCGGAAGCAGCGGGGAGAGAAGTGCTGGAGGACGCCGCGCCAGGAGCGGGGAGGTGAGAGGGACGGCGTCTCTGCCTAGTACGGGGCAGAGACGCCGATGCTACAGTACCCTCCCCTTTAGGCCCCCTCTTTTTTTGGCCAGAAAGAAATTTTTCAAGGAGAAGCGGGGCGTTGATGTTCTCCCTGGGTTCCCAAGTTCTCTCCTCAGGACCAAACCCCCTCCAATCTACTAGAAAAAAAGGTCTTTCCTCTTACCCTCTTGGAAGCCAGAATACTCTCTACCTCAAAGACGTCATCAGCGGAAACCGGAGCAGGAGGAGCACCTGGATTATTGGAAAAAGAGTTAAAGACAACGGGTTTGAGGAGAGATACGTGGAAGGAGTTGGGAATCCGTAGGGTGGCCGGGAGTTTTAATTTGTAGGCCACAGGGTTAATTTGCCTGAGGACTTCGAAGGGACCGATGAATCGAGGGCCAAGCTTGTAGGAGGGTACTTTGAGCCGCACATGTTTGGACGAGAGCCAAACCTTGTCTCCCGCTCAGAGGACAGAAGAAGAGCGGACCTGGTACTCTCCCAAATAGTAGAAAATTTGCTGACAAGAGACTCCGCAGCAGGGTTGTCCACAGAAACGGAGACAGGAAGCGGAATCCGGGGGTGCTGGCCATAGACAATAAAGAACGGGGACTTGGAAGAGGATTCGCTCTCGTGGTTATTATAAGAGAACTCGGCCCAAGGAAGGAGGTCCACCCAATCAGAATGGTGGGCATTAACAAAGTGCCGGAGATAGCTGGTAAGGATCTGATTGATCCGCTCCACTTGACCATTGGACTGAGGGTGGTAAGCGGAGGAGAAGTCCAGGGTGACGTCCAGCAGTTTACATGTGGCTCTCCAGAAGCGTGAGGTAAGCTGAACCCCTCGATCCGACACGATGTGGAGGGGTAGGCCATGGAGACGGAAGATATGGCGAATAAAGTCCTTAGCCAGCTCAGGTGCAGACGGAAGACCAGGCAGGGGAATGAAGTGGGCCATTTTAGAGAAGCGGTCCGCGACCACCCAAATGACAGTACACCCGGCAGAGACAGGAAGATCGGTAATGAAGTCCATAGCGATGTGTTGCCACGGGGCAACGGGTATGGGAAGCGGCAGGAGATGACCAGCTGGTAAGTGTCTGGGAATTTTGTTGCGGCCACAAGAAGAACAGGCAGAGACGAAGTCTACCACATCCTTACGCAGGGTAGACCACCAGTAATGCCGGGAAATGAGTAGGAAGGTCTTCTTTTGGCCAGCATGGCCAGCTAGTTTAGAAGAATGACCCCAGCGAAGAACCCTCTCACGGTCTGGAGGCGCCACGAACGTCTTGCCGGGTGGAAGACGAGTCAAATCCAAGGGGGCCACATTCATCACCTTGGAGGGGTCGATAATGTGCATAGGCTCCTCCTCTTGGTCGGAGGACAGGAAGGATCGGGACAAGGCATCAGCTTTGACATTTTTGTCCGCCGGGCGGAAATGAAGGATGAAATCGAAGCGGGCAAAGAACAAAGACCACCGGGCCTGACGTGGATTAAGTCTCTGGGTATTTTGGAGATATGCCAGGTTCTTGTGATCCGTATAGATGATCACCATAGAGCCCCTTCAAGCAGGTAACGCCACTCCTCCAGCGCCAATTTAACGGCAAGCAGTTCTTGGTCTCCTATGGAGTAATTGCGCTCAGAGGAGGAGAAGATTTTAGAGAAAAAGCCGCAGGTTACCATTCTCACGGAGGAAGACTTCTGGGTGAGCACTGCTCCGGCTCCAGAGGAGGAGGCATCAACCTCCAGGAAGAACTGTTTGTTGCAGTCCGAACGGTGCAGCACAGGGGCAGAGGAGAAGGCTTGTTTCAGGGAAAGGAAGGACTCCTCAGCTTCGGATGACCATACCTTGGGATTTGCTCCCTTACAGGTGAGCGCAGATATGGGCGCAGTCCGTGACGAGAAGTGAGGAATGAAGAGACGATAGTAATTAGCGAAGCCCAGGAATCACTGTATCGCCTTCAAGCCCTCCGGACGGGGCCACTTTAGGACAGCAGAGAGCTTCTCGGGATCCATTCGCAAGCCTGTCTGGGAGATAACATAGCCCAGGAAAGAAAGAGAGGTCTGCTCAAAAAGGCACTTCTCGTATTTAGCATAGAGGTGGTTCTGCCTGAGCCTAAGCAGGACCTGACGAACATCCCTCCGGTGTGTGGGAAGATCCGGAGAGAAGACCAAGATGTCGTCCAGGTATACCACCACGCAGGAGTAAAGAAGGTCACGGAAGATGTCATTGACCAGTTCTTGGAAGACGGCGGGAGCATTGCAGAGACCGAAGGGCATCACACGGTACTCATAGTGTCCGTCCTGGGTATTAAATGCTGTTTTCCACTCGTCTCCCTGACGGATACGGACCAGGTTATACGCTCCACGTAGATCCAGCTTGGAGAAGATCCTGGCGCCTTTAAGATGATCAAATAACTCAGAGATGAGCGGAAGGGGGTATTTATTTTTAACCGTGATCAGATTGAGTCCTCTATAGTCAATACAGGGGCGTAGCGAGCCGTCTTTCTTTTTGACAAAGAAGAATCCGGCTCCAGCCGGGGAGGTAGATTTCCGGATAAATCCCCTAGCCAGATTCTCTTCAATGTACTCAGACATGGCCCGGGTCTCGGCTGCAGACAATGGGTAGATACGCCCACGGGGAGGAGTGGTGCCAGGTACCAGGTCGATCGGGCAGTCATATGGCCTATGGGGTGGCAACGTCTCTGCTTCCTTCTTACCGAAGACGTCCGCATAGGGCCAGTAAGGAGCCGGGAGACCTGGTAAATTAGCTGGAGTTGGCGGAGGGCGAGCTGGGCGGACCGGAACCAGGCAGGTCCTATGGCAGTCTGGACCCCATCGGAGTACTTCACCGGATCGCCAGTTCAATACGGGTTCGTGTGTCTGGAGCCAAGGTAGACCTAGCAACAGGGAGTGAGAAAGTCCGGACAACACATGGAATGAGATTTCCTCAGAGTGCAGCATTCCCACCTGCAGGGTTATGGGTTCAGTGACGAGCAGGATGGTCTTCGAGAGAAGTCTTCCATCCACGGAGGCGACTGATAATGGTTCAGCCAGGGACTTGGTAGGAATACGGTATCTCTCTACCAGAGACTGGGAGATGAGGTTTCCAGCAGCTCCAGAATCCAGGTGGGCGAGTTCAAAGTGACGGTTTTCTCCCCAAGCAATAGAGACCGGTAAAGTCAGAGACGGAGAGGGCTTACTTTTGTCTAGGACGACCTCTCCGAGCGGTCCTAGACACTGGCGTTTCCCGGCTTCTCCGGGCAGGAACGGATGAAGTGCTCCATATTGCCACAATAGAAACAGCTTCCCTCGGCTCGGCGAGATTCTTGGCGAGATCTGACCATCTTGGCCTGGTCGATCTGCATAGGTTCAGGCGAGAGCGCCCGCGGAGTGACCGGTTGAGAGGCAGGTCTCAGGGAAGTAGGAGCAGAGCAAGAAAAGTCTTTTTCCCAGGTAGTCTCTTTGGCACGTTCTTGGAACCGGATGCCAATCTGGGTAGCTAGTGACACCAGGTCATCCAGAGTGGTAGGAATGTCCCGACCAGCTAACTCGTCCTTAATCCGACCGGAAAGACCCTCCCAGAAAACGGACACCGGGGCCTCATTTTCCCAGGCAAGCTCAGAAGTGAGGGTGCGGAACCGTATGGCATATTGGCCCACGATGAGACTCCCTTGGCGAAGACATAGCAGAGAGGAGGCAGAAGAGGTTTTCCGTCCAGGTTCATCGAAGACTTTCCGGAAAGCAGCGAGGAAAGACGGCAGGTCGGACACCAGGGGATCCCCTCTCTCCCACAGGGGATTTAGCCATGCCAGTGCCTCCCCAGTGAGATGGGACATGATGAAGGCCACCTTGGCCCGGTCGGAGATGAACTGGTATGCCAATAGCTCAAAGTGCAGGGTGCACTGGTTTATGAAACCCCGAGCTAAAGTAGGTTCGCCGGCAAAGCGTGGAGGTGCCAGAAGCCGAGGTCCATAGTCGAGTACCAGGAAGGGACTGGATTGCGGTACCGCAGGAATGGGCACGGCTGGACCAGAGGTAGACACAGACAAGTCACACAATGCGCCTAGACGAGAGTTAACGGACCGTAGATAGGACAGTACCACCTCCTGCTGAGTTTTCTGACGTAAGACTTCCTGGTGCAGATTGGAGATCTGGGGGCCACTGGGTTCCATGGCCCGAGCAAACTGTAACGGGTCTGGGAGGTGGAACCTCTGTGCAACTATACAAGGGGGCGGTCCTTGTAAGGAAGCGGGTGGCTCCCAGGGAAGACGGGCAGGTAGTCACGGCAAGTAACAGGGACAGTCTCTGGGTAGAGGGGCAGGTAGTCACGGCAAGTGACAGGGACAGTCTCTGGGTAGAGCGGCAGGTAGTCACGGCAAGTGACAGGGACAGTCTCTGGGTAGTAGGACGGGTACTCACGGCAAGTGACAGGGACAGTCTCTGGGTAGAAGGACAGCAGGCAGGTGGCTGGTGAGCGCTCCCAGGTGAGCGGACGAGAGTCTCTGGACAGGCAGGTGGTCACGGCAAGTGACGGCGGAGCCTCCAGGTAGGCTAGCAGACAGGTAGCAGGTGAGCGCTCCCAGGTGAGCAGGCAAGAGTCTCTGGACAGGCAGGTGGTCACGGCAAGTGACGGCGGAGCCTCCAGGTAGGCTAGCAGGCAGGTAGCAGGTGAGCGCTCCCAGGTGAGCAGGCAAGAGTCTCTGGACAGGCAGGTGGTCACGGCAAGTGACAGCGGAGCCCCCAGGTAGGCTAGCAGGCAGGTAGCAGGTGAGCGCTTCCAGGTGAGCAGGCAAGAGTCACTGGACAGGCAGGTGGTCACGGCAAGTGACAGCGGAGCCCCCAGGTAGGCTAGCAGGCAGGTAGCAGGTGAGCGCTTCCAGGTGAGCGGGCAGGCTGGTCCATAGACAGACTGACAGGTGTCGGAAGGCAGACCGTCGGACCGCAGGCTAGCAAGCAGGTAAACGGATATCAGGCAGGTATCAAGCAGGAATCTGGCAGGTAACTGGCTGTAACATACCTGGCGGCGTCCTTGCATGGTGGTCCATCTCCCACTGTGCAAGAGAGCGCACTTGTTCTCCTGTCCAGAATGTCTCTCTGGCTTCCCTCCATGCTGTCTGTTTGTGTCTGTCTCTGCTGCTTAAGGGCGGCGCCCGATCACTTCCTGTCTTTTGTACCTGCTGTGGGTCACACCCCTTGTGCGTCCTCAGCCTATTGCTGTCTGACACTTGGTATATAGCTCAGCAGCTCCCTTCTTTCCCTGCCTGAGCATATGTGTTTCTTTCAGTGTGTGCTTGCACTCTGAAGGTGCCAGGTCCCGTCTTTGTTTCCCTGTCTGCCTTTCCTGGAGGCTTATTTCCAGGCCTGTCTGAACTTAGTCCTGTATGTTTCCTGCCTTGCGGTGTCAGCTCCCGTGTCTGAACTGTGTCCTGTATGTCTCCTGCCTTGCGGTGTCAGCTCCCGTGTCTGAACTGTGTCCTGTATGTCTCCTGCTTTACGGTATTAGTTCCCGTGTCTGAACTAAGTCCTGTATGTCTCCTGCCTTGCGGTGTCAGCTCCCGTGTCTGAACTGTGTCCTGTATGTCTCCTGCTTTACGGTATTAGTTCCCGTGTCTGAACTAAGTCCTGTATGTCTCCTGCTTTGCGGTATTAGTTCCCGTGTCTGAACTGAGTCCTTTCTGTGTATCTTGTCTGTCCTGTCTGAACACGCTCCTTGCCTGTTCGTCCCGCCTCTCTGGGGGCAGTATTCCCAGACCCGCTCCTGTATCCCGCTGCAGTGTCGGTCTTCTCCGTACACTCAGTTCCAGTCTGAACTCTCTCCTATCCTTTACCTGTTTTGCCTCTATGCCCGTTCCCTTCCTTTTTCTGCAGAGTCTGAACTTGTACCTAACTCCTGCCTGTTGTCTCTGTACTCCCGTTTGTGAGTTTGTGGTCCACTCGCTACTTCACTGCAAGTACCCTGTGGGTGTCTGGCTCTGTCTTTCCCTTCCTGTCTGTTCAGTGTGAACAGAGCCCTGTCCTCCCTGCTCAGCCCTGTCTGCACTTTAGTTGTGCTTGCCTGTACCTCTCTGCCTGTATTGTTCCTGAGTCCCAGTGTTTACTGGGTTCTTTCCCGCCTGTGTTCCTACCTGCTAGTGCCTCCTGTCTGCACTCTAGCTGTGCTTGCCTTTACCCCCCTGCCTGCATACCCACCTGCCTGCATACCAGTCTGTGTGCCAGCCTACCAGCCTGTTCCTGTATTCCCCTGTGTGGGTCAACAGCCGTGTCCGGGGTCTGTCCTGGAGTAGCACCTGGTCCCTCTGCTCGGTTCCTCCTTGGTGCACTGGCGTCGTATGCCGTCGTGCGACCCTGGTCGGATCGGGTGAATACTTAGTCACGCCCCTCCAGGCATACACTCTCCGGCACGGTCCAGTGGAATCACTACCAATCACCCGCACACGCCGCTTAGCCCGGGCGTGTGCATAACAGCATGCTCAGGCCATGGTTCCCGTTGAGCCCCACGGCCTTCGCTCTTTGAGAAGTTTTTCCAGCGAATATATGCATTAAAATAAATAAATAAATTTTTTTTCCCTTAGCTGAGTTCCAGGCGAATTACGCACCGTCCAGATGGATCTATCAGCTCTCGTTCCTGCGGATCCGCCACGTTACTATGGGGATCCAAGACAGTGTCGTGCATTTGTGGAGCAATGCATGCTACACTTTAAGGCCTACCCTCTTTATTTTCCTTCCGATTGGGCTAAAGTGGCCTTTATGATGTCTTACCTGGCGGGGGATGCCTTGGAATGGATCAACCCCCTATATGAGACACAGGATCCGATCCTCCGGGACCTAATGGCCTTCCTGGTGGCCTTTCTAATGGTCTTCGATGATCCTAACCCGGAGGCTCCTGCTGAAGCTTCACTTCCCAATATCCCGGAGCAGCCCCAATGGGTAATGTGTGTGGGTAGCGTAATAGTTCTCCAGCCCAATGAGACTACTGCCCACCCAGAATCCTCACAGGGTGACTACGCTTTCCGGAATACTTCTCCCAACCTCAAGAGGCAGTCCAGACGTGCTAGACTTAGAGGCAAGCAGTCACGCCTGGGTCTGTCCTCCCTGAGACCTCCTGAACCCTTCGGGGTGCTACCTGGTAACGAAAGGACAGAGACTCTCCTATACTCTGTACCTGATACCTCGCTCGCTTCGTCCAGTGAGTCCAACCTAGTGTACTCCGAAGCAGAGGTTACTCCCGAGTCTCTACACCCCTCCGACCAGGCGGAGGACCTCCAGTTGTGTTCAGAACCCTTCGGGGTGCCACCTGGTGGTGAATGGACAGAGACTTTCCTATTTCCTGTACCTGATACCTCGCCGGCTTCCTCCAGTGAGTCCGACCTAGTGTACTCTGAAGCAGATGTTTTCTCTGAGCCTCTGTACTCTTCTGACCCGGCGGAGGACCTCCAGTTGTTTCCTGAATCCTCCGGGGTACCACCAGATAACAAAGAGACAGTGACTTTTCCTCATTATGTACCTGATAACCCGTCTATTTCTTCCTGTGAGCCTGACAAGATGTACCTCGAAGCAGAGATTACCCTCAAGTCTCTGTTCCCCTCCAACCCAGTGAACGACTGGTCCTCGAATTCCCTGCGGAAGATTCTGGCAGGCCTGAAGAAGAGGGGGCGTAAGGGGGGAGGTACTGTAACATACCTGGCGGCGTCCTTGCATGGTGGTCCATCTCCCACTGTGCAAGAGAGCGCACTTGTTCTCCTGTCCAGAATGTCTCTCTGGCTTCCCTCCATGCTGTCTGTTTGTGTCTGTCTCTGCTGCTTAAGGGCGGCGCCCGATCACTTCCTGTCTTTTGTACCTGCTGTGGGTCACACCCCTTGTGCGTCCTCAGCCTATTGCTGTCTGACACTTGGTATATAGCTCAGCAGCTCCCTTCTTTCCCTGCCTGAGCATATGTGTTTCTTTCAGTGTGTGCTTGCACTCTGAAGGTGCCAGGTCCCGTCTTTGTTTCCCTGTCTGCCTTTCCTGGAGGCTTATTTCCAGGCCTGTCTGAACTTAGTCCTGTATGTTTCCTGCCTTGCGGTGTCAGCTCCCGTGTCTGAACTGTGTCCTGTATGTCTCCTGCCTTGCGGTGTCAGCTCCCGTGTCTGAACTGTGTCCTGTATGTCTCCTGCTTTACGGTATTAGTTCCCGTGTCTGAACTAAGTCCTGTATGTCTCCTGCCTTGCGGTGTCAGCTCCCGTGTCTGAACTGTGTCCTGTATGTCTCCTGCTTTACGGTATTAGTTCCCGTGTCTGAACTAAGTCCTGTATGTCTCCTGCTTTGCGGTATTAGTTCCCGTGTCTGAACTGAGTCCTTTCTGTGTATCTTGTCTGTCCTGTCTGAACACGCTCCTTGCCTGTTCGTCCCGCCTCTCTGGGGGCAGTATTCCCAGACCCGCTCCTGTATCCCGCTGCAGTGTCGGTCTTCTCCGTACACTCAGTTCCAGTCTGAACTCTCTCCTATCCTTTACCTGTTTTGCCTCTATGCCCGTTCCCTTCCTTTTTCTGCAGAGTCTGAACTTGTACCTAACTCCTGCCTGTTGTCTCTGTACTCCCGTTTGTGAGTTTGTGGTCCACTCGCTACTTCACTGCAAGTACCCTGTGGGTGTCTGGCTCTGTCTTTCCCTTCCTGTCTGTTCAGTGTGAACAGAGCCCTGTCCTCCCTGCTCAGCCCTGTCTGCACTTTAGTTGTGCTTGCCTGTACCTCTCTGCCTGTATTGTTCCTGAGTCCCAGTGTTTACTGGGTTCTTTCCCGCCTGTGTTCCTACCTGCTAGTGCCTCCTGTCTGCACTCTAGCTGTGCTTGCCTTTACCCCCCTGCCTGCATACCCACCTGCCTGCATACCAGTCTGTGTGCCAGCCTACCAGCCTGTTCCTGTATTCCCCTGTGTGGGTCAACAGCCGTGTCCGGGGTCTGTCCTGGAGTAGCACCTGGTCCCTCTGCTCGGTTCCTCCTTGGTGCACTGGCGTCGTATGCCGTCGTGCGACCCTGGTCGGATCGGGTGAATACTTAGTCACGCCCCTCCAGGCATACACTCTCCGGCACGGTCCAGTGGAATCACTACCAATCACCCGCACACGCCGCTTAGCCCGGGCGTGTGCATAACACTGGCTGGTAACTGGTAACGGGACCTGAGGGCTGAAGCAGAGTGAAGGCTTTGCAACAACATTGCTCGGGCACCTCCATTTTGGAGGAGGTGCCTTATATATGGGAGGTCCTCCGGCAATTGGCCGGGGACTCCTTAGGACGGCGCGCGCGGTCCCTTTAAGAGAGGGGGAGCGCGCGCAGCCTAAGCACACTGCCGGGGAAGGAGCGCGTGTCGGAAGCAGCGGGGAGAGAAGTGCTGGAGGACGCCGCGCCAGGAGCGGGGAGGTGAGAGGGACGGCGTCTCTGCCTAGAACGGGGCAGAGACGCCGATGCTACAGCCACCACACTGTCAGTGACTTATGCTGGATATTAGACGTCCGTCCACCCAGGATAAGCTCGGTCGATGCGCCGGTGCTCTGCAGCGCTGGGATCCGGGGTCCTGGGTTCAGTCCCCACCATCTACATGGGGTCTGAATGTTCCCTGTGGTTGGGGTTCCTCCCCCCACAGACACACTGATCGGCCATTTATACTGTGACCCCACAATATCTTGTCCTGTATAATATATCTGGTAAAGAGCTAATAGTTTGGATTTAGGTAATAAATGTCCCTCCTAGAGTACAGGAGCTAATTTTATACCAAGTCCAAGCTGGTAAATGTCTCCCAGCTCAGATGTATGATACAGGACAAGATATTGTGAGGTCACAGTATAAATGGCCGATCAGTGTGTCTCTGGGGAGGAAGGACCCCCAGCCACAGGGAACATACAGACTCCATGTAGATGGTTGGGACTGAAGCCAGGACCCCGGCGCTGCAGAGCACCGGAGCATCCACTGAGCCACCGCTGCGCTGCTGCTATTATAAATTATTATTATAGCACCATTTATTCCATGGTGTTGTACATGTGATCGGGGTATACATACAAGAACAATTACAATAATCTTAACAAAACGAGTCAGTGACTGGTCCAGGAGGAGCGAGGACCCTGCCCGCGAGGGCTCACCGTCTACAAGGGATGGGTGAGGATACAGTAGGTGAGGGTAGAGCTGGTCGTGCAGCGGTATGGTGGAGCGAGGGTTTCTGCAGGTTGTAGGCTTGCCGGAAGAGGTGGGTCTTCAGGCTCCTTTTGAAAGTTTCCATGTTCGACGAGAGTTTTATGTGTTGGGGTAGAGAGTTCCAGAGTAGGGGGGATGCACGGGAGAAATCTTGTATGCGATTGTGGGAAGAGGAGATAAGAGGGGAGTAGAGAAGGAGATCTTGTGAGGATCGGAGGCTGCGTGCAGGTAAGTACCGGGAGACTAGGTCACAGATGTATGGAGGAGACATGTTGTGGATGACTTTGTATGTCATGGTTAGGGTTTTGAACTGGAGTCTCTGGATAATGGGGAGCCAGTGAAGGGATTGACAGAGAGGAGAGGCGGGGGAATAGAGGGGGACAGGTGGATTAGTCGGGCAGCAGAGTTTAGGATAGATTGGAGGGGTGTGAGAGTGTTGGAAGGGCCACAGAGCAGGAGGTTGCAGTAGTTGAGGCGGGAGATGATGAGGGCGTGCACTAGTGTTTTTGCAGATTCGTGATTGCGGAATGTGCGGATCCGGGAGATATTTTTGAGTTGGAGTCGGCAGAAAGTGGAAAGGGCTTCAATATGTGGTTTGAAGGAGAGATCAGAGTCTAGGGTTACCCCAAGGCAGCGAGCTTGTGGGACTGGGGAGAGTGGGCAGCCATTGACGTTGATGGATAGGTCAGATTGGGGATATGAATGAGTGGGTGGAAAGATGATGAACTCTGTTTTATCCATGTTAAGTTTTAGAAATCTGGCAGAAAAGAAGGATGAGATAGCGGACAGACATTGTGGGATTCTGGTTAGTAGGGAGGAGATATCGGGTCCAGAGAGGTAGATCTGTGTGTCATCAGCATAGAGGTGATACTGAAAGCCGTGAGACTCTATGAGCTGTCCCAGGCTGAGAGATGGAGAAGAGCAGAGGTCCTTGGACTGAACCTTGGGGGACACCGACAGATAGGGGGCGAGATGAGGAGGTGGCGTGTGAGTGGGAGACGCTGAATGTCTGGTCTGTTAGGTATGAGGAGATCCAAGATAGGGCCAAGTCCGTGATGCCAAGAGATGAGAGAATCTGTAGTAAGAGGGAATGGTCCACTGTGTCAAAGGCAGAGAACAGGTCTAGGAGGAGGAGGACGGAGTAGTGTCGCTTGGATTTGGTGGTTAGTAGGTCATTGGTGACTTTGGTCAGGGCAGTTTCTGTAAAATGGTGCGGTCGGAAGCCAGATTGTAGGCGGTCAAAGAGGGAGCAGGAGGAGAGGTGGGAGGACAGTTCAAGGTGGACATGTTGTTCCAGTAGTTTTGAGGCATAGGGGAGAAGTGATATGGGGCGGTAGTGTGGCGCCCCTGAGGGTTCAGTCGCCACAGAGATACTGCACCTTACCCCGAGGTGTGGTGTCTCCCTTCTCTCAGGTAGGATGGGAGTACTGCACGGAACCCCAACCACCTACATCCAACACAACACTGCTCTAGGCCAGCAGGAGGGGCAAGACGCAATGTAGTTTTCTGCTGAGCCCTGGCCCTGGCTGGAGTAGGGGGGGAACCCAAAGGTAGGGGGAACCAATGGTGGGTGTGGGTGGAGGAAACAGATACACGGAGCACATATACAGTAATTATATAATAGGAAGCCATATTAGGTCAGAGAGTCCAGAGTCCACTACAGTGGACAGTTCTAGTGAGGGCTGTTCAGAGGAACAGTCCGGGAGCAGAGGCTCAGTCAGAGCTCTGCTCCACAAGTTAGGGCCCAGGATAGAAGCCCTGGAGGGGAGCAGGGAGCAGGCTCCATTCTACATAAAGGATCCCAGGGGGTACGGCGCGTGCAGGACGGCACCCGTACGCCCTGCTCCTGCCAGGTGTCAGGAAGGATCGGTTGCTACACTCAAAACCCCAGACGGTCAGGTTGGTCCCGGATCCGAAGTACAGGAAGGATTTCAGCATACCCGAGCGGGAATGAGAGTGGGCAGCGTAGGACAACGGTGAGAAGGACCGAGTGTGAAAAAGGTCAAGATAGGTACATATGAAAGTGGGGTTCCGCCAGGCATTCCTAAATTTGCTTGAGAAAGGATTGAACCCCTGTCCGGTGAACGCAGCGCGACGAGGGAGGCCTTCACCTGCAAAGTGCATTTGTGAATTGCCTAAGAACTGTAAGTAAAACCTTGGATGACTGCATCGAACGGCCTCTGTCTGTTTCTTCACCGGCATCACTGATCCACACCGCACTATGACGCCCAGCGCACCCACCATCTATCTATCTACACTGCCCTGAGGCCCGCTCCACCTGTGGGGAGCTGTACCATCTTTAGCTGCCTTGTCACCTGCCTCAGAGGACTGCTGCAGCGCTGGTGACCATCACCAGACTCCACAGGTGGCGTCACAAATTTCTCTGAACTTTATTAGTAATCGCTACCCCTTTTGTGCACTGTCCGCCCTGGGCCAGCCACCGTGATATATATATATATATACATATATATATATATATATCTATATATATATATCTATATATATATATATATACTGTCCCCAAACAGTAAGGCCCCCGGGGGCGTGACAGTAGCTAGTCAGAGAAGATGGGTCAAGGGAGGGCTTTTTGAGGATGGGTGTGATTGAGGCATGTTTGAAACATGAGAGTAAGACACCAGTTGTTAGTGACAGGTTGAAGAGGTGGGTTAGGGTTGGGATGAAGACTGTGGTAAGGTTAGGGATGAGGTGGGACGGGATTGGGTCAAGTTCGCAGGTGGTGAGGTGTGACTTGGAGAGTAAAGAAGATACTTCATCTTCTGTAATGGTGGAGAAGTGGGGTTTGGAGTAGGAATGTTGAGTAGATATGGGGGGGGCTGTGGGGACTTTGAAGAATGAGGAAAAGTCTTCTGCTGAGATGAGAGGAGAGGCAGGAGGCGCTGGGGGATGGAGGAGAGAATTGAAAGTGTTGAATAGTTGTTTAGGGTTGTGAGACATGGAGGATATGAGAGATGAGAAGTAGGTTTGTTTTGCTGCAGTGAGTGTGGATTTGAAAATAGTGAAGGATTGTTTGAATGCGATGAATTGCTCGATGGAGTGGGACCTTTTCCATCTCTGCTCATCAACCCTGGAGGCCCGTCGCAGTTCTTAAGTAAGGTTGGTGTGCCAGGGTTGCCTGTTGATTGTGCGAGCTTTGGTATGTGTGAGAGGGGCGACTGAGTAGAGAGCTGCAGCTGTTGTGGTGTTATATAAAGCAGCAGCAATATCTGAATCGTGTAAAGGAAATTATGTATGTAAGAGGGAGAAGGGATTCTGAGAGTGAGTGTAGGTCAAGGTGTTTGAGGATTCTGCGATGGTGTGCTGGTTTGTGGAGTGGGGATTGTGGACCTGGAGAGGAGAGGGAAGAGAATATAAGTAGGGCGTGGTGAGAGAGAGGGAGAGGAGAGTTAGAGAGGTTAGACAGGGAGCTGAGGTGGGTGAAGATGAGGTCCAGTGTGTGGCCATCTTTGTGAGTAGCTGCAGAAGACCATTGAGCAAGGCCGAAGGAAGAAGTGAGAGATAGAAGCTTAGAGACAGATGAGTGGGAAGTGTCGATGGGGATGTTGAAGTCGCCCATTATGATAGTGGGGATGTCAGCGGAAAGAAAGTGAAGCAGCCAGGTGGTGAAGTGGTGTAAGAAAGTGGTGGCTTGCCCTGGGGGTCGGTAAATGACGGCCAGTTGGAGGTTGGAGTGGGAGTAGATGCGCACACAGTGCACCTCAAAAGATGGAAGAGTAATGGGGGGTGGCTGTGGGATTTCAGTGAAGGCGCAGGTATCTGATAGGAGAAAACCTACGCCTCCGCCATGTTTGCCGTTGGGGTGGAGGGTGTGGTCTTGCTGATATCTATCTCCATCCATCATTGATCTTGCATTTATAAGATATATATGACAATGATGCTATGGCAGCTCGGTGGCTCAGTGGTTAACACTTTACTCCTTGCAATGCCGGAGTCCTGGGTTTAAATCCGCAGGACATATGCAGAGTCGGCATGCTCCCCCTGTGTATTGTGTGGGCTTCCACTAGCTGTGGGGAAAAGTTTGTGAATACTATTTTTTAAGTCAAATAGGTCGCCCACTCACACCTGATTGTCATCCCATTGAGTGGAAATGACAGACTTTAGTTTGTAAATCAGCCCTGTGACCGGTGATATCCAGGAGAAAAGTGAACTAAAGAAGAAATAATATAAATTCCTTATTAAGTGATATACATAAAGACAAAATCAGAAAAGGATAATCAGAATTCACAAAGGTATAATAATAGGATTATAATAGTGGTGTGAAGGTAAAAAGATGGAAGTAAATCACGTAGTGGTTCTCTATACACATAAAGGAGCGTTCACATTGCGTTTGTGGGTCCCGTTGGGGTTTGCATCCAAACACCCTCACAAAATGTGATCCGGACATATGCGTCAGCGGGGTCATAGACTGCAGTGGTGCCGGCAGAGTCAATGTGCGCTGTGACATGCACCATTTTCGGGAGTGTCTGCCTACTGGAGACGGACACTCAGACGCGGTCGGCCGCACGTCTGCTCCGTCTGCATCGTTACAACCTATGTCCCTGTCGGCGCATACGTCCAAACTTAATTTAGTGGGGGGTCAGATGTATGCGCCTATGGGACCCACAAACACAATGTGAAAGCTCCCTAATAGTGGCAGATTGTACAGTGTGATCCCAGTATACAAGTTGGGCCATGTACAGACATTCAGTATTTGGTCAGTATTTTACAATCAGTATTTATAAGCCAAAACCAGCAGTGGTGATAATACAGGAGTGGTGACGAGTTTCTATTATACTTTTCCTCTAATTGTTCCTCTCCTGGTTTTGACTTATAAATACTGATGTAAAATACTGACCAAATACTGAACATGTGAACGTGGCCTTATATTCAGCAAATACAATGCAATAAGTAGAAGGTATTTCCTGAGGAAAGCTGTAGACTGTAAGCCTGACTACCCGCGGAGGCACCACCTGATGCGCGTTTCACTGTTTCTCTTGGGCCGTGTGCCAGGCTGGGGGGCATCTCCTCGTTATAAATATCCGTGCACCAATGAGAAAATGGCCGGACCTGACGTCAGTGACGTTTGGAGTCGCAGTGCCTGTGGTTCCACCAGGAGAGTGACTTCTGGTGGCAGCTACGAGAGTCATTGGATACCGAGGTACACCCAATATGGAGGGGCTCGGCCCCCAAAGCTTATAATGTCCGCTGTAGCGGAAGTCAGCGGTCACTGACATGGACCTATGCGCGAAACCAGCATTAGAGGATAACTAAGGAAAGTCAAAAGGGGCAAAATTCATGGATATCAGATCATTAAATGGCTCCAGTTTAAAGTTGTCATTAATTGCGTTACTAGTAAGTTGAGATAGAAACTGCAATCTCATAGCAGCTTCTAGTACATTATATATATATATATATATATATATATATATATATACAGTACAGACCAAAAGTTTGGACACACCTTCTCATTTAAAGATCTTTCTGTATTTTCATGACTATGAAAATTGTACATTCACACTGAAGGCATCAAAACTATGAATTAACACATGTGGAATTATATACTTAACAAAAAAGTGTGAAACAACTGAAAATATGTCTTATAGTCTAGGTTCTTCAAAGTAGCCACCTTTTGCTTTGATGACTGCTTTGCACACTCTTGGCATTCTCTTGATGAGCTTCAAGAGGTAGTCACCGGAAATGGTTTTCACTTCACAGGTGTGCCGTGTCAGGTTTAATAAGTGGGATTTCTTGCTTTATAAAAGGGGTTGGGACCATCAGTTGTGTTGTGCAGAAGTCTGGTGGATACACAGCTGATAGTCCTACTGAATAGACTGTTAGAATTTGTATTATGGCAAGAAAAAAGCAGCTAAGTAAAGAAAAACGAGTGGCCATCATTACTTTATGAAATGAAGGTCAGTCAGTCCGAAAAATTGGGAAAACTTTGAAAGTGTCCCCAAGTGCAGTTGCAAAAACCATCAAGCGCTACAAAGAAACTGGCTCACATGAGGACCGCCCCAGGAAAGGAAGACCAAGAGTCACCTCTGCTTCTGAGGATAAGTTTATCTGAGTCACCAGCCTCAGAAATCGCAGGTTAACAGCAGCTCAGATTAGAGACCAGGTCAATGCCACACAGAGTTCTAGCAGCAGACACATCTCTACAACAACTGTTAAGAGGAGACTTTGTGCAGCAGGCCTTCATGGTAAAATAGCTGCTAGGAAACCACTGCTAAGGACAGGCAACAAGCAGAAGAGACTTGTTTTGGCTAAAGAACACAAGGAATGGACATTAGACCAGTGGAAATCTGTGCTTTGGTCTGATGAGTCCAAATTTGAGATCTTTGGTTCCAACCACCGTGTCTTTGTGCGACGCAGAAAAGGTGAACGGATGGATTCTACATGCCTGGTTCCCACCGTGAAGCATGGAGGAGGAGGTGTGATGGTGTGGGGGTGCTTTGCTGGTGACGCTGTTGGGAATTTATTCAAAATTGAAGGCATACTGAACCAGCATGGCTACCACAGCATCTTGCAGCGGCATGCTATTCCATCCAGTTTGCGTTTAGTTGGACAATGATTTATTTTTCAACAGGACAATGACCCCAAACACACCTCCAGGCTGTGTAAGGGCTATTTGACCAAGAGGGAGAGTGATGGGGTGCTACGCCAGATGACCTGGCCTCCACAGTCACCAGACCTGAACCCAATCGAGATGGTTTGGGGTGAGCTGGACCGCAGAGTGAAGGCAAAAGGGTCAACAAGTGCTAAGCATCTCTGGGAACTCCTTCAAGATTGTTTGAGGACCATTTCCGGTGACTACCTCTTGAAGCTCATCAAGAGAATGCCAAGAGTGTGCAAAGCAGTCATCAAAGCAAAGCGTGTCTACTTTGAAGAACCTAGAATATAAGACATATTTTCAGTTGTTTCACACTTTTTTGTTAAGTATATAATTCCACAAGTGTTAATTCATAGTTTTGATGCCTTCAGTGTGAATGTACAATTTTCATAGTCATGAAAATACAGAAAAATCTTTAAATGAGGTGTGTCCAAACTTTTGGTCTGTACTGTATATATATATATATATATATATATATATATATATATATATTTATTGTGACAGAGTCACTGGCATGATATACGGGGGGCGGTATGTGTCACTCAGGTTGCTCTACTGTGTGAACTGAAACCAATACACTTTCTGCCAGCATGTTATATGCTGGGGGTTAACTCTCTTAAAGGGTGTCGTTTTATGGGAATGACCTAGAGATGGGAGGGAAGTCATTCCCCATTCCTCCCCTCAGGGTGTGGCTGATCATGGTTAAATACTCAGTCAATAGCTTGTTCTGGGTGGTATGTGGTCTGGAGAGTGAAGTCTCCAGGCTATATTTCGGTGAAGCCAGAGAGCAACAGCGGAGGACTGGTGTTTGCTCAGACTTTACTGTGCTACTCGGAGCGGGCCGAGCCTCGCTTGCTATTGAACTCTGTTATACCTTATGCTTTGTTTTCCCGTTAACCCCGAGAGGGCCTGTTTGTTTTTATGGGACACTGCTGGAGTTTATGACGCACAATAAACCAGCAGGAAGTTAACCCGAACAGTGTGTCCTGTGTCTGCCTCTGGAGAGCAGAGCAAGTTGTGTTACCACAGTTGGTGTGAGAGTGCTGGCAAAGATCCAGGAACACGTGTACCTGCCACAGAGAATGGTGGATGTCCTGGGTGAAGGCCGTCAGCCAGCCCGAGATGTCCGGCAGCATGGAGGAGGTTAAGCATTTAGTCCAGAGCCAGCAGCAGCAACATCAGCAGCACTTGCCACAATTACAGCAACACCGGGAGCTACAGCAGCAGCAAATCCTGCAGCAGATCCTGCAGCGGCAGCAAGCTCAACAGGAAACGACCAAACTGGTCCAGTTACAGCAAAAGGCGCAGCAGCAGCACCAGCAGGAGCAGCAGCACCAGATACAGCTTCTGGGGGACGTAATCCAGGGCAGAGAGACGGCCCCATCCCCTGGGCCGACTGAGGACTCCCACATCAGGAAGGCGGTAAGACGGGCCATGCAGAAGATGACCCCTGGGGATGATGTAGAAGCCTTTCTGACTGTCTTTGAGAGAGTGGCTGATCGGGAGAGACTTCCAACAGAACAGTGGGCAGAGGTTCTGGCGCCATATTTGTCGGGTGAACCCCAAAAGGCATATTACGACTTGCCACTGCAGGATGCCAAGGAATATGCCAAGCTAAAGACAGAGATTTTGGCACGCCTGGGAGTGAATATGGCAGTGAGAGCCCAACGAGTCCACCACTGGGCGTATGCTGGCGACAAATCCCCTCGGTCGCAGATGTTTGACCTGCTGCATCTCGTTCAGAAGTGGCTGCAGCCAGAGTCCTCCACTGCGGCCCAGATGGTTGAGTGGGTGGTGACTGATAGGTTCATGCACTCCCTTCCCAAATCGTTACAGACTTGGGTTGCCCAGGGCGATCCCCAGAAACCAGATGACTTCATCGGCCTGGTAGAGAGGTACCAGGTGGTTGACAAATCCCTCGGTAAACCAGAAATAGTCACTCCTCCGTACTGGGATACCCAAAAGGGGGCGGGTTCACCACAGAAGGGGTCTAGAGCCACCACTGTGGGGCGTCCCACTCCCACTGAAGGTGCCACAAGGACTGTTGCTAAGATCTAGTCTGTTGGCGGTGTCACAACCCTGGACATGTAGCCGCTAGGTGTCATATGTCCCCTGAACGCATGGACTTCAGCCTAGGCAGACGGGTCTCCTATTATGCTTATCCAGCCTGCAGCGTGGACTGTCGACCCGGCGAGGGGCCGCAGGTGTGTGCCGTATCCATTAATGGAGTAAAGCTGCTTGGGCTGTTAGACTCTGGGAGTCTGGTGACTTTAATCAGTGCTGCCCTTCCCCACCAGTTAGTCACTTCCAAAACTGAGGGTGTTCGGTGCATCCATGGGGACGCCAAGGACTACCCCGTGGCCACAGTGACAGTCGGAACAGACTGTGGTGCTCAGTACCACGAAGTCGGGGTGGTTAAGGACCTGATACATCCCGTCATACTGGACCGTGATTTTTCTTTATTTTGGGACTTGTGGGAGAAGGGAACCAGACTAATTAGCGTGGGTAAAAAACAGGTCCCTTGGGCAGAACTCCTGACGAAGTCTCAAGTGGATGAGTTCCCACTGTTGAGTCTTTGCTGGCGATGTGGGCGAGAAGGTGACCGATGAGGCCGACCTCCCTGAGTTGGATGTGTCCGGAGAGAACTTTGGAACTGCTCAACTTCGGGACCTGACCTTAAAGGGGGCGTTTGACCAGGTTACTGTGTGTAATGGGGTTGCCCAAGAGCCGGGGACCGACACCAGGTTCCCCCACTTTGCAGTTCAGGGGGAGTTGTTATATTGGGTGGCCAAACTAAGGGGCGGTGAGATAGTGGAACAACTGTTAGTCCCAAGGCCATACAGACGGAGGGTACTGGATATGGCCCATTCACATATTCTGGGGGACACCTAGGGGTCGAGAAATCTCAGGAGAGAATTTTAAGAAGGTTTTATTGGCCGGGGTGTTACCAAGAAATTCTCATCTATTGTAGGTCCTGCACCACTTGCCAAATAAGTGCTCCCTCTTCCCACTTCCGTAGTCCATTAGTTCCACTACCAGTGATAGAGGTCCCCGTTGAGAGGATTGCTATGGACCTAGTAAGGCCCTTAGTCAAATCAGCCCGAGGCCACCAATACATTCTGGTGATCATGGACTATGCGACCCGGTATTCAGAAGCGGTGCCGCTAAGAAACTCATCGTGTAAATGCATAGCCAGGGAACTTATCCATATATTTGCCAGTACCGATCTGCCGAAAGAAATCCTAACGGACCCCGTTTATGAGCAAGGTAATGAAGGAACTGTGCAAGGTCCTCCAGATTACCCAGCTGCGAACCTCTGTGTATCATCCGCAGACAGACAGATTAGTAGAGCGCTTTAACAAGACCATGAAAGCGATGCTCAAGAAAGTCGTAGAGAAGGATGGATGTGACTGGGACTACCTGCTACCCTTCCTGCTCTACTCGGTAAGGGAGGTCCCACAAGCCTCTACCGGTTTTTCTCCGTTTGAGCCTCGGTATGGACGACACTGCGAGGGCTCCTGGATATCGCTAAGGAAACCTGGGAAGCCGAGGCTACGCCCCACCGGAACATCATTGAACATTTCACCCAGATGCAGGAAAGAATAGCAAAAGTGATGCCGATCGTGTAAGTTCATCTACTCCAGGCGCAGGAAGCTCAGGCAAGGGTCTATAACCGATCGGCAGTTCCAGCCTGGGGACTGTGTTTTGGTGCTACTCCCTACAGTCGAGAACAAGTTCCTGGCCAAATGGCAAGGTCCGTATGAGGTGGTGGAGAAAGTCAGCAAAGTTAATTATAAAGTCCACCAGCCTGGCCGAAGAAAGCCGCACCAAATATACCATGTGAACTTGCTCAAGACATGGCGGGACCAGGAACCTGTGGAAACTCCTTGCCTGGGAGCCGCTCCCGAAGGCCAGGTGGAAGAGGTCATTATAGCAGAGACTCTATCGCAGGCCCAGAAGCAACAGTGTCGAGAACTACTACAGTGGAATCGTGACCTGTTCTCAGCGTTGCCGAGACATACTCAGGTGGTAGAGCGTGACGTACTGACAGAGCCACATGTAAGAGTGAATCTGAAGCCGTACCGAATTCCAGAAGCACGCCGGGAGGTGATCTCAGCTGAGGTTAAGAGGATGTTAGACCTCGGAGTGATAGAGGAGTCAAAGAGTGGGTGGTCGAGCCCAATCGTCCTCGTGCCAAAATCCAACAGAGAGTGGAGGTTTTGTAATGATTACCGCCGGCTGAATGAGGTGTCCAAGAGTGACACGTACCCGATGCCCTGCGTCGACGAACTCATCGAGAGACTTGGACCGGCAAGGTACATCACCACACTTGACCTGATGAAGGGCTACTGGCAGATCCCCATGTCCCAGACAACCAAGAAGAAGACGGCTTTCTTGACACCTGATGGGTGCTTTCAATACAGTCGGATGCCGTTCGGACTACAGGGGGCCCTAGCCACCTTCCAGAGGGCTATGGATCGGATCCTAGCCCCACATAAGAAGTATGCCGCAGCCTACCTTGACGACATTGTAGTCTTTAGCCCAGACTGGGTTAGTCATCTACCTAAACTAAAGGCCATTCTGGATGACTGAGGAAGGCGGGATTTACCATAAATCCGAGAAAATGTGCCATCGGAAAAGAGGAGGCCAAGTACTTGGGCTATGTTGTCAGGAGAGGCGAAATAAAACCGCAAATTAATAAAGTGGAGGCAATCCAGACCAGGCTGCAACCGATCTCCAAGAAGCAAGTAAGAGCGTTCCTGGGAATGGTGGGATATTACCGGCGGTTTATCCCAAATTTTGCCATGATGGCCGCGCCGCTGACAGATCTCCTGAAAGGCACCAGATCAACCATGGTGAAGTGGACGGAGGAAACAGAGACAGCAGATGAAGCTAGCACTGTGTAAGCAGCCGGTTCTGGTCGCACCAGACTTCAAGAAAGAGTTTGTGGTCCAGACAGACGCTTCAGAGGTTGGTCTCGGAGCCGTACTCTCTCAAGAGATAAATGGGGAAGAACATCCCATTCTCTATCTGAGCCGGAAGCTCTCGTCCTGCGAGAAAAACTGCACGATAGTAGAAAAAGAGCGTCTAGCCATAAAATGGGCTGTAGATACTCTAAGATATTACCTACTAGGCCGGAAGTTTAAGTTGGTATCAGACCATGCCCCTTTGAGATGGTTGAGGGAAAAGAAGGGTAAAAATGCCAGGGTAACTAGATGGTTCCTAGCTCTTCAGGACTTTAACTTTCAGGTGGAGCATAGGCCCGGGAAGTTACACAGGAACGCTGGTGCCCTCTCTAGAATTCCCTGTCTGGTATCAGAAGGTGCCCAAACCCCTGGCTTTATGCAGAGGGATATGTGACAGAGTCACTGGTTTGATATACGAGGGGAGGTATGTGTCACTCAGGTTGCTCTCCTGTGTGTACTGAAACCTACTAAATTTCTGCCAGCATGTTTAATGCTGGAGGTTAACTTTCTTAAAGGGTGTGGTTTTATGGGAATGTCAAAGAGGGTGGGAGGCCATTCACACTACCTCCCCTCAGGGTGTGGCTGAGCAGGGTTAAATACACAGGCAGTAGTTGCTCCATGTAGTGTGTGGTCTGGAGAGTGTGGCTTCCATATAGGATCCTCTTGCCATCACTTCAGAACGATTTCCCCTGTAATTTACTAGTCCTAAGGGTTCACATACTTTTGCTACCTCTGATATGGATCATTTTGCTCAATAAAAAAGCAAACAAAGTCTAACAGCCGATTCATCATGAGCGGTGAGTTTCTCTCTGGTATTGATTGGGAGAGAGGGGGGGGGGGGCGGGTCCTCGTGTATCTGTGGCGCCTCCACTCCAGAACGTCAGGGATCGGAGCAAGATCAAGATTTGTGGTGTAGGAATCACGATTTGTGGACCCCCCCCACCGTGGAACCCCCCCACTGCGGACCCCTCCACCGAGGAACCCCAACCCCCCACTGCGGACCCCTCCACCGAGGAACCCCACCCCCCCACTGCAGACACCCCCACCGAGGGACCCCCCACTGCGGACCACTAGACCCCCCCACCGAGGAACCCCACCCCCCACTGCGGACCACCCGACCCCCACCGAGGAACTCCACCCCCCCACTGCGGACCCCTCCACCGAGAAACCCCTCCCCCCCACTGCAGAACCCCAACCCCACCCCCACTGAGGAGGGTAATTATTATTATTTCCGGGAGTTACAGTGACGCTTTTCCTACAATCTTGGAGACTCTTCGTTCCCTTTTCCTATTTCTAGCATTTGTGTGAAATTCTGCTGCGGATTTCGGGGACATTTATGCAGAGACTAGATGGTGGCCCGATTCCAACGCATCGGGTATTCTAGAATATGTATGGGGCCGACCGGGCGCAATCAGCAGAGCGATGTTTAAATTTGGCGGCAATAATACTGATTGGTTGCGGCCGGCGGTCGCGACCAATCAGCAGAGCGGTATTTAAATTTGGCGCCAATAATGGTGATTGGTCATGGCCGCGACCAATCAGCAGAGCGGTGTTTAAATGTGGCGCCAATAATGCTGATTATTCGTGACCGGTAACCGCGACCAATCAGCAGAGCGGTGTTTAAATTTGGCGGCAATATCGCTGATTGGTCACGGCCGGTGGTTGCGACTAATCAGCAGAGCGAGGTTTCAATTTGGCGCCAATACTGCTGATTGGTCGCAGCCGGCGACCGCGACTAATCAGCAGAGCGTTGTTTAAATTTTGCGCCAAAATCGCTGATTGGTCGCGGACGCCAGACGCGACCAATCAGCAGAGCGGTGTTTAAATTTTGCGCCAAGTTCACTGATTGGTCGGGTGCGGAGACCGCGACCAATCAGCGAATCGTATTGGTGAGGACCGGGGAGCGCCGCTGCCTGTGCGGCTACTTCCGCTGCAAGAAGCCGAGACATGAGCGACTGCTCGCTGCAGAAGTATCCCGACCCGCAGCGCTGCTCCCCGGTCCTCCCTTGACACCCTAGCCGCTGATCTCCCGACAGTAGCCGCATGGTGTTACTAAGGTCCGGACATTTGTGTTCAAAATCGCTGATTGGTCACGGGCGCTGCCCGCGACCAATCACCACTTTGGGCGCCACATTTAAATATCGGCCGCGACCAATCACCGATCTTGGCGCCACATTTAAACACCGCTGTGCTGATTGGTCGCGGACCCTGCCCGCGACCAATCACTAATTTGGGCGCCACATTTAAATATCCGCTGCGACCAATCACTGATCTTGGCGCCACATTTAAACACCGCTGTGCTGATTGGTCGCGGACCCTGCCCGCGACCAATCACCGATTTGAGCGCCACATTTAAATAGCGGCCGCGACCAATCACCGATCTTGGCGCAACATTTAAACACCGCTGTGCTGATTGGTCGCGGAACCCTGCCTGCGACCAATCACCGATTTGAGCGCCACATTTAAATAGCGGCCGCGACCAATCACCGATCTTGGCGCAACATTTAAACACCGCTGTGCTGATTGGTCGCGGACGCTGCTCGCGACCAATCACCGATTTGGGCGCCACATTTAAATAGCGTCCGCGACCAATCAGCACAGCGGTGTTTAAATGTGTCTGCAAGATCGGTGATTGGTCGTGGCAGCTATTTAAATGTGGCGCCCAAATCGGTGATTGGTCGCTGCCGCTATTTAAATGTGGCGCACAAATCGGTGATTGGTCGCGGTCTTCGGCCGCGACCAATCACTGATCTTGCCGCAAAAGTTAAACACCGCTGTGCTGATTTGTCGCGGACGCTGCCCGCGACCAATCACCGATTTTGGCGCCACATTTAAATAGCGCCCGCGACCAATCACCGATTTGGGCGCCAAATTTAAATAGCGGCCGCAACCAATCACCGATCTTGCAGACACATTTAAACACCGCTGTGCTGATTGGTCGCGAATGCTATTTAAATGTGGCGCCCAAATCGGTGATTGGTCGCGGGCAGCGGCCGCGACCAATCAGCACAGTGGTGTTTAACTTTTGGGCCAAGATCAGTGATTGGTCGCGGCGAGAGATCGCGACCAATCAGCGAATCGTATTGGTGAGGACCGGGGAGCGGAATCGTATTGGTGAGGACCGGGGAGCGGCGCTACCTGTGCGGCTACTTCCGCTGCGAGAACCCGGGACATGAGCGACTGCTCGCAGCAGAAGTAACCCGACCCGCAGTGCCGCTCCCCGGTCCTCCCTTGACACCCTAGCCGCATGGATGTCAGCGCCGCTGCCTGTGCGGATACTTCCGCTGCGAGAACCTGGGACATGAGCGACTGCTCGCAGCAGAAGTATCCCGACCCGCAGCGCCGCTCCCCGGTCCTCCCTTGACACCCTAGCCGCATGGATGTCAGCGCCGCTGTCTGTGCGGATACTTCCGCTGCGAGAACCCGGGACATGAGCGACTGCTCGCAGAAGTATCCCGACAAGCAGCGGCGCTCCCCGGTCCTCCATTCACACCCTAGCCGCATGGATGTCAGCGCCGCTGTCTGTGCGGATACTTCCGCTACGAGAACCCGGGACATGAGCGACTGCTCGCAGCAGAAGTATCCCGACCCGCAGCGCCACTCCCCGGTCCTCCCTTGACACCCTAGCCGCATGGATGTCAGCGCCGCTGCCTGTGCGGATACTTCCGCTGCGAGAACCTGGGACATGAGCGACTGCTCGCAGCAGAAGTATCCCGACCCGCAGCGCCGCTCCCCGGTCCTCCCTTGACACCCTAGCCGCATGGATGTCAGCGCCGCTGTCTGTGCGGATACTTCCGCTGCGAGAACCCGGGACATGAGCGACTGCTCGCAGAAGTATCCCGACCCGCAGCGCCGCTCCCCGGTCCTCCCTTCACACCCTAGCCGCATGGATGTCAGCGCCGCTGTCTGTGCGGATACTTCCGCTACGAGAACCCGGGACATGAGCGACTGCTCGCAGCAGAAGTATCCCGACCCGCAGCGCCGCTCCCCGGTCCTCCCTTCACACCCTAGCCGCAAGGAGGTCAGCGCCGCTGTCTGTGCGGATACTTCCGCTACGAGAACCCGGGACATGAGCGGGCGCTCTCAGAAGTATCCCGACAAGCAGCGGCGCTCCCCGGTCCTCCCTTCACACCCTAGCCGCATGGAGGTCAGCGCCGCTGTCTGTGCGGATACTTCCGCTACGAGAACCCGGGACATGAGCGACTGCTCGCAGCAGAAGTATCCCGACCCGCAGCGCCGCTCCCCTGTCCTCCCTTGACACCCTAGCCGCATGGATGTCAGCGCCGCTGCCTGTGCGGATACTTCCGCTGCGAGAACCTGGGACATGAGCGACTGCTCGCAGCAGAAGTATCCCGACCCGCAGCGCCGCTCCCCGGTCCTCCCTTGACACCCTAGCCGCATGGATGTCAGCGCCGCTGTCTGTGCGGATACTTCCGCTGCGAGAACCCGGGACATGAGCAACTGCTTGCAGAAGTATCCCGACCCGCAGCGCCGCTCCCCGGTCCTCCCTTCACACCCTAGCCGCATGGATGTCAGCGCCGCTGTCTGTGCGGATACTTCCCCTACGAGAACCCGGGACATGAGCGACTGCTCGCAGCAGAAGTATCCCGACCCGCAGCGCCGCTCCCCGGTCCTCCCTTCACACCCTAGCCGCAAGGAGGTCAGCGCCGCTGTCTGTGCGGATACTTCCGCTACGAGAACCCGGGACATGAGCGGGCGCTCGCAGAAGTATCCCGACAAGCAGCGGCGCTCCCCGGTCCTCCCTTCACACCCTAGCCGCATGGAGGTCAGCGCCGCTGTCTGTGCGGATACTTCCGCTACGAGAACCCGGGACATGAGCGACTGCTCGCAGAAGTATCCCGACCCGCAGCGCCGCTCCCCGGTCCTCCCTTCACACCCTAGCCGCATGGATGTCAGCGCCGCTGTCTGTGCGGATACTTCCGCTACGAGAACCCGGGACATGAGCGACTGCTCGCAGCAGAAGTATCCCGACCCGCAGCGCCGCTCCCCGGTCCTCCCTTCACACCCTAGCCGCAAGGAGGTCAGCGCCGCTGTCTGTGCGGATACTTCCGCTACGAGAACCCGGGACATGAGCGGGCGCTCGCAGAAGTATCCCGACAAGCAGCGGCGCTCCCCGGTCCTCCCTTCACACCCTAGCCGCATGGAGGTCAGCGCCGCTGTCTGTGCGGATACTTCCGCTACGAGAACCCGGGATATGAGCGACTGCTCGCAGCAGAAGTATCCCGACCCGCAGCGCCGCTCCCCGGTCCTCCCTTGACACCCTAGCCGCATGGATGTCAGCGCCGCTGTCTGTGCGGATACTTCCGCTGCGAGAACCCGGGACATGAGCAACTGCTCGCAGAAGTATCCCGACCCGCAGCGCCGCTCCCCGGTCCTCCCTTCACACCCTAGCCGCATGGATGTCAGCGCCGCTGTCTGTGCGGATACTTCCCCTACGAGAACCCGGGACATGAGCGACTGCTCGCAGCAGAAGTATCCCGACCCGCAGCGCCGCTCCCCGGTCCTCCCTTCACACCCTAGCCGCAAGGAGGTCAGCGCCGCTGTCTGTGCGGATACTTCCGCTACGAGAACCCGGGACATGAGCGGGCGCTCGCAGAAGTATCCCGACAAGCAGCGGCGCTCCCCGGTCCTCCCTTCACACCCCTCCCTTCACACCCTAGCCGCATGGAGGTCAGCGCCGCTGTCTGTGCGGATACTTCCGCTACGAGAACCCGGGACATGAGCGACTGCTCGCAGAAGTATCCCGACCCGCAGCGCCGCTCCCCGGTCCTCCCTTCACACCCTAGCCGCATGGATGTCAGCGCCGCTGTCTGTGCGGATACTTCCGCTACGAGAACCCGGGACATGAGCGACTGCTCGCAGCAGAAGTATCCCGACCCGCAGCGCCGCTCCCCGGTCCTCCCTTCACACCCTAGCCGCAAGGAGGTCAGCGCCGCTGTCTGTGCGGATACTTCCGCTACGAGAACCCGGGACATGAGCGGGCGCTCGCAGAAGTATCCCGACAAGCAGCGGCGCTCCCCGGTCCTCCCTTCACACCCTAGCCGCATGGAGGTCAGCGCCGCTGTCTGTGCGGATACTTCCGCTACGAGAACCCGGGAT
The DNA here is from genome assembly GCF_046119375.1 of Phyllobates terribilis. Taxonomy (NCBI): domain Eukaryota; kingdom Metazoa; phylum Chordata; class Amphibia; order Anura; family Dendrobatidae; genus Phyllobates; species Phyllobates terribilis. The sequence continues at coordinate 8,100,961 of NW_027362767.1, forward strand.
ATGAGCGACTGCTCGCAGCAGAAGTATCCCGACCCGCAGCGCCGCTCCCCGGTCCTCCCTTCACACCCTAGCCGCATGGAGGTCAGCGGCGCCGGCGGTCGGGAGATGAGCGCCTCGCGCCTGTCATCTCCCGGCTGCATCGCCGCTGAGCTCCGTCCCGCAGATGAGCCGCTAACGGCCGCCATCTTTTTTCAGAAATCCCGCGTCGCTGATTGGCCGCTGCCGGACCAATGAGCGACGCGGGATTTCCAGGACAGACAGACACACAGACAGACGGGATAAGACGATTATATATATATATAGATGTGGAAAGATCTGAAGGGTTCACAAGCTTCTAAGCAGCAGAATACGTGAGTGACAGCGACCCCGCCCTCCTGTACAGGCAGATGACAGGACGGTGACGGACCGGCCCTCGAGGGTGACACCGGATGAATGTGCCGGGAGCGGAGGAGCGGAGGAGCAGACCCGCCGCCGCCGCCGCCGCAGCCACCCACGGTCCGTTCACTCCGAGCTGAATGGGTGAGGTCACATGACCAGTCTGCAGCACGTGACTTCCACAATTCCTTCATAGCTCCACCCTCTAGTCTCACAGTTCGCTCCTGATTAGGTTTAGTTTCATGACGTAATGCTCTGTGATTGGTTCCTGATAGTAACACTATCGTTGCTGGGAACCTCTTTGAAGCTGCTGGAGATAACGGACCCGATAGCATCTCAAGGGTTAATGATGCTCCAGCTGTGACAGGGCGGCTCCTCCCGGAGAGCAGGGGCTTTGTGTGCGGGGCCGGGAATCGCGGAGCCTCAGAGCGACGGGACCGGAACCAGGACCGGGGGCGACTGCCGTGAGGGGCCCCGGGGATAGGGGGTCAGGGAACTAGGGGGTCTGCCGCGTGAAGGGGTCCCAGGATTAGGGGGTCTGCCGCGTGAGGGGGTCCCAGGATTAGAGGGTCTGCCGCGTGAAGGGGTCCCAGGATTAGGGGGTCTGCCGCGTGAGGGGGTTCCAGGATTAGAGGGTCTGCCGCGTGAAGGGGTCCCAGGATTAGGGGGTCCCAGGATTAGGGGGTCTGCCGCGTGAGAGGTCCCAGGATTAGGGGGTCTGCCGCGTGAGAGGTCCCAGGATTAGGGGGTCTGCCGCGTGAGGGGGTCCCAGGATTAGGGGGTCTGCCGCGTGAGGGGGTCCCAGGATTAGAGGGTCTGCCGCGTGAGGGGGTCCCAGGATTAGAGGGTCTGCCGCGTGAGGGGGTCCCAGGATTAGAGGGTCTGCCGCGTGAGGGGGTCCCAGGATTAGAGGGTCTGCCGCGTGAGGGGGTCCCAGGATTAGAGGGTCTGCCGCGTGAGGGGGTCCCAGGATTAGAGGGTCTGCCGCGTGAGGGGGTCCCAGGATTAGAGGGTCTGCCGCGTGAGGGGGTCCCAGGATTAGAGGGTCTGCCGCGTGAGGGGGTCCCAGGATTAGAGGGTCTGCCGCGTGAGGGGGTCCCAGGATTAGAGGGTCTGCCGCGTGAGGGGGTCCCAGGATTAGAGGGTCTGCCGCGTGAGGGGGTCCCAGGATTAGAGGGTCTGCCGCGTGAGGGGGTCCCAGGATTAGAGGGTCTGCCGCGTGAGGGGGTCCCAGGATTAGAGGGTCTGCCGCGTGAGGGGGTCCCAGGATTAGAGGGTCTGCCGCGTGAGGGGGTCCCAGGATTAGAGGGTCTGCCGCGTGAGGGGGTCCCAGGATTAGAGGGTCTGCCGCGTGAGGGGGTCCCAGGATTAGAGGGTCTGCCGCGTGAGGGGGTCCCAGGATTAGAGGGTCTGCCGCGTGAGGGGGTCCCAGGATTAGGGGGTCTGCCGCGTGAGGGGGTCCCAGGATTAGGGGGTCTGCCGCGTGAGGGGGTCCCAGGATTAGGGGGTCTGCCGCGTGTGGGGGTCCCAGGATTAGGGGGTCTGCCGCGTGAGGGGGGTCCCAGGATTAGGGGGTCTGCCGCGTGAGGGGGGTCCCAGGATTAGAGGGTCTGCCGCGTGAGGGGGGTCCCAGGATTAGAGGGTCTGCCGCGTGAGGGGGTCCCAGGATTAGAGGGTCTGCCGCGTGAGGGGGTCCCAGGATTAGAGGGTCTGCCGCGTGAGGGGGTCCCAGGATTAGAGGGTCTGCCGCGTGAGGGGGTCCCAGGATTAGGGGGGTCTGCCGCTTGAGGGGGTCCCAGGATTAGGGGGGGGGGTCTGCCGCGTGAGGGGGTCCCAGGATTAGGGGGGGGGGTCTGCCGCGTGAGGGGGTCCCAGGATTAGGGGGGGTCTGCCGCGTGAGGGGGTCCCAGGATTAGGGGGGGGGGGGGGTCTGCCGCGTGAGGGGGTCCCAGGATTAGGGGGGGGGTCTGCCGCGTGAGGGGGTCCCAGGATTAGGGGGGGTCTGCTGCGTGAGGGGGTCCCAGGATTAGGGGGGGTCTGCTGCGTGAGGGGGGTCTCAGGATTAGGTGGTCTGACGCGTGAGGGGGTCTCAGGATTAGGGGGTCTGATGTGAGGGGGGTCTCAGGATTAGGGGGGTCTGCTGCGTGAGGGGTCCCAAGATTATGGGGTCTGCCGCGTGAGGGGTCCCAGGATTAGGGGGTCTGCTGTGAGGGGTCACAGGATTAGGGAGTCTGCCGTGTGAAGGGTCCCGGGATTAGGGGGTCTGCCGTGTGAGGGGTCTCAGGTCTAGGGGGTCTGCCTTGTCTCCTTGTATTGGGGGTCTGCAATTTTGAGGCTCCAGGTATGAACGACTGTAGAAAGTCGACTGTTCCAAGTAGTTTTGGGGTTCTGGAACGAGAATCGGGGAGTGATGTGCGGGGGCCGCAGTCCTGCCAGGGTCCATCTAGCAGCTGCTGACAGTCGCGTTGAGTAGGAATGTCTGAGGGACTTCACAATGGGGCTGATGATGAGGATGGAGGGGTCCCATTTTATGTGAATAAGGGTGGTCTCCCCATAGATGAGCCCACATGGGAACGGATGTGGGGATACGTGGCACGGACTCATCCTGATGGGGAGAATCTTGTCAGGCTGATACGGAGCGCTGTGGACCTGCCTCGGGTAAGGGTCTTACTGGGGAAACATCTGTGGCCCCCGTTTCAGGAACTGACTGGAGGTATCTAATGCTACTTTCTACATCCACAGTTGCCAATCCCAGCAGTGCCAGCGCTGACGTCCGGAGCCTCCGTGCCGGAGCGGGTGGAGGCCGTGCAGCGCTACATCCGAGAGCTGCAGTATCCTTCACCCCGTTCTACCTCATCCATGGCACCTTCCCGGTGGTGTGGTCGATGTGACCGGTGGGTGGCACCTTTCCGGTGGTGTGATCGATGTGACCAGTGAGCCATACGGTCCTGGTGGATGCTTTGGTGTTGTGATCAGTGGGCAGCGCAATCACACTTGTGGTGTGATCGATGGGTGACGTGGTCATGTGACCAATGGGTGGCACAGTCCTGGTGGTGGTGTGATCGATGGGTGACGTGGTCATGTGAACGGTGGGTGGCATAGTCCCAGTGGTGGTGTGATCGATGTGACCGGTGGGCCACATGGTCCTGGTGGATGCTTGACAGTGTGATCGATGGGTGATGCGGTTATGTGACCAGTGGTCGCTGCCAATTTTGTGTGATGAGTAGATTTCTTTCCTCTGAAAAATCTTTTTGAAAAAACTTTAAATGGAAAATGCTGAAGAAAGCGGAGACGTCTCGTCATCGATCACTGAGATCCTAGAGAATTTTCCTCGTTTTGTCCATAGCAAAAATCTGGTGGACGCTGGAGGCGAGGGTCTTCCTCACGGGTTCTCCGGGGCCACGAGACTGCCGACCACCGACCTTAACTCCCAGCTCAGATACAATCACACAGGGACCCAGTTCTTTGAAATCAAGAAGACGCGGCCACTCACTGGGTGAGATATGCAGATGGTAATGTTTGGCAGTGGCATTGTGCATGCCCTGCCCAAAATCCAGTACAGGAGGGTGTCAGCTAATTAGATATTGGGGTACAGGATGGTGGGGGAGCAGAATGGTAATCGGGGGATATGGGATGAAGGGAATGGACTTAGGGGGTCTTAGACACTTCCTCCCCCATGTGCTGGAATCTTCCCCTTGAGGTGGACAGTGAATAATGGGGGTGATAGACTTTCTCTTCTCTCTTCCACAGGCTTATGGACCTGGCCAAAGAAATGACCAAGGAGGCTCTGCCGATCAAGTGCCTGGAGGCCGTGATTCTGGGTCTGTATCCTTTGTGGTAGGTTGACTCACTCAGCTGCTCTCAGAGGTAGACACAGGAAACTTGGGGGTCAAAGTCTATGGCTGTTTTATTGCTTTCATAAACCAGAAAACAACATAAACATGGCCTTAACGGCAAAACAAAAGATAAATGGTAGCACAGTTTATAGCAGTGTTTCCCAACCCCATCCTCACAGCCCCCCACAGGTCATGTTTTCAGGATCTCCTTAGTATTACACAGGTGATTGAAGTATCATCAAGGCATCAGGAATTCTCTCACCTGTGCAATACTAAGGAGATCCTGAAAACATGACGTGTGGGGGGCCATGAGGATGGGGTTTGGGAATCACTGGTTTATAGCATATGGGATTCGCCCACTCTGGTTGCCGTCCACTTCAGTTCCTACTGAGGTTTCACATAGGAGACTTCTCTCGCCTCCAGACAACAGAGAAAAAAACAGTGGTTGAGCATTTAACTTCCCCAGTCACACACTTGAGGTGGAGATATGGTGAATGACCTCCCTCCCGCACTATGGTCATTCACAAAACCAAGCCCTTTTAAAACGGAGGTTTAACCTCCCAGCACTAAACATGCTGGAGAAAACTTCAAGGTTAGGTTTCACTGCGGCTGTTAGCTTCAGTGAACTTATCTCCCCTCACATACATCACCAGTGACTCTGTCACACCTTCCAGAGGCAAATTTATGCCATATATCGAGGGTAGAAGGCATCACATCTGGAGCAGAATCCACAATTCTGCAGCATAGGTTTACACTCAGTGTACGTGAGTTAAACCAATTCAACTAAGGATAAACACACATAGCATATATATATATATTGGTAATTTTCTATGTGTCAATTCAATCATAGTAATGCATATACATACCAGCGAACTAGAGTGGAGACCACGATGTAATTTCTAGAATTTGATAATAATATAAGGTAATAAGGTCAGACAAAATATGCCTCAACTCCCTAACTAAGGGCTATTTCAGACGTCAGTGTGTCCGGTACATGTGGTGACACGTAGACCCATTCAAATGAATGGGTCTGTGCACATGTCAGTGTGTTTACATGGACCGTGTGTCCATGGGCAAAATACGTCGACATGTCCTTTTTTTTTTTCGTGCTGCACGGGCCGCAAAATGTCCCGCACTGATGACACACGGATGACATCTGTGTGTCATCAGTGTGACACGTACCGGCGCCTGCGAATCAGTTCCCAAACGCCAGCTGCTGAATGCTGCCCTCACTATTGTCCCCTGCTTGTGCTGTGATCAGCGCGAGCAAGGGACAATGATGAGAGCAGTAGTCTGCTCTCGCCGTGAAAATAAGAATAAAATAAAAAATCCTTATACTTACCTGTCCAAAGATGTCCCCCGCTGTAATCCATCTGACCGCTCACGCCGAGGAGTCGGAGAGAATGACTCGCTGCAGTGAGCGGTGTCCTGTCACTCACTGAGCGCAACTCCGGGGCTCGCTCGCTGCATCGAGTCATGCTTCTCGGCGTGAGCGGTCAGATGAGTTACAGCAGGGGACATCTTCAGACTGGTGAGTATAAGGATTTTTTATTTTATTCTTATTTTTAAACCTGGACACAGCGGAAGCAGACTGTTACTCTCATCATTGTCCCTTGCTCGCGTTGATTGCAGCACCGGCAGGGGACAATGATGAGGGCAGCATTCAGCACCCGGCGCTTGGGAGCAGCACTATCTGTACCGCTGATTCCCCAGCGCCGGTACGTGTGATCCTGATGCGATGCACGTTGCCACACAGGTGCACACGGACATCTCTGGTACTGTTTTTTCCGGCAAATATCAGGACGTGGGAAACCGGCCTAAAGCTCGGTCCAAAACATGCGTTGGGGTTCAGCGCCACACCATAGCGGCCTCTACATTTCCACTGGTATGTATGTCTACCTATACCTACAGTAGTGTTCAAAAACACAAACTAAGCACAAAATCTTTCTACTAGCTTTTATTTCCAGCATTGGGAACATTGCACACTGTTTTCTAATTCACAGCATGAAGAGAAATTTAGATAATTTTTAACTACTTTACAGAAAATAACAAAAAATGAACATTGTTCTCTTCTAAAAAATAGCAGTGTCTGCATTTGTCTTTACAAACTCACAACATGTCTTTTTTTTTTTTTTTTTGAGGATTTAGCATTCCTATGAATCACTAACCTAATATTTAGTTGTTACCCACAGTTTTTTTTAGAACTGCTTCACATCTATGTTGCATAGAGTCCAGGACTGTGGAGTCGCTATAAAATGGAGCGACTCCAACTCCTAAAATGTAAAATAAATTGGGTGCAGTAGTTCAATGCAGTTTGTGGGGAATATTTTTTTCATAAGAATTTGGGAAAGTTATGAAATGTCCTATAAATGTCTGTCCTATTCCTGATCTTAGGGTCTGGACTTTTAGCGGAGATGAATCTGTGCTACAGTAAATTTATCCCTTACACATCAGCCGTGTATGAGGGAGTCGGTGTCATGGAAATTGAGGAGTTGGAGGTTTGGCTTACCGACTCCAGAGCCCTGATAGGTACCAGTAGTTGGTTGACTCTTGTCATTCCAGCCCAGGATGCTTTAACTTCATCCCACAATTTGTTGGCTTTGCCTCAGAAACGGCATTTTTGATGTCACCCCACAAGTGTCCTATTGGATTAAGGTCCGGGGATTTGACTGGCCTCTCCATAACCTCAATTTTTAGGGACTATAACCAAGATTTTGCCCATTCACTGGTGTGTTTAGGGTCGTTGTCTTGGTGAAACACCCATTTCAAGGGCATATCCTCTTCAATCTAAGGCAACATGACCTCTTCAAGTATTTTAATATCTGCAAATGGTCCATGATTTCTGGTATATGGTAAATCGGTCCGGCACCATAGTAAGAGAAACATGCCCATATCATGATGCTTCCACCATGCTTCACTATCTGCAGGGTGTACTGTGGCTGAATGCAGAGTTTGGGGGTCGTCTGATGAACTGTCTGCGGCCCTTGGACCCAAAAAGAACAATTTTACTCTTATCAGTCCACAAAATGTTTCTCCATTTCTCTTTAGACCAGTTGATGTGTTCTTTGGCAGATTGTATCCGCTTCAGTACATTTCTTTTTATTAACAGTGGGACTTTGCGAGGACTTCTTGGTAAGAGATTAGCTTCACACAGGCATCTTCTGACTGTCACAGTCCTCACAGGTAACTGGAGACTGTCTGTGATCATCCTGGAGCTGATCATTGGCTGAGCCATTGCCATTCTGGCTATTCTTCCATCCATTCGGATGGTAATCTTCTGTTTTCTTCCACGTCTCTCTGGTTTTGCTTTCCATTTTAAAGCATTGGAGATCATTTTAGCTGAACAGCCCATCATTGTCTGCACTTCTTTATAAGTTTTACCCTCTCCAATCAACTTTTTAATCATAGTACACTGTTCTTCTGAACAATGTCTGGAACGACCCATATCTCTCAGGCTTTCAAGGAGAAATGCAGGTACAACATGTGCTGGCTTCACCCTTAAATAAGGACCCCCTGATTCCCACCTGTTTCTTCACAGAATGATTGACCTCACTGATTGATCTCCACACTGCTATTATTGTGAACACTCCCCGTACAATTAATTATTCACATACACAGACTCCGAAACCTGCAGATGATGAATGCGGAGGCTGGGGGTTTTCTTACAATCTACTGCACCAACTGGGAAATTGTCTGACATGTGGTGATAGAATCTATACCAGAAGCAGAGATTAATCTGGTCAGTCATATCGGAATGCTGGTAGTTTGAACACTACTGTACGTAGTATTACAGCATTATGTTTGTCTCTTATAATTTCCACTATTGATAGTATTTCCATAGTATACTTTATAATGGCTGCCATGTTAGTCATGAACCTCTTTTTACATTTTTCAATATCTATTTCATTATTATTTCTGGGCCAATATTGCATTATTAGCACCTGTGCACTTTACATTGAGCTCTGAGCAGTTTTGTTAGCCATTTTTTGTCTGACCTTTAGTCTATGTTGTTCTATACAGCATTGATTTATTATAAGCACTGGTGCCGTTTATAAAGGCCTATTGCAATTGTCACAGCGCTGTGTAGATGGAGGCTCCGCGAGGCTGACAACGCAGCACTGTGTAGATGGTGGCTCCGCGAGGCTGATGGCACAGCACTGTGTAGATAGAGGTTCTGCGAGGCTGATGGCACAGCGCTCTGTAGATAGAGGTTCTGCGAGGCTGATGGCACAGCGCTCTGTAGATAGAGGTTCTGCGAGGCTGATGGCGCAGTGTAGATGGAAGCTCTGCAAGGCTGATGGCGCAGTGTAGATGGAGGCTCTGTGAGGCTGATGGCACAGTGTAGATGGAGGCTCTGTGAGGCTGATGGCGCAGTGTAGATGGAGGCTCTGTGAGGCTGATGGCGCAGTGTAGATGGAGGCTCTGTGAGGCTGATGGCACAGTGTAGATGGAGGCTCTGTGAGGCTGATGGCGCAGTGTAGATGGAGGCTCTGTGAGGCTGATGGCGCAGTGCAGATGGAGGCTTTGTGAGGCTGATGGCGCAGTGTAGATGGAGGCTCTGTGAGGCTGATGGCGCAGTGTAGATGGAGGCTCTGTGAGGCTGATGGTGCAGTGTAGATGGAGGCTCTGCGAGGCTGACGGCGCAGTGTAGATGGAGGCTCTGCGAGGCTGACGGCGCAGTGTAGATGGAGGTTCTGCGAGGCTGACGGCGCAGTGTAGATGGAGGCTCTGCGAGGCTGACGGCGCAGTGTAGATGGAGGCTCTGCGAGGCTGACGGCGCAGTGTAGATGGAGGCTCTGCGAGGCTGACGGCGCAGTGTAGATGGAGGCTCTGCGAGGCTGACGGCGCAGTGTAGATGGAGGCTCTGCGAGGCTGATGGTGCAGTGTAGATGGAGGTTCTGCGAGGCTGACGGTGCAGTGTAGATGGAGGTTCTGCGAGGCTGACGGTGCAGTGTAGATGGAGGATCTGTGAGGCTGACGGCGCAGTGTAGATGGAGGATCTGTGAGGCTGACGGCGCAGTGTAGATGGAGACTCTGTGAGGCTGACGGTGCAGTGTAGATTGAGGCTCTGCGAGGCTGATGGCGCAGTGTAGATGGAGGCTCTGCGAGGCTGATGGCGCAGTGTAGATGGAGACTCTGGGAGGCTGACGGCGCAGTGTAGATGGAGGCTGACGGCGCAGTGTAGATGGAGGCTCTGCGAGACTCATGGCGCAGTGTAGATGGAGGCTCTGCGAGGCTGACGGCGCAGTGTAGATGGAGGCTCTGCGAGGCTGATGGTGCAGTGTAGAAGGAGGCTCTGCGAGGCTGACGGCGCAGTGTAGTTGGAGGCTGACGGTGCAGTGTAGATGAAGGCTCTGTGAGGCTGACGGTGCAGTGTAGATGGAGGCTGACGGTGCAGTGTAGATGGAGGCTGGCGGTGCAGTGTAGATGGAGGCTGACGGTGCAGTGTAGATGGAGGCTGACGGTGCAGTGTAGATGGAGGCTGACGGTGCAGTGTAGATGGAGGCTGACGGTGCAGTGTAGATGGAGGCTGACGGTGCAGTGTAGATGGAGGCTGACGGTGCAGTGTAGATGGAGGCTGACGGTGCAGTGTAGATGGAGGCTGACGGTGCAGTGTAGATGGAGGCTCTGCGAGGCTGATGGCGCAGTGTAGATGGAGGCTCTGCGAGGCTGATGGCGCAGTGTAGATGGAGACTCTGTGAGGCTGACGGCGCAGTGTAGATGGAGGCTGACGGCGCAGTGTAGATGGAGGCTGACGGCGCAGTGTAGATGGAGGCTGACGGCGCAGTGTAGATGGAGGCTGACGGCGCAGTGTAGATGGAGGCTCTGTGAGGCTGATGGTGCAGTGTAGAAGGAAGCTCTGCGAGGCTGACGGTGCAGTGTAGATGGAGGCTGACGGTGCAGTGTAGATGGAGGCTGGCGGTGCAGTGTAGATGGAGGCTGACGGTGCAGTGTAGATGGAGGCCCTGTGAGTCTGAAGGTGTAGTGTAGATGGAGGCTCTGTGAGGCTGACGGTGCAGTGTAGATGAAGGCTCTGTGAGGCTGAAGGTGCAGTGTAGATGGAGGCTGACGGTGCAGTGTAGATGGAGGCTGGCGGTGCAGTGTAGATGGAGGCTGGCGGTGCAGTGTAGATGGAGGCTGGCGGTGCAGTGTAGATGGAGGCTGACGGTGCAGTGTAGATGGAGGCTGACGGTGCAGTGTAGATGGAGGCTGACGGTGCAGTGTAGATGGAGGCTGACGGTGCAGTGTAGATGGAGGCTGACGGTGCAGTGTAGATGGAGGCTGACGGTGCAGTGTAGATGGAGGCTCTTTGAGGCTGAAGGTGTAGTGTAGATGGAGGCTCTGTGAGGCTGAAGGTGTAGTGTAGATGGAGGCTCTGTGAGGCTGATGGTGCAGTGTAGATGGAGGCTCTGCGAGGCTGACGGCGCAGTGTAGATGGAGGCTCTGCGAGGCTGACGGTGCAGTGTAGATGGAGGCTGACGGTGCAGTGTAGATGGAGGCTGACGGTGCAGTGTAGATGGAGGCTGGCGGCGCAGTGTAGATGGAGGCTGGCGGCGCAGTGTAGATGGAGGCTGACGGCGCAGTGTAGATGGAGGCTGACGGCGCAGTGTAGATGGAGGCTGACGGCGCAGTGTAGATGGAGGCTGACGGCGCAGTGTAGATGGAGGCTGACGGCGCAGTGTAGATGGAGGCTGACGGCGCAGTGTAGATGGAGGCTGACGGCGCAGTGTAGATGGAGGCTGACGGCGCAGTGTAGATGGAGGCTGACGGCGCAGTGTAGATGGAGGCTCCGCGAGGCTGACGGCGCAGTGTAGATGGAGGCTCCGCGAGGCTGACGGCGCAGTGTAGATGGAGGCTCCGCGAGGCTGACGGCGCAGTGTAGATGGAGGCTCCGCGAGGCTGACGGCGCCGTGTAGATGGAGGCTGACGGCGCCGTGTAGATGAAGGCTGACGGCGCCGCGTAGATGGAGGCTGACGGCGCCGCGTAGATGGAGGCTGACGGCGCCGCGTAGATGGAGGCTGACGGCGCCGCGTAGATGGAGGCTGACGGCGCCGCGTAGATGGAGGCTGACGGCGCCGCGTAGATGGAGGCTGACGGCGCCGCGTAGATGGAGGCTGACGGCGCCGCGTAGATGGAGGCTGACGGCGCCGCGTAGATGGAGGCTGACGGCGCCGCGTAGATGGAGGCTGACGGCGCCGCGTAGATGGAGGCTGACGGCGCCGCGTAGATGGAGGCTGACGGCGCAGCGTAGATGGAGGCTGACGGCGCAGCGTAGATGGAGGCTGACGGCGCAGCGTAGATGGAGGCTGACGGCGCAGCGTAGATGGAGGCTGACGGCGCAGCGTAGATGGAGGCTGACGGCGCAGCGTAGATGGAGGCTGACGGCGCAGCGTAGATGGAGGCTGACGGCGCAGCGTAGATGGAGGCTGACGGCGCAGCGTAGATGGAGGCTGACGGCGCAGCGTAGATGGAGGCTGACGGCGCAGTGTAGATGGAGGCTCCGCGAGGCTGACGGTGCAGTGTAGGTGGAGGCTGACGGTGCAGTGTAGGTGGAGGCTGACGGTGCAGTGGAGGCTGTCGGTGCAGTGTAGGTGGAGGCTGTCGGTGCAGTGTAGGTGGAGGCTGTCGGTGCAGTGTAGGTGGAGGCTGTCGGTGCAATGTAGGTGGAGTCTCTGCGAGGCTGATGGCGCAGTTTAGATGGAGGCTCTGCGAGGCTGATGGCGCTGTGTAGATGGAGTCTCTGCGAGGCTGACGGCGCTGTGTAGATGGAGGCTCTGCGAGGCTGACGGCGCAGTGTAGATGGAGGCTCTGCGAGGCTGACGGCGCAGTGTAGATGGAGACTCTGTGAGGCTGACGGTGCAGTGTAGATTGAGGCTCTGCGAGGCTGATGGCGCAGTGTAGATGGAGGCTCTGCGAGGCTGACGGCGCAGTGTAGATGGAGGCTGACGGCGCAGTGTAGATGGAGGCTGACGGCGCAGTGTAGATGGAGGCTGACGGCGCAGTGTAGATGGAGGCTCTGCGAGACTCATGGCGCAGTGTAGATGGAGGCTCTGCGAGGCTGACGGCGCAGTGTAGATGGAGGCTCTGCGAGGCTGATGGCGCAGTGTAGAAGGAGGCTCTGCGAGGCTGACGGCGCAGTGTAGTTGGAGGCTGACGGTGCAGTGTAGATGAAGGCTCTGTGAGGCTGAAGGTGCAGTGTAGATGGAGGCTGACGGTGCAGTGTAGATGGAGGCTGGCGGTGCAGTGTAGATGGAGGCTGGCGGTGCAGTGTAGATGGAGGCTGACGGTGCAGTGTAGATGGAGGCTGACGGTGCAGTGTAGATGGAGGCTGACGGTGCAGTGTAGATGGAGGCTCTGCGAGGCTGATGGCGCAGTGTAGATGGAGGCTCTGCGAGGCTGATGGCGCAGTGTAGATGGAGACTCTGTGAGGCTGACGGCGCAGTGTAGATGGAGGCTGACGGCGCAGTGTAGATGGAGGCTGACGGCGCAGTGTAGATGGAGGCTGACGGCGCAGTGTAGATGGAGGCTGACGGCGCAGTGTAGATGGAGGCTGACGGCGCAGTGTAGATGGAGGCTCTGTGAGGCTGATGGTGCAGTGTAGAAGGAAGCTCTGCGAGGCTGACGGTGCAGTGTAGATGGAGGCTGGCGGTGCAGTGTAGATGGAGGCTGACGGTGCAGTGTAGATGGAGGCTCTGTGAGTCTGAAGGTGTAGTGTAGATGGAGGCTCTGTGAGGCTGACGGTGCAGTGTAGATGAAGGCTCTGTGAGGCTGAAGGTGCAGTGTAGATGGAGGCTGACGGTGCAGTGTAGATGGAGGCTGGCGGTGCAGTGTAGATGGAGGCTGGCGGTGCAGTGTAGATGGAGGCTGGCGGTGCAGTGTAGATGGAGGCTGACGGTGCAGTGTAGATGGAGGCTGACGGTGCAGTGTAGATGGAGGCTGACGGTGCAGTGTAGATGGAGGCTGACGGTGCAGTGTAGATGGAGGCTGACGGTGCAGTGTAGATGGAGGCTGACGGTGCAGTGTAGATGGAGGCTGACGGTGCAGTGTAGATGGAGGCTGACGGTGCAGTGTAGATGGAGGCTGACGGTGCAGTGTAGATGGAGGCTGACGGTGCAGTGTAGATGGAGGCTGACGGTGCAGTGTAGATGGAGGCTGACGGTGCAGTGTAGATGGAGGCTGACGGTGCAGTGTAGATGGAGGCTGACGGTGCAGTGTAGATGGAGGCTGACGGTGCAGTGTAGATGGAGGCTGACGGTGCAGTGTAGATGGAGGCTGACGGTGCAGTGTAGATGGAGGCTGACGGTGCAGTGTAGATGGAGGCTGACGGTGCAGTGTAGATGGAGGCTGACGGTGCAGTGTAGATGGAGGCTGACGGTGCAGTGTAGATGGAGGCTGACGGTGCAGTGTAGATGGAGGCTGACGGTGCAGTGTAGATGGAGGCTGACGGTGCAGTGTAGATGGAGGCTGACGGTGCAGTGTAGATGGAGGCTGACGGTGCAGTGTAGATGGAGGCTGACGGTGCAGTGTAGATGGAGGCTGACGGTGCAGTGTAGATGGAGGCTGACGGTGCAGTGTAGATGGAGGCTGACGGTGCAGTGTAGATGGAGGCTGACGGTGCAGTGTAGATGGAGGCTGACGGTGCAGTGTAGATGGAGGCTGACGGTGCAGTGTAGATGGAGGCTGACGGTGCAGTGTAGATGGAGGCTGACGGTGCAGTGTAGATGGAGGCTGACGGTGCAGTGTAGATGGAGGCTGACGGTGCAGTGTAGATGGAGGCTGACGGTGCAGTGTAGATGGAGGCTGACGGTGCAGTGTAGATGGAGGCTGACGGTGCAGTGTAGATGGAGGCTGACGGTGCAGTGTAGATGGAGGCTGACGGTGCAGTGTAGATGGAGGCTGACGGTGCAGTGTAGATGGAGGCTCTTTGAGGCTGAAGGTGTAGTGTAGATGGAGGCTCTGTGAGGCTGAAGGTGTAGTGTAGATGGAGGCTCTGTGAGGCTGATGGTGCAGTGTAGATGGAGGCTCCGCGAGGCTGACGGCGCAGTGTAGATGGAGGCTCCGCGAGGCTGACGGCGCAGTGTAGATGGAGGCTCCGCGAGGCTGACGGCGCAGCGTAGATGGAGGCTCCGCGAGGCTGACGGCGCAGCGTAGATGGAGGCTCCGCGAGGCTGACGGCGCAGTGTAGATGGAGGCTGACGGCGCAGTGTAGATGGAGGCTGACGGCGCAGTGTAGATGGAGGCTGACGGCGCAGTGTAGATGGAGGCTGACGGCGCAGTGTAGATGGAGGCTGACGGCGCAGTGTAGATGGAGGCTGACGGCGCAGTGTAGATGGAGGCTGACGGCGCAGTGTAGATGGAGGCTCCGCGAGGCTGACGGTGCAGTGTAGGTGGAGGCTGACGGTGCAGTGTAGGTGGAGGCTGACGGTGCAGTGGAGGCTGTCGGTGCAGTGTAGGTGGAGGCTGTCGGTGCAGTGTAGGTGGAGGCTGTCGGTGCAGTGTAGGTGGAGTCTCTGCGAGGCTGATGGCGCAGTTTAGATGGAGGCTCTGCGAGGCTGATGGCGCTGTGTAGATGGAGTCTCTGCGAGGCTGATGGCGCTGTGTAGATGGAGGCTCTGCGAGGCTGACGGCGCAGTGTAGATGGAGGCTCTGCGAGGCTGACGGCGCAGTGTAGATGGAGACTCTGTGAGGCTGACGGTGCAGTGTAGATTGAGGCTCTGCGAGGCTGATGGCGCAGTGTAGATGGAGGCTCTGCGAGGCTGATGGCGCAGTGTAGATGGAGACTCTGTGAGGCTGACGGCGCAGTGTAGATGGAGGCTGACGGCGCAGTGTAGATGGAGGCTGACGGCGCAGTGTAGATGGAGGCTGACGGCGCAGTGTAGATGGAGGCTGACGGCGCAGTGTAGATGGAGGCTCTGCGAGACTCATGGCGCAGTGTAGATGGAGGCTCTGCGAGGCTGACGGCGCAGTGTAGATGGAGGCTCTGCGAGGCTGATGGTGCAGTGTAGAAGGAGGCTCTGCGAGGCTGACGGCGCAGTGTAGTTGGAGGCTGACGGTGCAGTGTAGATGAAGGCTCTGTGAGGCTGAAGGTGCAGTGTAGATGGAGGCTGACGGTGCAGTGTAGATGGAGGCTGGCGGTGCAGTGTAGATGGAGGCTGGCGGTGCAGTGTAGATGGAGGCTGACGGTGCAGTGTAGATGGAGGCTGACGGTGCAGTGTAGATGGAGGCTGACAGTGCAGTGTAGATGGAGGCTGACGGTGCAGTGTAGATGGAGGCTGACGGTGCAGTGTAGATGGAGGCTCTGCGAGGCTGATGGCGCAGTGTAGATGGAGGCTCTGCGAGGCTGATGGCGCAGTGTAGATGGAGACTCTGTGAGGCTGACGGCGCAGTGTAGATGGAGGCTGACGGCGCAGTGTAGATGGAGGCTGACGGCGCAGTGTAGATGGAGGCTGACGGCGCAGTGTAGATGGAGGCTGACGGTGCAGTGTAGATGGAGGCTCTGTGAGGCTGATGGTGCAGTGTAGAAGGAAGCTCTGCGAGGCTGACGGTGCAGTGTAGATGGAGGCTGACGGTGCAGTGCAGATGGAGGCTGGCGGTGCAGTGTAGATGGAGGCTCTGTGAGTCTGAAGGTGTAGTGTAGATGGAGGCTCTGTGAGGCTGACGGTGCAGTGTAGATGAAGGCTCTGTGAGGCTGACGGTGCAGTGTAGATGGAGGCTGACGGTGCAGTGTAGATGGAGGCTGGCGGTGCAGTGTAGATGGAGGCTGGCGGTGCAGTGTAGATGGAGGCTGGCGGTGCAGTGTAGATGGAGGCTGGCGGTGCAGTGTAGATGGAGGCTGGCGGTGCAGTGTAGATGGAGGCTGGCGGTGCAGTGTAGATGGAGGCTGGCGGTGCAGTGTAGATGGAGGCTGACGGTGCAGTGTAGATGGAGGCTGACGGTGCAGTGTAGATGGAGGCTGACGGTGCAGTGTAGATGGAGGCTGACGGTGCAGTGTAGATGGAGGCTCTGCGAGGCTGATGGCGCAGTGTAGATGGAGGCTCTGCGAGGCTGATGGCGCAGTGTAGATGGAGACTCTGTGAGGCTGACGGCGCAGTGTAGATGGAGG
This sequence comes from Phyllobates terribilis, assembly GCF_046119375.1. Lineage (NCBI taxonomy): Eukaryota > Metazoa > Chordata > Amphibia > Anura > Dendrobatidae > Phyllobates > Phyllobates terribilis. Next base: position 8,117,276 of record NW_027362767.1, read on the forward strand.
CTGACGGCGCAGTGTAGATGGAGGCTGACGGCGCAGTGTAGATGGAGGCTGACGGCGCAGTGTAGATGGAGGCTGACGGTGCAGTGTAGATGGAGGCTCTGTGAGGCTGATGGTGCAGTGTAGAAGGAAGCTCTGCGAGGCTGACGGTGCAGTGTAGATGGAGGCTGACGGTGCAGTGCAGATGGAGGCTGGCGGTGCAGTGTAGATGGAGGCTGACGGTGCAGTGTAGATGGAGGCTCTGTGAGTCTGAAGGTGTAGTGTAGATGGAGGCTCTGTGAGGCTGACGGTGCAGTGTAGATGAAGGCTCTGTGAGGCTGAAGGTGCAGTGTAGATGGAGGCTGACGGTGCAGTGTAGATGGAGGCTGGCGGTGCAGTGTAGATGGAGGCTGGCGGTGCAGTGTAGATGGAGGCTGGCGGTGCAGTGTAGATGGAGGCTGGCGGTGCAGTGTAGATGGAGGCTGGCGGTGCAGTGTAGATGGAGGCTGGCGGTGCAGTGTAGATGGAGGCTGGCGGTGCAGTGTAGATGGAGGCTGACGGTGCAGTGTAGATGGAGGCTGGCGGTGCAGTGTAGATGGAGGCTGGCGGTGCAGTGTAGATGGAGGCTGGCGGTGCAGTGTAGATGGAGGCTGGCGGTGCAGTGTAGATGGAGGCTGGCGGTGCAGTGTAGATGGAGGCTGGCGGTGCAGTGTAGATGGAGGCTGACGGTGCAGTGTAGATGGAGGCTGACGGTGCAGTGTAGATGGAGGCTGACGGTGCAGTGTAGATGGAGGCTGACGGTGCAGTGTAGATGGAGGCTCTGCGAGGCTGATGGCGCAGTGTAGATGGAGGCTCTGCGAGGCTGATGGCGCAGTGTAGATGGAGACTCTGTGAGGCTGACGGCGCAGTGTAGATGGAGGCTGACGGCGCAGTGTAGATGGAGGCTGACGGCGCAGTGTAGATGGAGGCTGACGGCGCAGTGTAGATGGAGGCTGACGGTGCAGTGTAGATGGAGGCTCTGTGAGGCTGATGGTGCAGTGTAGAAGGAAGCTCTGCGAGGCTGACGGTGCAGTGTAGATGGAGGCTGACGGTGCAGTGCAGATGGAGGCTGGCGGTGCAGTGTAGATGGAGGCTGACGGTGCAGTGTAGATGGAGGCTCTGTGAGTCTGAAGGTGTAGTGTAGATGGAGGCTCTGTGAGGCTGACGGTGCAGTGTAGATGAAGGCTCTGTGAGGCTGAAGGTGCAGTGTAGATGGAGGCTGACGGTGCAGTGTAGATGGAGGCTGGCGGTGCAGTGTAGATGGAGGCTGGCGGTGCAGTGTAGATGGAGGCTGGCGGTGCAGTGTAGATGGAGGCTGGCGGTGCAGTGTAGATGGAGGCTGGCGGTGCAGTGTAGATGGAGGCTGGCGGTGCAGTGTAGATGGAGGCTGGCGGTGCAGTGTAGATGGAGGCTGACGGTGCAGTGTAGATGGAGGCTGACGGTGCAGTGTAGATGGAGGCTGACGGTGCAGTGTAGATGGAGGCTGACGGTGCAGTGTAGATGGAGGCTGACGGTGCAGTGTAGATGGAGGCTGACGGTGCAGTGTAGATGGAGGCTGACGGTGCAGTGTAGATGGAGGCTGGCGGTGCAGTGTAGATGGAGGCTGACGGTGCAGTGTAGATGGAGGCTGACGGTGCAGTGTAGATGGAGGCTGACGGTGCAGTGTAGATGGAGGCTGACGGTGCAGTGTAGATGGAGGCTGACGGTGCAGTGTAGATGGAGGCTCTTTGAGGCTGAAGGTGTAGTGTAGATGGAGGCTCTGTGAGGCTGAAGGTGTAGTGTAGATGGAGGCTCTGCGAGGCTGACGGCGCAGTGTAGATGGAGGCTCTGCGAGGCTGACGGCGCAGTGTAGATGGAGGCTCTGCGAGGCTGACGGTGCAGTGTAGATGGAGGCTCTGCGAGGCTGACGGTGCAGTGTAGATGGAGGCTGGCGGTGCAGTGTAGATGGAGGCTGGCGGTGCAGTGTAGATGGAGGCTGGCGGTGCAGTGTAGATGGAGGCTGGCGGCGCAGTGTAGATGGAGGCTGGCGGCGCAGTGTAGATGGAGGCTGACGGCGCAGTGTAGATGGAGGCTGACGGCGCAGTGTAGATGGAGGCTGACGGCGCAGTGTAGATGGAGGCTGACGGCGCAGTGTAGATGGAGGCTGACGGCGCAGTGTAGATGGAGGCTGACGGCGCAGTGTAGATGGAGGCTGACGGCGCAGTGTAGATGGAGGCTGACGGCGCAGTGTAGATGGAGGCTGATGGCGCAGTGTAGATGGAGGCTCCGCGAGGCTGACGGCGCAGTGTAGATGGAGGCTCCGCGAGGCTGAAGGCGCAGTGTAGATGGAGGCTCCGCGAGGCTGACGGCGCCGTGTAGATGGAGGCTGACGGCGCCGTGTAGATGGAGGCTGACGGCGCCGTGTAGATGGAGGCTGACGGCGCCGTGTAGATGGAGGCTGACGGCGCCGCGTAGATGGAGGCTGACGGCGCCGCGTAGATGGAGGCTGACGGCGCCGCGTAGATGGAGGCTGACGGCGCCGCGTAGATGGAGGCTGACGGCGCCGCGTAGATGGAGGCTGACGGCGCCGCGTAGATGGAGGCTGACGGCGCCGCGTAGATGGAGGCTGACGGCGCCGCGTAGATGGAGGCTGACGGCGCCGCGTAGATGGAGGCTGACGGCGCAGCGTAGATGGAGGCTGACGGCGCAGCGTAGATGGAGGCTCCGCGAGGCTGACGGCGCAGCGTAGATGGAGGCTGACGGCGCAGCGTAGATGGAGGCTGACGGCGCAGCGTAGATGGAGGCTGACGGCGCAGCGTAGATGGAGGCTGACGGCGCAGCGTAGATGGAGGCTGACGGCGCAGCGTAGATGGAGGCTGACGGCGCAGCGTAGATGGAGGCTGACGGCGCAGCGTAGATGGAGGCTGACGGCGCAGTGTAGATGGAGGCTCCGCGAGGCTGACGGTGCAGTGTAGGTGGAGGCTGACGGTGCAGTGTAGGTGGAGGCTGACGGTGCAGTGGAGGCTGTCGGTGCAGTGTAGGTGGAGGCTGTCGGTGCAGTGTAGGTGGAGGCTGTCGGTGCAGTGTAGGTGGAGGCTGTCGGTGCAGTGTAGGTGGAGGCTGTCGGTGCAGTGTAGGTGGAGGCTGTCGGTGCAGTGTAGGTGGAGGCTGTCGGTGCAGTGTAGGTGGAGTCTCTGCGAGGCTGATGGCGCAGTTTAGATGGAGGCTCTGCGAGGCTGATGGCGCTGTGTAGATGGAGTCTCTGCGAGGCTGACGGCGCTGTGTAGATGGAGGCTCTGCGAGGCTGACGGCGCAGTGTAGATGGAGGCTCTGCGAGGCTGACTGCGCAGTGTAGATGGAGGCTCTGCGAGGCTGACGGCGCAGTGTAGATGGAGGCTCTGCAAGGCTGACGGCGCAGTGTAGATGGAGGCTCTGCGAGGCTGACGGCGCAGTGTAGATGGAGGCTCTGCGAGGCTGACGGTGCAGTGTAAATGGAGGCTGAGGGTGCAGTGTAGATGGAGGCTGACGGTGCAGTGTAGGTGGAGGCTGACGGTGCAGTGTAGGTGGAGGCTGACGGTGCAGTGTAGGTGGAGGCTGACGGTGCAGTGTAGGTGGAGGCTGTCGGTGCAGTGTAGGTGGAGGCTGTCGGTGCAGTGTAGGTGGAGGCTCCGTGAGGCTGACGGCGAAGTGTAGATGGAGGCTCCGTGAGGCTGACGGCGCAGTGTACATGGAGGCTCTGTGAGGCTGACGGCGCAGTGTACATGGAGGCTCTGTGAGGCTGACGGCGCAGTGTAGATGGAGGCTTTGTGAGGCTGATGGCGCAGTGTAGATGGAGGCTCTGTGAGGCTGATGGCGCAGTGTAGATGGAGGCTCTGTGAGGCTGATGGCGCAGTGTAGATGGAGGCTTTGTGAGGCTGACGGCGCAGTGTAGATGGAGGCTCTGTGAGGCTGACGGCGCAGTGTAGATGGAGGCTGACGGCGCAGTGTAGATGGAGGCTCTGTGAGGCTGAAGGCGCAGTGTAGATGGAGGCTCTGTGAGGCTGAAGGCGCAGTGTAGATGGAGGCTCTGTGAGGCTGAAGGCGCAGTGTAGATGGAGGCTGACGGCGCAGTGTAGATGGAGGCTCTGTGAGGCTGAAGGCGCAGTGTAGATGGAGGCTCTGTGAGGCTGAAGGCGCAGTGTAGATGGAGGCTCTGTGAGGCTGAAGGTGTAATGTAGATGGAGGCTGACGGTGCAGTGTTGATGGAGGCTCCGTGAGGCTGACGGCGCAGTGTAGATGGAGGCTCCGTGAGGCTGACGGCGCAGTGTAGATGGAGGCTCCGCGAGGCTGACGGCGCAGTGTAGATGGAGGCTCCGCGAGGCTGACGGTGCAGTGTAGATGGAGGCTGACGGCGCAGTGTAGATGGAGGCTGACGGCGCAGTGTAGATGGAGGCTGACGGCGCAGTGTAGATGGAGGCTGACGGCGCAGTGTAGATGGAGGCTGACGGCGCAGTGTAGATGGAGGCTGACGGCGCAGTGTAGATGGAGGCTGACGGCGCAGTGTAGATGGAGGCTGACGGCGCAGTGTAGATGGAGGCTGACGGCGCAGTGTAGATGGAGGCTGACAGTGCAGTGTAGAGATGGAGGCTGAAGGTGCAGTGTAGATTGAGGCTCTGTGAGGCTGACGGCGCAGTGCAGATGGAGGCTGACGGCGCAGTGCAGATGGAGGCTGACGGCGCAGTGCAGATGGAGGCTGACGACGCAGTGCAGATGGAGGCTGACGGCGCAGTGCAGATGGAGGCTGACGGCGCAGTGCAGATGGAGGCTCTGTGAGGCTGACGGCGCAGTGTAGATGGAGGCTCTGTGAGGCTGACGGCGCAGTGTAGATGGAGGCTCTGTGAGGCTGACGGCGCAGTGTAGATGGAGGCTCTGTGAGGCTGACGGCGCAGTGTAGATGGAGGCTCTGTGAGGCTGACGGCGCAGTGTAGATGGAGGCTCTGTGAGGCTGAAGGTGCAGTGTAGATGGAGGCTGACGGTGCAGTGTAGATGGAGGCTGACGGTGCAGTGTAGATGGAGGCTGACGGTGCAGTGTAGATGGAGGCTGACGGTGCAGTGTAGATGGAGGCTGACGGTGCAGTGTAGATGGAGGCTGACGGTGCAGTGTAGATGGAGGCTGACGGTGCAGTGCAGATGGAGGCTGACGGCGAAGTGTAGATGGAGGCTCCGCGAGGCTGACGGCGCAGTGTAGATGGAGGCTCCGCGAGGCTGACGGCGCAGTGTAGATGGAGGCTTTGTGAGGCTGACGGCGCAGTGTAGATGGAGGCTTTGTGAGGCTGACGGCGCAGTGTAGATGGAGGCTCTGTGAGGCTGACGGCGCAGTGTAGATGGAGGCTCTGTGAGGCTGACGGCGCAGTGTAGATGGAGGCTCTGTGAGGCTGATGGCGCAGTGTAGATGGAGGCTCTGTGAGGCTGATGGCGCAGTGTAGATGGAGGCTCTGTGAGGCTGACGGCGCAGTGTAGATGGAGGCTCTGTGAGGCTGACGGCGCAGTGTAGATGGAGGCTCTGAGGCTGACGGCGCAGTGCAGATGGAGGCTCTGTGAGGCTGACTGCGCAGTGTAGATGGAGGCTCTGTGAGGCTGACGGCGCAGTGTAGATGGAGGCTCTGTGAGGCTGAAGGTGCAGTGTAGATGGAGGCTGACGGTGCAGTGTAGATGGAGGCTGACGGCGCAGTGTAGATGGAGGCTGACGGCGCAGTGTAGATGGAGGCTGACGGCGCAGTGTAGATGGAGGCTGACGGCGCAGTGTAGATGGAGGCTGACGGCGCAGTGTAGATGGAGGCTGACGGCGCAGTGTAGATGGAGGCTGACGGCGCAGTGTAGATGGAGGCTGACGGCGCAGTGTAGATGGAGGCTGACGGCGCAGTGTAGATGGAGGCTGACGGCGCAGTGCAGATGGAGGCTGACGGCGCAGTGTAGATGGAGGCTCCGCGAGGCTGACGGCGCAGTGTAGATGGAGGCTCCGCGAGGCTGACGGCGCAGTGTAGATGGAGGCTCTGTGAGGCTGACGGCGCAGTGTAGATGGAGGCTCTGTGAGGCTGACGGCGCAGTGTAGATGGAGGCTCTGTGAGACTGACGGCGCAGTGTAGATGGAGGCTCTGTGAGGCTGACGGTGCAGTGTAGATGGAGGCTCTGTGAGGCTGACGGCGCAGTGTAGATGGAGCCTTTGTGAGGCTGACGGCGCAGTGTAGATGGAGGCTCTGTGAGGCTGACGGCGCAGTGTAGATGGAGACTCTGTGAGGCTGACGGCGCAGTGTAGATGGAGGCTCTGTGAGGCTGAAGGTGCAGTGTAGATGGAGGCTGACGGTGCAGTGTAGATGGAGGCTGACGGTGCAGTGTAGGTGGAGGCTGACGGTGCAGTGTAGGTGGAGGCTGACGGTGCAGTGTAGGTGGAGGCTGACGGTGCAGTGTAGGTGGAGGCTGACGGTGCAGTGTAGGTGGAGGCTGACGGTGCAGTGTAGGTGGAGGCTGACGGTGCAGTGTAGGTGGAGGCTGTCGGTGCAGTGTAGGTGGACGCTGTCAGTGCAGTGTAGGTGGACGCTGTCGGTGCAGTGTAGGTGGAGGCTCTGTGAGGCTGACGGCGCAGTGTAGATGGAGGCTCTGTGAGGCTGACGGCGCAGTGTAGATGGAGGCTCTGTGAGGCTGACGGTGCAGTGTAGGTGGAGGCTGTCGGTGCAGTGTAGGTGGAGGCTGTCGGTGCAGTGTAGGTGGAGGCTGTCGGTGCAGTATAGGTGGAGGCTGTCGGCGCAGTGCAGGTGGAGGCTGTCGGCGCAGTGCAGGTGGAGGCTGTCGGCGCAGTGCAGGTGGAGGCTGTCGGCGCAGTGCAGGTGGAGGCTGTCGGCGCAGTGCAGGTGGAAGCTGTCGGCGCAGTGCAGGTGGAGGCTGTCGGCGCAGTGCAGGTGGAGGCTGTCGGCGCAGTGCAGGTGGAGGCTGTCGGCGCAGTGCAGGTGGAGGCTGTCGGCGCAGTGCAGGTGGAGGCTGTCGGCGCAGTGCAGGTGGAGGCTGTCGGCGCAATGCAGGTGGAGGCTGTCGGCGCAGTGCAGGTGGAGGCTGTCGGCGCAGTGCAGGTGGAGGCTGTCGGCGCAGTGCAGGTGGAGGCTGTCGGCGCAGTGCAGGTGGAGGCTGTCGGCGCAGTGCAGGTGGAGGCTGTCGGCGCAGTGCAGGTGGAGGCTGTCGGCGCAGTGCAGGTGGAGGCTGTCGGCGCAGTGCAGGTGGAGGCTGTCGGCGCAGTGCAGGTGGAGGCTGACGGCGCAGTGCAGGTGGAGGCTGACGGCGCAGTGCAGGTGGAGGCTGACGGCGCAGTGCAGATGGAGGCTGACGGCGCAGTGCAGATGGAGGCTGACGGCGCAGTGCAGATGGAGGCTGACGGCGCAGTGCAGATGGAGGCTGACGGCGCAGTGCAGATGGAGGCTGACGGCGCAGTGCAGATGGAGGCTGACGGCGCAGTGCAGATGGAGGCTGACGGCGCAGTGCAGATGGAGGCTGACGGCGCAGTGCAGATGGAGGCTGACGGCGCAGTGCAGATGGAGGCTGACGGCGCAGTGCAGATGGAGGCTGACGGCGCAGTGCAGATGGGGGCTCCGCGAGGCTGACGGCGCAGTGCAGATGGGGGCTCCGCGAGGCTGACGGCGCAGTGCAGATGGGGGCTCCGCGAGGCTGACGGCGCAGTGCAGATGGGGGCTCCGCGAGGCTGACGGCGCAGTGCAGATGGGGGCTCCGCGAGGCTGACGGCGCAGTGCAGATGGGGAATCCGCGAGGCTGACGGCGCAGTGCAGATGGGGGCTCCGCGAGGTTGACGGCGCAGTGCAGATGGAGGCTCCGCGAGGTTGACGGCGCAGTGCAGATGGAGGCTCCGCGAGGTTGACGGCGCAGTGCAGATGGAGGCTCCGCGAGGTTGACGGCGCAGTGCAGATGGAGGCTCCGCGAGGTTGACGGCGCAGTGCAGATGGAGGCTCCGCGAGGCTGACGGCGCAGTGCAGATGGAGGCTCCGCGAGGCTGACGGCGCAGTGCAGATGGAGGCTCCGCGAGGCTGACGGCGCAGTGCAGATGGAGGCTCCGCGAGGCTGACGGCGCAGTGCAGATGGAGGCTCCGCGAGGCTGACGGCGCAGTGCAGATGGAGGCTCCGCGAGGCTGACGGCGCAGTGCAGATGGAGGCTCCGCGAGGCTGACGGCGCAGTGCAGATGGAGGCTCCGCGAGGCTGACGGCGCAGTGCAGATGGAGGCTCCGCGAGGCTGACGGCGCAGTGCAGATGGAGGCTCCGCGAGGCTGACGGCGCAGTGTAGATGGAGGCTCCGCGAGGCTGACGGCGCAGTGTAGATGGAGGCTCCGCGAGGCTGACGGCGCAGTGTAGATGGAGACTTTGTGAGGCTGACGGCGCAGTGTAGACGGAGACTTTGTGAGGCTGACGGCGCAGTGTAGACGGAGGCTCTGTGAGGCTGACGGCGCAGTGTAGACGGAGGCTCTGTGATGCTGAAGGTGTAGTGTAGGTGGAGGCTGTCGGTGCAGTGTAGTTGGAGGCTGTCGGTGCAGTGTAGTTGGAGGCTGTCGGTGCAGTGTAGGTGGAGGCTGTCGGTGCAGTGTAGGTGGAGGCTCTGTGAGGCTGACGGTGCAGTGTAGATGGAGGCTGACGGTGCCTTGTAGATGGAGGCTGACGGCGCAGTGTAGATGGAGGCTGTCGGCGCAGTGTAGGTGGAGGCTGTCGGTGCAGTGTAGGTGGAGGCTGTCGGTGCAGTGTAGGTGGAGGCTCTGTGAGGCTGACGGTGCAGTGTAGATGGAGGCTGACGGTGCAGTGTAGATGGAGGCTGACGGTGCAGTGTAGGTGGAGGCTGACGGTGCAGTGTAGGTGGAGGCTGTCGGTGCAGTGTAGGTGGAGGCTGTCGGTGCAGTGTAGGTGGAGGCGCCGTGAGGCTGACGGCGCAGTGTAGATGAAGGCTCCGCGAGGCTGACGGCGCAGTGTAGATGGAGGCTCCGCGAGGCTGACTGCGCACTGTAGATGGAGGCTCCGCGAGGCTGACGGCACTGTGTAGATGGAGGCTCCGCGAGGCTGACGGCGCAATGTAGATGGAGGCTCCGTGAGGCTGACGGCGCAGTGTAGATGGAGGCTCCGTGAGGCTGACGGCGCAGTGTAGATGGAGGCTCTGTGAGGCTGACGGCGCAGTGTAGATGGAGGCTCTGTGAGGCTGACGGCGCAGTGTAGATGGAGGCTCTGTGAGGCTGACGGCGCAGTGTAGATGGAGGCTCTGTGAGGCTGACGGCGCAGTGTAGATGGAGGCTGACGGCGCAGTGTAGATGAAGGCTGACGGCGCAGTGTAGATGGAGGCTGACGGCGCAGTGTAGATGGAGGCTGACGGCGCAGTGTAGATGGAGGCTGACGGCGCAGTGTAGATGGAGGCTGACGGCGCAGTGTAGATGGAGGCTCTGTGAGGCTGACTGCGCAGTGTAGATGGAGGCTCTGTGAGGCTGACTGCGCAGTGTAGATGGAGGCTCTGTGAGGCTGACGGCGCAGTGTATATGGAGGCTCTGTGAGGCTGACGGCGCAGTGTAGATGGAGGCTCTGTGAGGCTGACGGCGCAGTGTAGATGGAGGCTGACGGCGCAGTGTAGGTGGAGGCTGACGGCGCAGTGTAGTTGGAGGCTGTCGGCGCAGTGTAGGTGGAGGCTGTCGGCGCAGTGTAGGTGGAGGCTGTCGGCGCAGTGTAGGTGGAGGCTGTCGGCGCAGTGTAGGTGGAGGCTGTCGGCGCAGTGTAGGTGGAGGCTCTGTGAGGCTGACGGTGCAGTGTAGATGGAGGCTGACGGTGCCTTGTAGATGGAGGCTGTCGGCGCAGTGTAGGTGGAGGCTGTCGGCGCAGTGTAGGTGGAGGCTGTCGGCGCAGTGTAGGTGGAGGCTGTCGGCGCAGTGTAGGTGGAGGCTGTCGGTGCAGTGTAGGTGGAGGCTCTGTGAGGCTGACGGTGCAGTGTAGATGGAGGCTGACGGTGCCTTGTAGATGGAGGCTGACGGTGCAGTGTAGGTGGAGGCTGTCGGTGCAGTGTAGGTGGAGGCTGTCGGTGCAGTGTAGGTGGAGGCTGTCGGTGCATTGTAGGTGGAGGCTGTCGGTGCAGTGTAGGTGGAGGCTGTCGGTGCAGTGTAGGTGGAGGCTGTCGGTGCAGTGTAGGTGGAGGCTGTCGGTGCAGTGTAGGTGGAGGCGCCGTGAGGCTGACGGCGCAGTGTAGATGAAGGCTCCGCGAGGCTGACGGCGCAGTGTAGATGGAGGCTCCGCGAGGCTGACGGCGCACTGTAGATGGAGGCTCCGCGAGGCTGACGGTGCAGTGTAGGTGGAGGCTGACGGTGCAGTGTAGGTGGAGGCTGACGGTGCAGTGGAGGCTGTCGGTGCAGTGTAGGTGGAGGCTGTCGGTGCAGTGTAGGTGGAGGCTGTCGGTGCAGTGTAGGTGGAGTCTCTGCGAGGCTGATGGCGCAGTTTAGATGGAGGCTCTGCGAGGCTGATGGCGCTGTGTAGATGGAGTCTCTGCGAGGCTGATGGCGCTGTGTAGATGGAGGCTCTGCGAGGCTGACGGCGCAGTGTAGATGGAGGCTCTGCGAGGCTGACGGCGCAGTGTAGATGGAGACTCTGTGAGGCTGACGGTGCAGTGTAGATTGAGGCTCTGCGAGGCTGATGGCGCAGTGTAGATGGAGGCTCTGCGAGGCTGATGGCGCAGTGTAGATGGAGACTCTGTGAGGCTGACGGCGCAGTGTAGATGGAGGCTGACGGCGCAGTGTAGATGGAGGCTGACGGCGCAGTGTAGATGGAGGCTGACGGCGCAGTGTAGATGGAGGCTGACGGCGCAGTGTAGATGGAGGCTGACGGCGCAGTGTAGATGGAGGCTCTGCGAGACTCATGGCGCAGTGTAGATGGAGGCTCTGCGAGGCTGACGGCGCAGTGTAGATGGAGGCTCTGCGAGGCTGATGGTGCAGTGTAGAAGGAGGCTCTGCGAGGCTGACGGCGCAGTGTAGTTGGAGGCTGACGGTGCAGTGTAGATGAAGGCTCTGTGAGGCTGAAGGTGCAGTGTAGATGGAGGCTGACGGTGCAGTGTAGATGGAGGCTGGCGGTGCAGTGTAGATGGAGGCTGGCGGTGCAGTGTAGATGGAGGCTGACGGTGCAGTGTAGATGGAGGCTGACGGTGCAGTGTAGATGGAGGCTGACAGTGCAGTGTAGATGGAGGCTGACGGTGCAGTGTAGATGGAGGCTGACGGTGCAGTGTAGATGGAGGCTCTGCGAGGCTGATGGCGCAGTGTAGATGGAGGCTCTGCGAGGCTGATGGCGCAGTGTAGATGGAGACTCTGTGAGGCTGACGGCGCAGTGTAGATGGAGGCTGACGGCGCAGTGTAGATGGAGGCTGACGGCGCAGTGTAGATGGAGGCTGACGGCGCAGTGTAGATGGAGGCTGACGGTGCAGTGTAGATGGAGGCTCTGTGAGGCTGATGGTGCAGTGTAGAAGGAAGCTCTGCGAGGCTGACGGTGCAGTGTAGATGGAGGCTGACGGTGCAGTGCAGATGGAGGCTGGCGGTGCAGTGTAGATGGAGGCTCTGTGAGTCTGAAGGTGTAGTGTAGATGGAGGCTCTGTGAGGCTGACGGTGCAGTGTAGATGAAGGCTCTGTGAGGCTGAAGGTGCAGTGTAGATGGAGGCTGACGGTGCAGTGTAGATGGAGGCTGGCGGTGCAGTGTAGATGGAGGCTGGCGGTGCAGTGTAGATGGAGGCTGGCGGTGCAGTGTAGATGGAGGCTGGCGGTGCAGTGTAGATGGAGGCTGGCGGTGCAGTGTAGATGGAGGCTGGCGGTGCAGTGTAGATGGAGGCTGGCGGTGCAGTGTAGATGGAGGCTGACGGTGCAGTGTAGATGGAGGCTGACGGTGCAGTGTAGATGGAGGCTGACGGTGCAGTGTAGATGGAGGCTGACGGTGCAGTGTAGATGGAGGCTCTGCGAGGCTGATGGCGCAGTGTAGATGGAGGCTCTGCGAGGCTGATGGCGCAGTGTAGATGGAGACTCTGTGAGGCTGACGGCGCAGTGTAGATGGAGGCTGACGGCGCAGTGTAGATGGAGGCTGACGGCGCAGTGTAGATGGAGGCTGACGGCGCAGTGTAGATGGAGGCTGACGGTGCAGTGTAGATGGAGGCTCTGTGAGGCTGATGGTGCAGTGTAGAAGGAAGCTCTGCGAGGCTGACGGTGCAGTGTAGATGGAGGCTGACGGTGCAGTGCAGATGGAGGCTGGCGGTGCAGTGTAGATGGAGGCTGACGGTGCAGTGTAGATGGAGGCTCTGTGAGTCTGAAGGTGTAGTGTAGATGGAGGCTCTGTGAGGCTGACGGTGCAGTGTAGATGAAGGCTCTGTGAGGCTGAAGGTGCAGTGTAGATGGAGGCTGACGGTGCAGTGTAGATGGAGGCTGGCGGTGCAGTGTAGATGGAGGCTGGCGGTGCAGTGTAGATGGAGGCTGGCGGTGCAGTGTAGATGGAGGCTGGCGGTGCAGTGTAGATGGAGGCTGGCGGTGCAGTGTAGATGGAGGCTGGCGGTGCAGTGTAGATGGAGGCTGGCGGTGCAGTGTAGATGGAGGCTGACGGTGCAGTGTAGATGGAGGCTGGCGGTGCAGTGTAGATGGAGGCTGGCGGTGCAGTGTAGATGGAGGCTGGCGGTGCAGTGTAGATGGAGGCTGGCGGTGCAGTGTAGATGGAGGCTGGCGGTGCAGTGTAGATGGAGGCTGGCGGTGCAGTGTAGATGGAGGCTGACGGTGCAGTGTAGATGGAGGCTGACGGTGCAGTGTAGATGGAGGCTGACGGTGCAGTGTAGATGGAGGCTGACGGTGCAGTGTAGATGGAGGCTCTGCGAGGCTGATGGCGCAGTGTAGATGGAGGCTCTGCGAGGCTGATGGCGCAGTGTAGATGGAGACTCTGTGAGGCTGACGGCGCAGTGTAGATGGAGGCTGACGGCGCAGTGTAGATGGAGGCTGACGGCGCAGTGTAGATGGAGGCTGACGGCGCAGTGTAGATGGAGGCTGACGGTGCAGTGTAGATGGAGGCTCTGTGAGGCTGATGGTGCAGTGTAGAAGGAAGCTCTGCGAGGCTGACGGTGCAGTGTAGATGGAGGCTGACGGTGCAGTGCAGATGGAGGCTGGCGGTGCAGTGTAGATGGAGGCTGACGGTGCAGTGTAGATGGAGGCTCTGTGAGTCTGAAGGTGTAGTGTAGATGGAGGCTCTGTGAGGCTGACGGTGCAGTGTAGATGAAGGCTCTGTGAGGCTGAAGGTGCAGTGTAGATGGAGGCTGACGGTGCAGTGTAGATGGAGGCTGGCGGTGCAGTGTAGATGGAGGCTGGCGGTGCAGTGTAGATGGAGGCTGGCGGTGCAGTGTAGATGGAGGCTGGCGGTGCAGTGTAGATGGAGGCTGGCGGTGCAGTGTAGATGGAGGCTGGCGGTGCAGTGTAGATGGAGGCTGGCGGTGCAGTGTAGATGGAGGCTGACGGTGCAGTGTAGATGGAGGCTGACGGTGCAGTGTAGATGGAGGCTGACGGTGCAGTGTAGATGGAGGCTGACGGTGCAGTGTAGATGGAGGCTGACGGTGCAGTGTAGATGGAGGCTGACGGTGCAGTGTAGATGGAGGCTGACGGTGCAGTGTAGATGGAGGCTGGCGGTGCAGTGTAGATGGAGGCTGACGGTGCAGTGTAGATGGAGGCTGACGGTGCAGTGTAGATGGAGGCTGACGGTGCAGTGTAGATGGAGGCTGACGGTGCAGTGTAGATGGAGGCTCTTTGAGGCTGAAGGTGTAGTGTAGATGGAGGCTCTGTGAGGCTGAAGGTGTAGTGTAGATGGAGGCTCTGCGAGGCTGACGGCGCAGTGTAGATGGAGGCTCTGCGAGGCTGACGGCGCAGTGTAGATGGAGGCTCTGCGAGGCTGACGGTGCAGTGTAGATGGAGGCTCTGCGAGGCTGACGGTGCAGTGTAGATGGAGGCTGGCGGTGCAGTGTAGATGGAGGCTGGCGGTGCAGTGTAGATGGAGGCTGGCGGTGCAGTGTAGATGGAGGCTGGCGGCGCAGTGTAGATGGAGGCTGGCGGCGCAGTGTAGATGGAGGCTGACGGCGCAGTGTAGATGGAGGCTGACGGCGCAGTGTAGATGGAGGCTGACGGCGCAGTGTAGATGGAGGCTGACGGCGCAGTGTAGATGGAGGCTGACGGCGCAGTGTAGATGGAGGCTGACGGCGCAGTGTAGATGGAGGCTGACGGCGCAGTGTAGATGGAGGCTGACGGCGCAGTGTAGATGGAGGCTGACGGCGCAGTGTAGATGGAGGCTGACGGCGCAGTGTAGATGGAGGCTCCGCGAGGCTGACGGCGCAGTGTAGATGGAGGCTCCGCGAGGCTGACGGCGCAGTGTAGATGGAGGCTCCGCGAGGCTGACGGCGCCGTGTAGATGGAGGCTGACGGCGCCGTGTAGATGGAGGCTGACGGCGCCGTGTAGATGGAGGCTGACGGCGCCGTGTAGATGGAGGCTGACGGCGCCGCGTAGATGGAGGCTGACGGCGCCGCGTAGATGGAGGCTGACGGCGCCGCGTAGATGGAGGCTGACGGCGCCGCGTAGATGGAGGCTGACGGCGCCGCGTAGATGGAGGCTGACGGCGCCGCGTAGATGGAGGCTGACGGCGCCGCGTAGATGGAGGCTGACGGCGCCGCGTAGATGGAGGCTGACGGCGCCGCGTAGATGGAGGCTGACGGCGCCGCGTAGATGGAGGCTGACGGCGCCGCGTAGATGGAGGCTGACGGCGCAGCGTAGATGGAGGCTGACGGCGCAGCGTAGATGGAGGCTCCGCGAGGCTGACGGCGCAGCGTAGATGGAGGCTGACGGCGCAGCGTAGATGGAGGCTGACGGCGCAGCGTAGATGGAGGCTGACGGCGCAGCGTAGATGGAGGCTGACGGCGCAGCGTAGATGGAGGCTGACGGCGCAGCGTAGATGGAGGCTGACGGCGCAGCGTAGATGGAGGCTGACGGCGCAGTGTAGATGGAGGCTCCGCGAGGCTGACGGTGCAGTGTAGGTGGAGGCTGACGGTGCAGTGTAGGTGGAGGCTGACGGTGCAGTGGAGGCTGTCGGTGCAGTGTAGGTGGAGGCTGTCGGTGCAGTGTAGGTGGAGGCTGTCGGTGCAGTGTAGGTGGAGGCTGTCGGTGCAGTGTAGGTGGAGGCTGTCGGTGCAGTGTAGGTGGAGGCTGTCGGTGCAGTGTAGGTGGAGGCTGTCGGTGCAGTGTAGGTGGAGTCTCTGCGAGGCTGATGGCGCAGTTTAGATGGAGGCTCTGCGAGGCTGATGGCGCTGTGTAGATGGAGTCTCTGCGAGGCTGACGGCGCTGTGTAGATGGAGGCTCTGCGAGGCTGACGGCGCAGTGTAGATGGAGGCTCTGCGAGGCTGACTGCGCAGTGTAGATGGAGGCTCTGCGAGGCTGACGGCGCAGTGTAGATGGAGGCTCTGCAAGGCTGACGGCGCAGTGTAGATGGAGGCTCTGCGAGGCTGACGGCGCAGTGTAGATGGAGGCTCTGCGAGGCTGACGGTGCAGTGTAAATGGAGGCTGAGGGTGCAGTGTAGATGGAGGCTGACGGTGCAGTGTAGGTGGAGGCTGACGGTGCAGTGTAGGTGGAGGCTGACGGTGCAGTGTAGGTGGAGGCTGACGGTGCAGTGTAGGTGGAGGCTGTCGGTGCAGTGTAGGTGGAGGCTGTCGGTGCAGTGTAGGTGGAGGCTCCGTGAGGCTGACGGCGAAGTGTAGATGGAGGCTCCGTGAGGCTGACGGCGCAGTGTACATGGAGGCTCTGTGAGGCTGACGGCGCAGTGTACATGGAGGCTCTGTGAGGCTGACGGCGCAGTGTAGATGGAGGCTTTGTGAGGCTGATGGCGCAGTGTAGATGGAGGCTCTGTGAGGCTGATGGCGCAGTGTAGATGGAGGCTCTGTGAGGCTGATGGCGCAGTGTAGATGGAGGCTTTGTGAGGCTGACGGCGCAGTGTAGATGGAGGCTCTGTGAGGCTGACGGCGCAGTGTAGATGGAGGCTGACGGCGCAGTGTAGATGGAGGCTCTGTGAGGCTGAAGGCGCAGTGTAGATGGAGGCTCTGTGAGGCTGAAGGCGCAGTGTAGATGGAGGCTCTGTGAGGCTGAAGGCGCAGTGTAGATGGAGGCTGACGGCGCAGTGTAGATGGAGGCTCTGTGAGGCTGAAGGCGCAGTGTAGATGGAGGCTCTGTGAGGCTGAAGGCGCAGTGTAGATGGAGGCTCTGTGAGGCTGAAGGTGTAATGTAGATGGAGGCTGACGGTGCAGTGTTGATGGAGGCTCCGTGAGGCTGACGGCGCAGTGTAGATGGAGGCTCCGTGAGGCTGACGGCGCAGTGTAGATGGAGGCTCCGCGAGGCTGACGGCGCAGTGTAGATGGAGGCTCCGCGAGGCTGACGGTGCAGTGTAGATGGAGGCTGACGGCGCAGTGTAGATGGAGGCTGACGGCGCAGTGTAGATGGAGGCTGACGGCGCAGTGTAGATGGAGGCTGACGGCGCAGTGTAGATGGAGGCTGACGGCGCAGTGTAGATGGAGGCTGACGGCGCAGTGTAGATGGAGGCTGACGGCGCAGTGTAGATGGAGGCTGACGGCGCAGTGTAGATGGAGGCTGACGGCGCAGTGTAGATGGAGGCTGACGGCGCAGTGTAGATGGAGGCTGACGGCGCAGTGTAGATGGAGGCTGACGGCGCAGTGTAGATGGAGGCTGACGGCGCAGTGTAGATGGAGGCTGACAGTGCAGTGTAGAGATGGAGGCTGAAGGTGCAGTGTAGATTGAGGCTCTGTGAGGCTGACGGCGCAGTGCAGATGGAGGCTGACGGCGCAGTGCAGATGGAGGCTGACGGCGCAGTGCAGATGGAGGCTGACGACGCAGTGCAGATGGAGGCTGACGGCGCAGTGCAGATGGAGGCTGACGGCGCAGTGCAGATGGAGGCTCTGTGAGGCTGACGGCGCAGTGTAGATGGAGGCTCTGTGAGGCTGACGGCGCAGTGTAGATGGAGGCTCTGTGAGGCTGACGGCGCAGTGTAGATGGAGGCTCTGTGAGGCTGACGGCGCAGTGTAGATGGAGGCTCTGTGAGGCTGACGGCGCAGTGTAGATGGAGGCTCTGTGAGGCTGAAGGTGCAGTGTAGATGGAGGCTGACGGTGCAGTGTAGATGGAGGCTGACGGTGCAGTGTAGATGGAGGCTGACGGTGCAGTGTAGATGGAGGCTGACGGTGCAGTGTAGATGGAGGCTGACGGTGCAGTGTAGATGGAGGCTGACGGTGCAGTGTAGATGGAGGCTGACGGTGCAGTGCAGATGGAGGCTGACGGCGAAGTGTAGATGGAGGCTCCGCGAGGCTGACGGCGCAGTGTAGATGGAGGCTCCGCGAGGCTGACGGCGCAGTGTAGATGGAGGCTCCGCGAGGCTGACGGCGCAGTGTAGATGGAGGCTTTGTGAGGCTGACGGCGCAGTGTAGATGGAGGCTCTGTGAGGCTGACGGCGCAGTGTAGATGGAGGCTCTGTGAGGCTGACGGCGCAGTGTAGATGGAGGCTCTGTGAGGCTGATGGCGCAGTGTAGATGGAGGCTCTGTGAGGCTGATGGCGCAGTGTAGATGGAGGCTCTGTGAGGCTGACGGCGCAGTGTAGATGGAGGCTCTGTGAGGCTGACGGCGCAGTGTAGATGGAGGCTCTGAGGCTGACGGCGCAGTGCAGATGGAGGCTCTGTGAGGCTGACTGCGCAGTGTAGATGGAGGCTCTGTGAGGCTGACGGCGCAGTGTAGATGGAGGCTCTGTGAGGCTGAAGGTGCAGTGTAGATGGAGGCTGACGGTGCAGTGTAGATGGAGGCTGACGGCGCAGTGTAGATGGAGGCTGACGGCGCAGTGTAGATGGAGGCTGACGGCGCAGTGTAGATGGAGGCTGACGGCGCAGTGTAGATGGAGGCTGACGGCGCAGTGTAGATGGAGGCTGACGGCGCAGTGTAGATGGAGGCTGACGGCGCAGTGTAGATGGAGGCTGACGGCGCAGTGTAGATGGAGGCTGACGGCGCAGTGCAGATGGAGGCTGACGGCGCAGTGTAGATGGAGGCTCCGCGAGGCTGACGGCGCAGTGTAGATGGAGGCTCCGCGAGGCTGACGGCGCAGTGTAGATGGAGGCTCTGTGAGGCTGACGGCGCAGTGTAGATGGAGGCTCTGTGAGGCTGACGGCGCAGTGTAGATGGAGGCTCTGTGAGACTGACGGCGCAGTGTAGATGGAGGCTCTGTGAGGCTGACGGTGCAGTGTAGATGGAGGCTCTGTGAGGCTGACGGCGCAGTGTAGATGGAGCCTTTGTGAGGCTGACGGCGCAGTGTAGATGGAGGCTCTGTGAGGCTGACGGCGCAGTGTAGATGGAGACTCTGTGAGGCTGACGGCGCAGTGTAGATGGAGGCTCTGTGAGGCTGAAGGTGCAGTGTAGATGGAGGCTGACGGTGCAGTGTAGATGGAGGCTGACGGTGCAGTGTAGGTGGAGGCTGACGGTGCAGTGTAGGTGGAGGCTGACGGTGCAGTGTAGGTGGAGGCTGACGGTGCAGTGTAGGTGGAGGCTGACGGTGCAGTGTAGGTGGAGGCTGTCGGTGCAGTGTAGGTGGACGCTGTCGGTGCAGTGTAGGTGGACGCTGTCAGTGCAGTGTAGGTGGACGCTGTCGGTGCAGTGTAGGTGGAGGCTCCGTGAGGCTGACGGCGCAGTGTAGATGGAGGCTCTGTGAGGCTGACGGCGCAGTGTAGATGGAGGCTCTGTGAGGCTGACGGTGCAGTGTAGATGGAAGCTGACGGTGCAGTGTAGATGGAGGCTGACGGTGCAGTGTAGGTGGAGGCTGTCGGTGCAGTGTAGGTGGAGGCTGTCGGTGCAGTGTAGGTGGAGGCTGTCGGTGCAGTATAGGTGGAGGCTGTCGGCGCAGTGCAGGTGGAGGCTGTCGGCGCAGTGCAGGTGGAGGCTGTCGGCGCAGTGCAGGTGGAGGCTGTCGGCGCAGTGCAGGTGGAGGCTGTCGGCGCAGTGCAGGTGGAAGCTGTCGGCGCAGTGCAGGTGGAGGCTGTCGGCGCAGTGCAGGTTGAGGCTGTCGGCGCAGTGCAGGTGGAGGCTGTCGGCGCAGTGCAGGTGGAGGCTGTCGGCGCAGTGCAGGTGGAGGCTGTCGGCGCAATGCAGGTGGAGGCTGTCGGCGCAGTGCAGGTGGAGGCTGTCGGCGCAGTGCAGGTGGAGGCTGTCGGCGCAGTGCAGGTGGAGGCTGTCGGCGCAGTGCAGGTGGAGGCTGTCGGCGCAGTGCAGGTGGAGGCTGTCGGCGCAGTGCAGGTGGAGGCTGTCGGCGCAGTGCAGGTGGAGGCTGTCGGCGCAGTGCAGGTGGAGGCTGACGGCGCAGTGCAGGTGGAGGCTGACGGCGCAGTGCAGGTGGAGGCTGACGGCGCAGTGCAGATGGAGGCTGACGGCGCAGTGCAGATGGAGGCTGACGGCGCAGTGCAGATGGAGGCTGACGGCGCAGTGCAGATGGAGGCTGACGGCGCAGTGCAGATGGAGGCTGACGGCGCAGTGCAGATGGAGGCTGACGGCGCAGTGCAGATGGAGGCTGACGGCGCAGTGCAGATGGAGGCTGACGGCGCAGTGCAGATGGAGGCTGACGGCGCAGTGCAGATGGAGGCTGACGGCGCAGTGCAGATGGGGGCTCCGCGAGGCTGACGGCGCAGTGCAGATGGGGGCTCCGCGAGGCTGACGGCGCAGTGCAGATGGGGGCTCCGCGAGGCTGACGGCGCAGTGCAGATGGGGGCTCCGCGAGGCTGACGGCGCAGTGCAGATGGGGGCTCCGCGAGGCTGACGGCGCAGTGCAGATGGGGAATCCGCGAGGCTGACGGCGCAGTGCAGATGGGGGCTCCGCGAGGTTGACGGCGCAGTGCAGATGGAGGCTCCGCGAGGTTGACGGCGCAGTGCAGATGGAGGCTCCGCGAGGTTGACGGCGCAGTGCAGATGGAGGCTCCGCGAGGTTGACGGCGCAGTGCAGATGGAGGCTCCGCGAGGTTGACGGCGCAGTGCAGATGGAGGCTCCGCGAGGCTGACGGCGCAGTGCAGATGGAGGCTCCGCGAGGCTGACGGCGCAGTGCAGATGGAGGCTCCGCGAGGCTGACGGCGCAGTGCAGATGGAGGCTCCGCGAGGCTGACGGCGCAGTGCAGATGGAGGCTCCGCGAGGCTGACGGCGCAGTGCAGATGGAGGCTCCGCGAGGCTGACGGCGCAGTGCAGATGGAGGCTCCGCGAGGCTGACGGCGCAGTGCAGATGGAGGCTCCGCGAGGCTGACGGCGCAGTGCAGATGGAGGCTCCGCGAGGCTGACGGCGCAGTGTAGATGGAGGCTCCGCGAGGCTGACGGCGCAGTGTAGATGGAGGCTCCGCGAGGCTGACGGCGCAGTGTAGATGGAGACTTTGTGAGGCTGACGGCGCAGTGTAGACGGAGACTTTGTGAGGCTGACGGCGCAGTGTAGACGGAGGCTCTGTGAGGCTGACGGCGCAGTTTAGACGGAGGCTCTGTGATGCTGAAGGTGTAGTGTAGGTGGAGGCTGTCGGTGCAGTGTAGTTGGAGGCTGTCGGTGCAGTGTAGTTGGAGGCTGTCGGTGCAGTGTAGATGGAGGCTGTCGGTGCAGTGTAGGTGGAGGCTGTCGGTGCAGTGTAGGTGGAGGCTCTGTGAGGCTGACGGTGCAGTGTAGATGGAGGCTGACGGTGCCTTGTAGATGGAGGCTGACGGCGCAGTGTAGATGGAGGCTGTCGGCGCAGTGTAGGTGGAGGCTGTCGGTGCAGTGTAGGTGGAGGCTGTCGGTGCAGTGTAGGTGGAGGCTCTGTGAGGCTGACGGTGCAGTGTAGATGGAGGCTGACGGTGCAGTGTAGATGGAGGCTGACGGTGCAGTGTAGGTGGAGGCTGACGGTGCAGTGTAGGTGGAGGCTGTCGGTGCAGTGTAGGTGGAGGCTGTCGGTGCAGTGTAGGTGGAGGCGCCGTGAGGCTGACGGCGCAGTGTAGATGAAGGCTCCGCGAGGCTGACGGCGCAGTGTAGATGGAGGCTCCGCGAGGCTGACTGCGCACTGTAGATGGAGGCTCCGCGAGGCTGACGGCACTGTGTAGATGGAGGCTCCGCGAGGCTGACGGCGCAATGTAGATGGAGGCTCCGCGAGGCTGACGGCGCAGTGTAGATGGAGGCTCCGTGAGGCTGACGGCGCAGTGTAGATGGAGGCTCTGTGAGGCTGACGGCGCAGTGTAGATGGAGGCTCTGTGAGGCTGACGGCGCAGTGTAGATGGAGGCTCTGTGAGGCTGACGGCGCAGTGTAGATGGAGGCTCTGTGAGGCTGACGGCGCAGTGTAGATGGAGGCTGACGGCGCAGTGTAGATGAAGGCTGACGGCGCAGTGTAGATGGAGGCTCACGGCGCAGTGTAGATGGAGGCTGACGGCGCAGTGTAGATGGAGGCTGACGGCGCAGTGTAGATGGAGGCTGACGGCGCAGTGTAGATGGAGGCTCTGTGAGGCTGACTGCGCAGTGTAGATGGAGGCTCTGTGAGGCTGACTGCGCAGTGTAGATGGAGGCTCTGTGAGGCTGACGGCGCAGTGTAGATGGAGGCTCTGTGAGGCTGACGGCGCAGTGTAGATGGAGGCTCTGTGAGGCTGACGGCGCAGTGTAGATGGAGGCTGACGGCGCAGTGTAGGTGGAGGCTGACGGCGCAGTGTAGTTGGAGGCTGTCGGCGCAGTGTAGGTGGAGGCTGTCGGCGCAGTGTAGGTGGAGGCTGTCGGCGCAGTGTAGGTGGAGGCTGTCGGCGCAGTGTAGGTGGAGGCTGTCGGCGCAGTGTAGGTGGAGGCTGTCGGCGCAGTGTAGGTGGAGGCTCTGTGAGGCTGACGGTGCAGTGTAGATGGAGGCTGACGGTGCCTTGTAGATGGAGGCTGTCGGCGCAGTGTAGGTGGAGGCTGTCGGCGCAGTGTAGGTGGAGGCTGTCGGCGCAGTGTAGGTGGAGGCTGTCGGCGCAGTGTAGGTGGAGGCTGTCGGTGCAGTGTAGGTGGAGGCTCTGTGAGGCTGACGGTGCAGTGTAGATGGAGGCTGACGGTGCCTTGTAGATGGAGGCTGACGGTGCAGTGTAGGTGGAGGCTGTCGGTGCAGTGTAGGTGGAGGCTGTCGGTGCAGTGTAGGTGGAGGCTGTCGGTGCATTGTAGGTGGAGGCTGTCGGTGCAGTGTAGGTGGAGGCTGTCGGTGCAGTGTAGGTGGAGGCTGTCGGTGCAGTGTAGGTGGAGGCTGTCGGTGCAGTGTAGGTGGAGGCTGTCGGTGCAGTGTAGGTGGAGGCTGTCGGTGCAGTGTAGGTGGAGGCTGTCGGTGCAGTGTAGGTGGAGGCGCCGTGAGGCTGACGGCGCAGTGTAGATGAAGGCTCCGCGAGGCTGACGGCGCAGTGTAGATGGAGGCTCCGCGAGGCTGACGGCGCACTGTAGATGGAGGCTCCGCGAGGCTGACGGCGCACTGTAGATGGAGGCTCCGCGAGGCTGACGGCGCAGTGTAGATGGAGACTCCGCGAGGCTGACGGCGCAGTGTAGATGGAGGCTCCGCGAGGCTGACGGCGCAGTGTAGATGGAGGCTCCGCGAGGCTGACGGCGCAGTGTAGATGGAGGCTTTGTGAGGCTGACGGCGCAGTGTAGATGGAGGCTCTGTGAGGCTGACGGCGCAGTGTAGATGGAGGCTCTGTGAGGCTGACGGCGCAGTGTAGATGGAGGCTCTGTGAGACTGACGTTGCAGTGTAGATGGAGGCTCTGAGGCTGACGGCGCAGTGTAGATGGAGGCTCTGTGAGGCTGACGGCGCAGTGTAGATGGAGGCTTTGTGAGGCTGACGGCGCAGTGTAGATGGAAGCTCTGTGAGGCTGACGGCGCAGTGTAGATGGAGGCTCTGTGAGGCTGACTGTGCAGTGTAGATGGAGGCTCTGTGAGGCTGACGGCGCAGTGTAGATGGAGGCTCTGAGGCTGACGGCGCAGTGTAGATGGAGGCTCTGTGAGGCTGACGGCGCAGTGTAGATGGAGGCTCTGTGAGGCTGACGGCGCAGTGTAGATGGAGGCTCCGCGAGGCTGACGGCGCAGTGTAGATGGAGGCTCTGTGAGACTGACGGTGCAGTGTAGATGGAGGCTCTGTGAGGCTGACGGCGCAGTGTAGATGGAGGCTCTGTGAGGCTGACGGTGCAGTGTAGATGGAGGCTGACGGCGCAGTGTAGATGGAGGCTGACGGCGCAGTGCAGATGGAGGCTGACGGCGCAGTGTAGATGGAGGCTGACGGCGCAGTGTAGATGGAGGCTGACGGCGCAGTGCAGATTTAGGCTCCGCGAGGCTGACGGCGCAGTGCAGATGGAGGCTCTGCGAGGCTGACGGCGCAGTGTAGATGGAGGCTCTGTGAGGCTGACGGCGCAGTGTAGATGGAGGCTCTGTGAGGCTGACCTCGCAGTGTAGATGGAGGCTCTGTGAGACTGACGGTGCAGTGTAGATGGAGGCTCTGTGAGGCTGACGGCGCAGTGTAGATGGAGGCTCTGTGAGGCTGACGGCGCAGTGTAGATGGAGGCTCTGTGAGGCTGATGGCGCAGTGTAGATGGAGGCTCTGTGAGGCTGACGGCGCAGTGTAGATGGAGGCTCTGTGAGACTGACGGTGCAGTGTAGATGGAGGCTCTGTGAGGCTGATGGCGCAGTGTAGATGGAGGCTTTGTGAGGCTGATGGCGCAGTGTAGATGGAGGCTCTGTGAGGCTGACGGCGCAGTGTAGATGGAGGCTCTGTGAGGCTGAAGGTGCAGTGTAGGTGGAGGCTGACGGTGCAGTGTAGGTGGAGGCTGACGGTGCAGTGTAGGTGGAGGCTGACGGTGCAGTGTAGGTGGAGGCTGACGGTGCAGTGTAGGTGGAGGCTGTCGGTGCAGTGTAGGTGGAGGCTCCGTGAGGCTGACGGCGCAGTGTAGATGGAGGCTGACGGCGCAGTGTAGATGGAGGCTGACGGCGCAGTGTAGATGGAGGCTGACGGCGCAGTGTAGATGGAGGCTCTGTGAGGCTGATGGTGCAGTGTAGAAGGAAGCTCTGCGAGGCTGACGGTGCAGGGTAGATGGAGGCTGGCGGTGCAGTGTAGATGGAGGCTGACGGTGCAGTGTAGATGGAGGCTCTGTGAGTCTGAAGGTGTAGTGTAGATGGAGGCTCTGTGAGGCTGACGGTGCAGTGTAGATGAAGGCTCTGTGAGGCTGGCGGTGCAGTGTAGATGGAGGCTGGCGGTGCAGTGTAGATGGAGGCTGACGGTGCAGTGTAGATGGAGGCTCTGTGAGTCTGAAGGTGTAGTGTAGATGGAGGCTCTGTGAGGCTGACGGTGCAGTGTAGATGAAGGCTCTGTGAGGCTGAAGGTGCAGTGTAGATGGAGGCTGGCGGTGCAGTGTAGATGGAGGCTGGCGGTGCAGTGTAGATGGAGGCTGACGGTGCAGTGTAGATGGAGGCTGACGTGCAGTGTAGATGGAGGCTGACGGTGCAGTGTAGATGGAGGCTGACGGTGCAGTGTAGATGGAGGCTGACGGTGCAGTGTAGATGGAGGCTGACGGTGCAGTGTAGATGGAGGCTGACGGTGCAGTGTAGATGGAGGCTGACGGTGCAGTGTAGATGGAGGCTGACGGTGCAGTGTAGATGGAGGCTGACGGTGCAGTGTAGATGGAGGCTGACGGTGCAGTGTAGATGGAGGCTGACGGTGCAGTGTAGATGGAGGCTGACGGTGCAGTGTAGATGGAGGCTGACGGTGCAGTGTAGATGGAGGCTGACGGTGCAGTGTAGATGGAGGCTGACGGTGCAGTGTAGATGGAGGCTGACGGTGCAGTGTAGATGGAGGCTGACGGTGCAGTGTAGATGGAGGCTGACGGTGCAGTGTAGATGGAGGCTGACGGTGCAGTGTAGATGGAGGCTGACGGTGCAGTGTAGATGGAGGCTGACGGTGCAGTGTAGATGGAGGCTGACGGTGCAGTGTAGATGGAGGCTGACGGTGCAGTGTAGATGGAGGCTCTTTGAGGCTCAAGGTGTAGTGTAGATGGAGGCTCTGTGAGGCTGAAGGTGTAGTGTAGATGGAGGCTCTGTGAGGCTGATGGTGCAGTGTAGATGGAGGCTCTGCGAGGCTGACGGCGCAGTGTAGATGGAGGCTCTGCGAGGCTGACGGTGCAGTGTAGATGGAGGCTCTGCGAGGCTGACGGTGCAGTGTAGATGGAGGCTCCGCGAGGCTGACGGCGCAGCGTAGATGGAGGCTCCGCGAGGCTGACGGCGCAGTGTAGATGGAGGCTGACGGCGCAGTGTAGATGGAGGCTGACGGCGCAGTGTAGATGGAGGCTGACGGCGCAGTGTAGATGGAGGCTGACGGCGCAGTGTAGATGGAGGCTGACGGCGCAGTGTAGATGGAGGCTGACGGCGCAGTGTAGATGGAGGCTGACGGCGCAGTGTAGATGGAGGCTGACGGCGCAGTGTAGATGGAGGCTCCGCGAGGCTGACGGTGCAGTGTAGGTGGAGGCTGACGGTGCAGTATAGGTGGAGGCTGACGGTGCAGTGGAGGCTGTCGGTGCAGTGTAGGTGGAGGCTGTCGGTGCAGTGTATGTGGAGGCTGTCGGTGCAGTGTAGGTGGAGTCTCTGCGAGGCTGATGGCGCAGTTTAGATGGAGGCTCTGCGAGGCTGATGGCGCTGTGTAGATGGAGTCTCTGCGAGGCTGATGGCGCTGTGTAGATGGAGGCTCTGCGAGGCTGACGGCGCAGTGTAGATGGAGGCTCTGCGAGGCTGACGGCGCAGTGTAGATGGAGACTCTGTGAGGCTGACGGTGCAGTGTAGATGGAGGCTCTGCGAGGCTGATGGCGCAGTGTAGATGGAGGCTCTGCGAGGCTGATGGCGCAGTGTAGATGGAGACTCTGTGAGGCTGACGGCGCAGTGTAGATGGAGGCTGACGGCGCAGTGTAGATGGAGGCTGACGGCGCAGTGTAGATGGAGGCTCTGCGAGACTCATGGCGCAGTGTAGATGGAGGCTCTGCGAGGCTGACGGCGCAGTGTAGATGGAGGCTCTGCGAGGCTGATGGTGCAGTGTAGAAGGAGGCTCTGCGAGGCTGACGGCGCAGTGTAGTTGGAGGCTGACGGTGCAGTGTAGATGAAGGCTCTGTGAGGCTGAAGGTGCAGTGTAGATGGAGGCTGACGGTGCAGTGTAGATGGAGGCTGGCGGTGCAGTGTAGATGGAGGCTGGCGGTGCAGTGTAGATGGAGGCTGGCGGTGCAGTGTAGATGGAGGCTGACGGTGCAGTGTAGATGGAGGCTGACGGTGCAGTGTAGATGGAGGCTGACGGTGCAGTGTAGATGGAGGCTGACGGTGCAGTGTAGATGGAGGCTGACGGTGCAGTGTAGATGGAGGCTGACGGTGCAGTGTAGATGGAGGCTCTGCGAGGCTGATGGCGCAGTGTAGATGGAGGCTCTGCGAGGCTGATGGCGCAGTGTAGATGGAGACTCTGTGAGGCTGACGGCGCAGTGTAGATGGAGGCTGACGGCGCAGTGTAGATGGAGGCTGACGGCGCAGTGTAGATGGAGGCTGACGGCGCAGTGTAGATGGAGGCTGACGGCGCAGTGTAGATGGAGGCTGACGGCGCAGTGTAGATGGAGGCTCTGTGAGGCTGATGGTGCAGTGTAGAAGGAAGCTCTGCGAGGCTGACGGTGCAGTGTAGATGGAGGCTGACGGTGCAGTGTAGATGGAGGCTGGCGGTGCAGTGTAGATGGAGGCTGACGGTGCAGTGTAGATGGAGGCTCTGTGAGTCTGAAGGTGTAGTGTAGATGGAGGCTCTGTGAGGCTGACGGTGCAGTGTAGATGAAGGCTCTGTGAGGCTGAAGGTGCAGTGTAGATGGAGGCTGGCGGTGCAGTGTAGATGGAGGCTGGCGGTGCAGTGTAGATGGAGGCTGGCGGTGCAGTGTAGATGGAGGCTGGCGGTGCAGTGTAGATGGAGGCTGACGGTGCAGTGTAGATGGAGGCTGACGGTGCAGTGTAGATGGAGGCTGACGGTGCAGTGTAGATGGAGGCTGACGGTGCAGTGTAGATGGAGGCTGACGGTGCAGTGTAGATGGAGGCTGACGGTGCAGTGTAGATGGAGGCTGACGGTGCAGTGTAGATGGAGGCTGACGGTGCAGTGTAGATGGAGGCTGACGGTGCAGTGTAGATGGAGGCTGACGGTGCAGTGTAGATGGAGGCTCTTTGAGGCTGAAGGTGTAGTGTAGATGGAGGCTCTGTGAGGCTGAAGGTGTAGTGTAGATGGAGGCTCTGTGAGGCTGATGGTGCAGTGTAGATGGAGGCTCTGCGAGGCTGATGGCGCAGTGTAGATGGAGGCTCTGCGAGGCTGACGGTGCAGTGTAGATGGAGGCTCTGCGAGGCTGACGGTGCAGTGTAGATGGAGGCTGGCGGTGCAGTGTAGATGGAGGCTGGCGGTGCAGTGTAGATGGAGGCTGGCGGCGCAGTGTAGATGGAGGCTGGCGGCGCAGTGTAGATGGAGGCTGGCGGCGCAGTGTAGATGGAGGCTGACGGCGCAGTGTAGATGGAGGCTGACGGCGCAGTGTAGATGGAGGCTGACGGCGCAGTGTAGATGGAGGCTGACGGCGCAGTGTAGATGGAGGCTGACGGCGCAGTGTAGATGGAGGCTGACGGCGCAGTGTAGATGGAGGCTGACGGCGCAGTGTAGATGGAGGCTGACGGCGCAGTGTAGATGGAGGCTGACGGCGCAGTGTAGATGGAGGCTCCGCGAGGCTGACGGCGCAGTGTAGATGGAGGCTCCGCGAGGCTGACGGCGCAGTGTAGATGGAGGCTCCGCGAAGCTGACGGCGCCGTGTAGATGGAGGCTCCGCGAGGCTGACGGCGCCGCGTAGATGGAGGCTGACGGCGCCGCGTAGATGGAGGCTGACGGCGCCGCGTAGATGGAGGCTGACGGCGCCGCGTAGATGGAGGCTGACGGCGCCGCGTAGATGGAGGCTGACGGCGCCGCGTAGATGGAGGCTGACGGCGCCGCGTAGATGGAGGCTGACGGCGCCGCGTAGATGGAGGCTGACGGCGCCGCGTAGATGGAGGCTGACGGCGCCGCGTAGATGGAGGCTGACGGCGCAGCGTAGATGGAGGCTGACGGCGCAGCGTAGATGGAGGCTGACGGCGCAGCGTAGATGGAGGCTGACGGCGCAGTGTAGATGGAGGCTCCGCGAGGCTGACGGTGCAGTGTAGGTGGAGGCTGACGGTGCAGTGTAGGTGGAGGCTGACGGTGCAGTGGAGGCTGTCGGTGCAGTGTAGGTGGAGGCTGTCGGTGCAGTGTAGGTGGAGGCTGTCGGTGCATTGTAGGTGGAGGCTGTCGGTGCAGTGTAGGTGGAGTCTCTGCGAGGCTGATGGCGCAGTTTAGATGGAGGCTCTGCGAGGCTGATGGCGCTGTGTAGATGGAGTCTCTGCGAGGCTGATGGCGCTGTGTAGATGGAGGCTCTGCGAGGCTGACGGCGCAGTGTAGATGGAGGCTTTGCGAGGCTGACGGCGCAGTGTAGATGGAGGCTCTGCGAGGCTGACGGCGCAGTGTAGATGGAGGCTCTGCGAGGCTGACGGCGCAGTGTAGATGGAGGCTCTGCGAGGCTGACGGCGCAGTGTAGATGGAGGCTCTGCGAGGCTGACGGCGCAGTGTAGATGGAGGCTCTGCGAGGCTGACGGTGCAGTGTAAATGGAGGCTGAGGGTGCAGTGTAGGTGGAGGCTGACGGTGCAGTGTAGGTGGAGGCTGACGGTGCAGTGTAGGTGGAGGCTGACGGTGCAGTGTAGGTGGAGGCTGTCGGTGCAGTGTAGGTGGAGGCTGTCGGTGCAGTGTAGGTGGAGGCTCCGTGAGGCTGACGGCGAAGTGTAGATGGAGGCTCCGTGAGGCTGACGGCGCAGTGTACATGGAGGCTCCGTGAGGCTGACGGCGCAGTGTACATGGAGGCTCTGTGAGGCTGACGGCGCAGTGTAGATGGAGGCTCTGTGAGGCTGATGGCGCAGTGTAGATGGAGGCTCTGTGAGGCTGATGGCGCAGTGTAGATGGAGGCTCTGTGAGGCTGACGGCGCAGTGTAGATGGAGGCTTTGTGAGGCTGACGGCGCAGTGTAGATGGAGGCTCTGTGAGGCTGACGGCGCAATGTAGATGGAGGCTGACGGCGCAGTGTAGATGGAGGCTCTGTGAGGCTGAAGGCGCAGTGTAGATGGAGGCTCTGTGAGGCTGAAGGCGCAGTGTAGATGGAGGCTCTGTGAGGCTGAAGGCGCAGTGTAGATGGAGGCTGACGGCGCAGTGTAGATGGAGGCTCTGTGAGGCTGAAGGCGCAGTGTAGATGGAAGCTCTGTGAGGCTGAAGGCGCAGTGTAGATGGAGGCTCTGTGAGGCCGAAGGTGTAATGTAGATGGAGGCTGACGGTGCAGTGTTGATGGAGGCTCCGTGAGGCTGACGGCGCAGTGTAGATGGAGGCTCCGTGAGGCTGACGGCGCAGTGTAGATGGAGGCTCCGCGAGGCTGACGGCGCAGTGTAGATGGAGGCTCCGCGAGGCTGACGGTGCAGTGTAGATGGAGGCTGACGGTGCAGTGTAGATGGAGGCTGACGGCGCAGTGTAGATGGAGGCTGACGGCGCAGTGTAGATGGAGGCTGACGGCGCAGTGTAGATGGAGGCTGACGGCGCAGTGTAGATGGAGGCTGACGGCGCAGTGTAGATGGAGGCTGACGGCGCAGTGTAGATGGAGGCTGACGGCGCAGTGTAGATGGAGGCTGACGGTGCAGTGTAGAGATGGAGGCTGAAGGTGCAGTGTAGATGGAGGCTCTGTGAGGCTGACGGCGCAGTGCAGATGGAGGCTGACGGCGCAGTGCAGATGGAGGCTGACGGCGCAGTGTAGATGGAGGCTGACGGCGCAGTGTAGATGGAGGCTGACGGCGCAGTGTAGATGGAGGCTGACGGCGCAGTGCAGATGGAGGCTGACGGCGCAGTGCAGATGGAGGCTCTGTGAGGCTGACGGCGCAGTGCAGATGGAGGCTCTGTGAGGCTGACGGCGCAGTGTAGATGGAGGCTCTGTGAGGCTGACGGCGCAGTGTAGATGGAGGCTCTGTGAGGCTGACGGCGCAGTGTAGATGGAGGCTCTGTGAGGCTGACGGCGCAGTGTAGATGGAGGCTCTGTGAGGCTGACGGCGCAGTGTAGATGGAGGCTCTGTGAGGCTGACGGCGCAGTGTAGATGGAGGCTCTGTGAGGCTGAAGGTGCAGTGTAGATGGAGGCTGACGGTGCAGTGTAGATGGAGGCTGACGGTGCAGTGTAGATGGAGGCTGACGGTGCAGTGTAGATGGAGGCTGACGGTGCAGTGTAGATGGAGGCTGACGGTGCAGTGTAGATGGAGGCTGACGGTGCAGTGTAGATGGAGGCTGACGGTGCAGTGTAGATGGAGGCTGACGGTGCAGTGTAGATGGAGGCTGACGGTGCAGTGCAGATGGAGGCTGACGGCGAAGTGTAGATGGAGGCTCCGCGAGGCTGACGGCGCAGTGTAGATGGAGGCTCCGCGAGGCTGACGGCGCAGTGTAGATGGAGGCTTTGTGAGGCTGACGGCGCAGTGTAGATGGAGGCTTTGTGAGGCTGACGGCGAAGTGTAGATGGAGGCTCTGTGAGGCTGACGGCGCTTTGTAGATGGAGGCTCTGTGAGGCTGACGGCGCAGTGTAGATGGAGGCTCTGTGAGGCTGATGGCGCAGTGTAGATGGAGGCTCTGTGAGGCTGGCGCAGTGTAGATGGAGGCTCTGTGAGGCTGACGGCGCAGTGTAGATGGAGGCTCTGTGAGGCTGACGGCGCAGTGTAGATGGAGGCTCTGAGGCTGACGGCGCAGTGCAGATGGAGGCTCTGTGAGGCTGACTGCGCAGTGTAGATGGAGGCTCTGTGAGGCTGACGGCGCAGTGTAGATGGAGGCTCTGTGAGGCTGAAGGTGCAGTGTAGATGGAGGCTGACGGTGCAGTGTAGATGGAGGCTGACGGCGCAGTGTAGCTGGAGGCTGACGGCGCAGTGTAGCTGGAGGCTGACGGCGCAGTGTAGATGGAGGCTGACGGCGCAGTGTAGATGGAGGCTGACGGCGGAGTGTAGATGGAGGCTGACGGCGGAGTGTAGATGGAGGCTGACGGCGCAGTGTAGATGGAGGCTGACGGCGCAGTGTAGATGGAGGCTGACGGCGCAGTGTAGATGGAGGCTGACGGCGCAGTGTAGATGGAGGCTGACGGCGCAGTGTAGATGGAGGCTGACGGCGCAGTGTAGATGGAGGCTGACGGCGCAGTGTAGATGGAGGCTGACGGCGCAGTGCAGATGGAGGCTGACGGCGCAGTGTAGATGGAGGCTTTGTGAGGCTGACGGCGCAGTGTAGATGGAGGCTTTGTGAGGCTGACGGCGAAGTGTAGATGGAGGCTCTGTGAGGCTGACGGCGCAGTGTAGATGGAGGCTCTGTGAGGCTGACGGCGCAGTGTAGATGGAGGCTCTGTGAGGCTGATGGCGCAGTGTAGATGGAGGCTCTGTGAGGCTGGCGCAGTGTAGATGGAGGCTCTGTGAGGCTGACGGCGCAGTGTAGATGGAGGCTCTGTGAGGCTGACGGCGCAGTGTAGATGGAGGCTCTGAGGCTGACGGCGCAGTGCAGATGGAGGCTCTGTGAGGCTGACTGCGCAGTGTAGATGGAGGCTCTGTGAGGCTGACGGCGCAGTGTAGATGGAGGCTCTGTGAGGCTGAAGGTGCAGTGTAGATGGAGGCTGACGGTGCAGTGTAGATGGAGGCTGACGGCGCAGTGTAGCTGGAGGCTGACGGCGCAGTGTAGCTGGAGGCTGACGGCGCAGTGTAGATGGAGGCTGACGGCGCAGTGTAGATGGAGGCTGACGGCGGAGTGTAGATGGAGGCTGACGGCGGAGTGTAGATGGAGGCTGACGGCGCAGTGTAGATGGAGGCTGACGGCGCAGTGTAGATGGAGGCTGACGGCGCAGTGTAGATGGAGGCTGACGGCGCAGTGTAGATGGAGGCTGACGGCGCAGTGTAGATGGAGGCTGACGGCGCAGTGTAGATGGAGGCTGACGGCGCAGTGTAGATGGAGGCTGACGGCGCAGTGCAGATGGAGGCTGACGGCGCAGTGTAGATGGAGGCTCCGCGAGGCTGACGGCGCAGTGTAGATGGAGGCTCCGCGAGGCTGACGGCGCAGTGTAGATGGAGGCTCTGTGAGGCTGACGGCGCAGTGTAGATGGAGGCTCTGTGAGGCTGACGGCGCAGTGTAGATGGAGGCTCTGTGAGACTGACGGCGCAGTGTAGATGGAGGCTCTGTGAGGCTGACGGCGCAGTGTAGATGGAGGCTCTGTGAGGCTGACGGCGCAGTGTAGATGGAGGCTTTGTGAGGCTGACGGCGCAGTGTAGATGGAGGCTCTGTGAGGCTGACGGCGCAGTGTAGATGGAGGCTCTGTGAGGCTGACGGCGCAGTGTAGATGGAGGCTCTGTGAGGCTGACGGCGCAGTGTAGATGGAGGCTGACGGTGCAGTGTAGATGGAGGCTGACGGTGCAGTGTAGGTGGAGGCTGACGGTGCAGTGTAGGTGGAGGCTGACGGTGCAGTGTAGGTGGAGGCTGACGGTGCAGTGTAGGTGGACGCTGTCGGTGCAGTGTAGGTGGACGCTGTCGGTGCAGTGTAGGTGGAGGCTCCGTGAGGCTGACGGCGCAGTGTAGATGGAGGCTCTGTGAGGCTGACGGCGCAGTGTAGATGGAGGCTCTGTGAGGCTGACGGTGCAGTGTAGATGGAAGCTGACGGTGCAGTGTAGGTGGAGGCTGTCGGTGCAGTGTAGGTGGAGGCTGTCGGTGCAGTATAGGTGGAGGCTGTCGGTGCAGTGCAGGTGGAGGCTGTCGGCGCAGTGCAGGTGGAGGCTGTCGGCGCAGTGCAGGTGGAGGCTGTCGGCGCAGTGCAGGTGGAAGCTGTCGGCGCAGTGCAGGTGGAGGCTGTCGGCGCAGTGCAGGTGGAGGCTGTCGGCGCAGTGCAGGTGGAGGCTGTCGGCGCAGTGCAGGTGGAGGCTGTCGGCGCAGTGCAGGTGGAGGCTGTCGGCGCAGTGCAGGTGGAGGCTGTCGGCGCAGTGCAGGTGGAGGCTGTCGGCGCAGTGCAGGTGGAGGCTGTCGGCGCAGTGCAGATGGAGGCTGACGGCGCAGTGCAGATGGAGGCTGACGGCGCAGTGCAGATGGAGGCTGACGGCGCAGTGCAGATGGAGGCTGACGGCGCAGTGCAGATGGAGGCTGACGGCGCAGTGCAGATGGAGGCTGACGGCGCAGTGCAGATGGAGGCTGACGGCGCAGTGCAGATGGAGGCTGACGGCGCAGTGCAGATGGAGGCTGACGGCGCAGTGCAGATGGAGGCTGACGGCGCAGTGCAGATGGAGGCTGACGGCGCAGTGCAGATGGAGGCTGACGGCGCAGTGCAGATGGGGGCTGACGGCGCAGTGCAGATGGGGGCTGACGGCGCAGTGCAGATGGGGGCTGACGGCGCAGTGCAGATGGGGGCTGACGGCGCAGTGCAGATGGGGGCTCCGCGAGGCTGACGGCGCAGTGCAGATGGGGGCTCCGCGAGGCTGACGGCGCAGTGCAGATGGGGGCTCCGCGAGGCTGACGGCGCAGTGCAGATGGGGGCTCCGCGAGGCTGACGGCGCAGTGCAGATGGGGGCTCCGCGAGGCTGACGGCGCAGTGCAGATGGGGGCTCCGCGAGGCTGACGGCGCAGTGCAGATGGGGGCTCCGCGAGGCTGACGGCGCAGTGCAGATGGGGGCTCCGCGAGGCTGACGGCGCAGTGCAGATGGGGGCTCCGCGAGGCTGACGGCGCAGTGCAGATGGGGGCTCCGCGAGGCTGACGGCGCAGTGCAGATGGGGGCTCCGCGAGGCTGACGGCGCAGTGCAGATGGGGGCTCCGCGAGGCTGACGGCGCAGTGCAGATGGGGGCTCCGCGAGGCTGACGGCGCAGTGCAGATGGGGGCTCCGCGAGGCTGACGGCGCAGTGCAGATGGAGGCTCCGCGAGGTTGACGGCGCAGTGCAGATGGAGGCTCCGCGAGGCTGACGGCGCAGTGCAGATGGAGGCTCCGCGAGGCTGACGGCGCAGTGTAGATGGAGGCTCCGCGAGGCTGACGGCGCAGTGTAGATGGAGGCTCCGCGAGGCTGACGGCGCAGTGTAGATGGAGGCTCCGCGAGGCTGACGGCGCAGTGTAGATGGAGGCTCCGCGAGGCTGACGGCGCAGTGTAGACGGAGACTTTGTGAGGCTGACGGCGCAGTGTAGACGGAGGCTCTGTGATGCTGAAGGTGTAGTGTAGGTGGAGGCTGTCGGTGCAGTGTAGTTGGAGGCTGTCGGTGCAGTGTAGGTGGAGGCTGTCGGTGCAGTGTAGGTGGAGGCTCTGTGAGGCTGACGGTGCAGTGTAGATGGAGGCTGACGGTGCCTTGTAGATGGAGGCTGACGGCGCAGTGTAGATGGAGGCTGACGGCGCAGTGTAGATGGAGGCTGACGGCGCAGTGTAGGTGGAGGCTGACGGCGCAGTGTAGTTGGAGGCTGTCGGCGCAGTGTAGGTGGAGGCTGTCGGCGCAGTGTAGGTGGAGGCTGTCGGCGCAGTGTAGGTGGAGGCTGTCGGCGCAGTGTAGGTGGAGGCTGTCGGTGCAGTGTAGGTGGAGGCTCTGTGAGGCTGACGGTGCCTTGTAGATGGAGGCTGACGGCGCAGTGTAGATGGAGGCTGACGGCGCAGTGTAGGTGGAGGCTGACGGCGCAGTGTAGATGGAGGCTCTGTGAGGCTGACGGCGCAGTGTAGATGGAGGCTCTGTGAGGCTGACGGCGCAGTGTAGATGGAGGCTCTGTGAGGCTGACGGCGCAGTGTAGATGGAGGCTCTGTGAGGCTGACGGCGCAGTGTAGATGGAGGCTGACGGCGCAGTGTAGATGAAGGCTGACGGCGCAGTGTAGATGGAGGCTGACGGCGCAGTGTAGATGGAGGCTGACGGCGCAGTGTAGATGGAGGCTGACGGCGCAGTGTAGATGGAGGCTGACGGCGCAGTGTAGATGGAGGCTCTGTGAGGCTGACTGCGCAGTGTAGATGAAGGCTCTGTGAGGCTGACTGCGCAGTGTAGATGGAGGCTCTGTGAGGCTGACGGCGCAGTGTAGATGGAGGCTCTGTGAGGCTGATGGCGCAGTGTAGATGGAGGCTCTGTGAGGCTGACGGCGCAGTGTAGATGGAGGCTGACGGCGCAGTGTAGGTGGAGGCTGACGGCGCAGTGTAGGTGGAGGCTGTCGGCGCAGTGTAGTTGGAGGCTGTCGGCGCAGTGTAGGTGGAGGCTGTCGGCGCAGTGTAGGTGGAGGCTGTCGGCGCAGTGTAGGTGGAGGCTGTCGGCGCAGTGTAGGTGGAGGCTCTGTGAGGCTGACGGTGCAGTGTAGATGGAGGCTGACGGTGCCTTGTAGGTGGAGGCTGACGGCGCAGTGTAGGTGGAGGCTGACGGCGCAGTGTAGGTGGAGGCTGTCGGCGCAGTGTAGGTGGAGGCTGTCGGCGCAGTGTAGGTGGAGGCTGTCGGCGCAGTGTAGGTGGAGGCTGTCGGTGCAGTGTAGGTGGAGGCTCTGTGAGGCTGACGGTGCAGTGTAGATGGAGGCTGACGGTGCCTTGTAGATGGAGGCTGACGGTGCCTTGTAGATGGAGGCTGACGGTGCAGTGTAGATGGAGGCTGTCGGTGCAGTGTAGGTGGAGGCTGTCGGTGCAGTGTAGGTGGAGGCTGTTGGTGCAGTGTAGGTGGAGGCTGTCGGTGCAGTGTAGGTGGAGGCTGTCGGTGCAGTGTAGGTGGAGGCGCCGTGAGGCTGACGGCGCACTGTAGATGGAGGCTCCGCGAGGCTGACGGCGCACTGTAGATGGAGGCTCCGCGAGGCTGACGGCGCACTGTAGATGGAGGCTCCGCGAGGCTGACGGCGCAGTGTAGATGGAGACTCCGCGAGGCTGACGGCGCAGTGTAGATGGAGGCTCCGCGAGGCTGACGGCGCAGTGTAGATGGAGGCTCCGCGAGGCTGACGGCGCAGTGTAGATGGAGGCTTTGTGAGGCTGACGGCGCAGTGTAGATGGAGGCTCTGTGAGGCTGACGGCGCAGTGTAGATGGAGGCTCTGTGAGGCTGACGGCGCAGTGTAGATGGAGGCTCTGTGAGACTGACGTTGCAGTGTAGATGGAGGCTCTGTGAGGCTGACGGCGCAGTGTAGATGGAGGCTCTGTGAGGCTGACGGCGCAGTGTAGATGGAGGCTTTGTGAGGCTGACGGCGCAGTGTAGATGGAAGCTCTGTGAGGCTGACGGCGCAGTGTAGATGGAGGCTCTGTGAGGCTGACTGTGCAGTGTACATGGAGGCTCTGTGAGGCTGACGGCGCAGTGTAGATGGAGGCTCTGAGGCTGACGGTGCAGTGTAGATGGAGGCTCTGTGAGGCTGATGGCGCAGTGTAGATGGAGGCTCTGTGAGGCTGACGGCGCAGTGTAGATGGAGGCTCTGTGAGGCTGACGGTGCAGTGTAGATGGAGGCTGACGGCGCAGTGTAGATGGAGGCTGACGGCGCAGTGCAGATGGAGGCTCCGCGAGGCTGACGGCGCAGTGCAGATGGAGGCTCTGCGAGGCTGACGGCGCAGTGTAGATGGAGGCTCTGTGAGGCTGACGGCGCAGTGTAGATGGAGGCTCTGTGAGGCTGACGGCGCAGTGTAGATGGAGGCTCTGTGAGGCTGACGGCGCAGTGTAGATGGAGGCTCTGTGAGGCTGACGGCGCAGTGTAGATGGAGGCTCTGTGAGGCTGACGGCGCAGTGTAGATGGAGGCTCTGTGAGGCTGACGGCGCAGTGTAGATGGAGGCTCTGTGAGGCTGATGGCGCAGTGTAGATGGAGGCTCTGTGAGGCTGACGGCGCAGTGTAGATGGAGGCTCTGTGAGACTGACGGTGCAGTGTAGATGGAGGCTCTGTGAGGCTGATGGCGCAGTGTAGATGGAGGCTTTGTGAGGCTGATGGCGCAGTGTAGATGGAGGCTCTGTGAGGCTGACGGCGCAGTGTAGATGGAGGCTCTGTGAGGCTGACGGTGCAGTGTAGGTGGAGGCTGACGGTGCAGTGTAGGTGGAGGCTGACGGTGCAGTGTAGGTGGAGGCTGACGGTGCAGTGTAGGTGGAGGCTGACGGTGCAGTGTAGGTGGAGGCTGTCGGTGCAGTGTAGGTGGAGGCTCCGTGAGGCTGACGGCGCAGTGTAGATGGAGGCTGATGGTGCAGTGTAGATGGAGGCTGACGGTGCATTGTAGGTGGAGGCTGACGGTGCAGTGTAGGTGGAGGCTGACGGTGCAGTGTAGGTGGAGGCTGTCGGTGCAGTGTAGGTGGAGGCTCTGTGAGGCTGAAGGCGCAGTGTAGATGGAGGCTCTGTGAGGCTGACGGCGCAGTGTAGATGGAGGCTCTGTGAGGCTGACGGCGCAGTGTAGATGGAGGCTCTGTGAGGCTGACGGCGCAGTGTAGATGGAGGCTCTGTGAGGCTGACGGCGCAGTGTAGATGGAGGCTCTGTGAGGCTGACGGTGCAGTGTAGATGGAGGCTGACGGTGCAGTGTAGATGGAGGCTGACGGTGCAGTGTAGATGGAGGCTGACGGTGTAGTGTAGATGGAGGCTGACGGTGCAGTGTAGGTGGAGGCTGTCGGCGCAGTGCAGGTGGAGGCTGTCGGCGCAGTGCAGGTGGAGGCTGTCGGCGCAGTGCAGATGGAGGCTGACGGCGCAGTGCAGATGGAGGCTGACGGCGCAGTGCAGATGGAGGCTGACGGCGCAGTGCAGATGGAGGCTGACGGCGCAGTGCAGATGGAGGCTGACGGCGCAGTGCAGATGGAGGCTGACGGCGCAGTGCAGATGGAGGCTGACGGCGCAGTGCAGATGGAGGCTGACGGCGCAGTGCAGATGGAGGCTGACGGCGCAGTGCAGATGGAGGCTGACGGCGCAGTGCAGATGGAGGCTGACGGCGCAGTGCAGATGGAGGCTGACGGCGCAGTGCAGATGGAGGCTGACGGCGCAGTGCAGATGGAGGCTGACGGCGCAGTGCAGATGGAGGCTGACGGCGCAGTGCAGATGGAGGCTGACGGCGCAGTGCAGATGGAGGCTGACGGCGCAGTGCAGATGGAGGCTGACGGCGCAGTGCAGATGGAGGCTCTGTGAGGCTGACGGCGCAGTGCAGATGGAGGCTCTGTGAGGCTGACGGCGCAGTGCAGATGGAGGCTCTGTGAGGCTGACGGCGCAGTGTAGATGGAGGCTCTGTGAGGCTGACGGCGCAGTGTAGATGGAGGCTCTGTGAGGCTGACGGCGCAGTGTAGATGGAGGCTCTGTGAGGCTGACGGAGCAGTGTAGATGGAGGCTCTGTGAGGCCGACGGCGCAGTGTAGATGGAGGCTCTGTGAGGCTGAAGGCGCAGTGTAGATGGAGGCTGACGGTGCAGTGTAGATGGAGGCTGACGGCGCAGTGTAGATGGAGGCTGACGGCGCAGTGTAGATGGAGGCTGACGGCGCAGTGTAGATGGAGGCTGACGGCGCAGTGTAGATGGAGGCTGACGGCGCAGTGTAGATGGAGGCTGACGGCGCAGTGCAGATGGAGGCTGACGGCGCAGTGTAGATGGAGGCTCCGCGAGGCTGACGGCGCAGTGTAGATGGAGGCTCCGCGAGGCTGACGGCGCAGTGTAGATGGAGGCTCCGTGAGGCTGACGGCGCAGTGTAGATGGAGGCTCTGTGAGGCTGACGGCGCAGTGTAGATGGAGGCTCTGTGAGGCTGACGGCGCAGTGTAGATGGAGGCTCTGTGAGGCTGACGGCGCAGTGTAGATGGAGGCTGACGGCGCAGTGTAGATGGAGGCTCTGTGAGGCTGAAGGCGCAGTGTAGATGGAGGCTCTGTGAGGCTGAAGGCGCAGTGTAGATGGAGGCTGACGGTGCAGTGTAGATGGAGGCTGACGGTGCAGTGTAGATGGAGGCTGACGGTGCAGTGTAGATGGAGGCTGACGGTGCAGTGTAGATGGAGGCTGACGGTGCAGTGTAGATGGAGGCTGACGGTGCAGTGTAGATGGAGGCTGACGGCGCAGTGTAGATGGAGGCTGACGGCGCAGTGTAGATGGAGGCTGACGGCGCAGTGTAGATGGAGGCTGACGGCGCAGTGTAGATGGAGGCTGACGGCGCAGTGTAGATGGAGGCTGACGGCGCAGTGCAGATGGAGGCTGACGGCGCAGTGTAGATGGAGGCTCCGCGAGGCTGACGGCGCAGTGTAGATGGAGGCTCCGCGAGGCTGACGGCGCAGTGTAGATGGAGGCTCTGTGAGGCTGACGGCGCAGTGTAGATGGAGGCTCTGTGAGGCTGACGGCGCAGTGTAGATGGAGGCTCTGTGAGGCTGACGGCGCAGTGTAGATGGAGGCTCTGTGAGGCTGACGGCGCAGTGTAGATGGAGGCTCTGTGAGGCTGACGTTGCAGTGTAGATGGAGGCTCTGAGGCTGACGGCGCAGTGTAGATGGAGGCTCTGTGAGGCTGACGGCGCAGTGTAGATGGAGGCTTTGTGAGGCTGACGGCGCAGTGTAGATGGAGGCTCTGTGAGGCTGACGGCGCAGTGTAGATGGAGGCTCTGTGAGGCTGACGGCGCAGTGTAGATGGAGGCTCTGTGAGGCTGACGGCGCAGTGTAGATGGAGGCTCTGTGAGGCTGACTGTGCAGTGTAGATGGAGGCTCTGTGAGGCTGATGGCGCATTGTAGATGGAGGCTTTGTGAGGCTGACCGCGCAGTGTAGATGGAGGCTCTGTGAGGCTGACGGTGCAGTGTAGATGGAGGCTCTGTGAGGCTGACGGCGCAGTGTAGATGGAAGCTCCGTGAGGCTGAAGGTGCAGTGTAGATGGAGGCTGACGGCGCAGTGTAGATGGAGGCTGACGGCGCAGTGTAGATGGAGGCTGACGGCGCAGTGTAGATGGAGGCTGACGGCGCAGTGTAGATGGAGGCTGACGGCGCAGTGCAGATGGAGGCTGACGGCGCAGTGCAGATGGAGGCTGACGGCGCAGTGCAGATGGAGGCTGACGGCGCAGTGCAGATGGAGGCTGACGGCGCAGTGTAGATGGAGGCTCCGCGAGGCTGACGGCGCAGTGTAGATGGAGGCTCCGCGAGGCTGACGGCGCAGTGTAGATGGAGGCTCCGCGAGGCTGACGGCGCAGTGTAGATGGAGGCTCCGCGAGGCTGACGGCGCAGTGTAGATGGAGGCTCCGCGAGGCTGACGGCGCAGTGTAGATGGAGGCTCCGCGAGGCTGACGGCGCAGTGTAGATGGAGGCTCCGCGAGGCTGACGGCGCAGTGTAGATGGAGGCTCCGCGAGGCTGACGGCGCAGTGTAGGTGGAGGCTCCGCGAGGCTGTCGGCGCAGTGTAGGTGGAGGCTCTGTGAGGCTGACGGTTCAGTGTAGATGGAGGCTGACGGTGCCTTGTAGATGGAGGCTGACGGCGCAGTGTAGATGGAGGCTGTCGGCGCAGTGTAGATGGAGGCTGTCGGCGCAGTGTAGATGGAGGCTGTCGGCGCAGTGTAGATGGAGGCTGTCGGCGCAGTGTAGATGGAGGCTGTCGGCGCAGTGTAGATGGAGGCTGTCGGCGCAGTGTAGATGGAGGCTGTCGGCGCAGTGTAGATGGAGGCTGTCGGCGCAGTGTAGGTGGAGGCTGTCGGCGCAGTGTAGGTGGAGACTGTCGGCGCAGTGTAGGTGGAGGCTGTCGGTGCAGTGTAGGTGGAGGCTGTCGGTGCAGTGTAGGTGGAGGCTCTGTGAGGCTGACGGTGCAGTGTAGATGGAGGCTGACGGTGCAGTGTAGATGGAGGCTGACGGTGCAGTGTAGATGGAGGCTGACGGTGCAGTGTAGATGGAGGCTGTCGGTGCAGTGTAGGTGGAGGCTGTCGGTGCAGTGTAGGTGGAGGCTGTCGGTGCAGTGTAGGTGGAGGCGCCGCGAGGCTGACGGCGCAGTGTAGATGAAGGCTCCGCGAGGCTGACGGCGCAGTGTAGATGGAGGCTCCGCGAGGCTGACGGCGCATTGTAGATGGAGGCTCCGCGAGGCTGACGGCGCAGTGTAGATGGAGGCTCCGCGAGGCTGACGGCGCAGTGTAGATGGAGGCTCCGCGAGGCTGACGGCGCAGTGTAGATGGAGGCTCCGCGAGGCTGACGGCGCAGTGTAGATGGAGGCTCTGTGAGGCTGACGGCGCAGTGTAGATGGAGGCTCTGTGAGGCTGACGGCGCAGTGTAGATGGAGGCTCTGTGAGGCTGACGGTGCAGTGTAGATGGAGGCTCTGTGAGGCTGACGGCGCAGTGTAGATGGAGGCTGACGGCGCAGTGTAGATGGAGGCTGACGGCGCAGTGTAGATGGAGGCTGACGGCGCAGTGTAGATGGAGGCTGACGGCGCAGTGTAGATGGAGGCTAACGGCTCAGTGTAGATGGAGGCTGACTTCGCAGTGTAGATGGAGGCTCCGCGAGGCTGACGGCGCAGTGTAGATGGAGGCTCCGCGAGGCTGACGGCGCAGTGTAGATGGAGGCTCCGCGAGGCTGACGGCGCAGTGTAGATGGAGGCTCCGCGAGGCTGTCGGTACAGTGTAGGTGTAGGATCTGTGAGGCTGACGGTGCCTTGTAGATGGAGGCTGACGGCGCAGTGTAGATGGAGGCTGTCGGCGCAGTGTAGATGGAGGCTGTCGGCGCAGTGTAGATGGAGGCTGTCGGCGCAGTGTAGATGGAGGCTGTCGGCGCAGTGTAGATGGAGGCTGTCGGCGCAGTGTAGGTGGAGGCTGTCGGCGCAGTGTAGGTGGAGGCTGTCGGTGCAGTGTAGGTGGAGGCTGTCGGTGCAGTGTAGGTGGAGGCTCTGTGAGGCTGACGGTGCAGTGTAGATGGAGGCTGACGGTGCAGTGTAGATGGAGGCTGACGGTGCAGTGTAGATGGAGGCTGACGGTGCAGTGTAGATGGAGGCTGACGGTGCAGTGTAGGTGGAGGCTGTCGGTGCAGTGTAGGTGGAGGCGCCGCGAGGCTGACGGCGCAGTGTAGATGAAGGCTCCGCGAGGCTGACGGCGCAGTGTAGATGGAGGCTCCGCGAGGCTGACGGCGCAGTGTAGATGGAGGCTCCGCGAGGCTGACGGCGCAGTGTAGATGGAGGCTCTGTGAGGCTGATGGCGCAGTGTAGATGGAGGCTCTGTGAGGCTGACGGCGCAGTGTAGATGGAGGCTGACGGCGCAGTGTAGATGGAGGCTGACGGCGCAGTGTAGATGGAGGCTGACGGCGCAGTGTAGATGGAGGCTGACGGCGCAGTGTAGATGGAGGCTGACGGCGCAGTGTAGATGGAGGCTGACGGCGCAGTGTAGATGGAGGCTGACGGCGCAGTGTAGATGGAGGCTGACGGCGCAGTGTAGATGGAGGCTGATGGCGCAGTGTAGATGGAGGCTGACGGCGCAGTGTAGATGGAGGCTGACGGCGCAGTGTAGATGGAGGCTCCGCGAGGCTGACGGCGCAGTGTAGATGGAGGCTCCGCGAGGCTGACGGCGCAGTGTAGATGGAGGCTCCGCGAGGCTGACGGCGCAGTGTAGATGGAGGCTCCGCGAGGCTGACGGCGCAGTGTAGATGGAGGCTCCGCGAGGCTGACGGCGCAGTGTAGATGGAGGCTCCGCGAGGCTGACGGCGCAGTGTAGATGGAGGCTTTGTGAGGCTGACGGCGCAGTGTAGATGGAGGCTCTGTGAGGCTGACGGCGCAGTGTAGATGGAGGCTCTGTGAGGCTGACGGCGCAGTGTAGATGGAGGCTCTGTGAGGCTGACGGCGCAGTGTAGATGGAGGCTCTGTGAGGCTGACGGCGCAGTGTAGATGGAGGCTCTGAGGCTGACGGCGCAGTGTAGATGGAGGCTCCGCGAGGCTGACGGCGCAGTGTAGATGGAGGCTCCGCGAGGCTGACGGCGCAGTGTAGATGGAAGCTCCGCGAGGCTGTCGGTGCAGTGTAGGTGGAGGCTCTGTGAGGCTGACGGTTCAGTGTAGATGGAGGCTGACGGTGCCTTGTAGATGGAGGCTGACGGTGCAGTGTAGATGGAGGCTCTGTGAGGCTGAAGGTGCAGTGTAGATGGAGGCTGACGGTGCAGTGTAGATGGAGGCTGACGGTGCAGTGTAGATGCAGGCTGACGGCGCAGTGTAGATGCAGGCTGACGGCGCAGTGTAGATGGAGGCTGACGGCGCAGTGCAGATGGAGGCTGACGGCGCAGTGCAGATGGAGGCTGACGGCGCAGTGCAGATGGAGGCTGACGGCGCAGTGCAGATGGAGGCTGACGGCGCAGTGCAGATGGAGGCTGACGGCGCAGTGCAGATGGAGGCTGACGGCGCAGTGCAGATGGAGGCTGACGGCGCAGTGCAGATGGAGGCTGACGGCGCAGTGCAGATGGAGGCTGACGGCGCAGTGCAGATGGAGGCTCCGCGAGGCTGACGGCGCAGTGTAGATGGAGGCTCCGCGAGGCTGACGGCGCAGTGTAGATGGAGGCTGACGGCGCAGTGTAGATGGAGGCTCCGCGAGGCTGACGGCGCAGTGTAGATGGAGGCTCCGCGAGGCTGTTGGTGCAGTGTAGGTGGAGGCTCTGTGAGGCTGACGGTTCAGTGTAGATGGAGGCTGACGGTGCCTTGTAGATGGACGCTGACGGCGCAGTGTTTATGGAGGCTGTCGGCGCAGTGTAGATGGAGGCTGTAGGTGGAGGCTGTCGGTGCAGTGTAGGTGGAGGCTGTCGGTGCAGTGTAGGTGGAGGCT
This sequence comes from Phyllobates terribilis, assembly GCF_046119375.1. NCBI lineage: Eukaryota > Metazoa > Chordata > Amphibia > Anura > Dendrobatidae > Phyllobates > Phyllobates terribilis. Next base: position 8,161,142 of record NW_027362767.1, read on the forward strand.
GTCGGTGCAGTGTAGGTGGAGGCTGTCGGTGCAGTGTAAGTGGAGGCTCTGTGAGGCTGACGGTGCAGTGTAGATGGAGGCTGACGGTGCAGTGTAGATGGAGGCTGACGGTGCAGTGTAGGTGGAGGCTGACGGTGCAGTGTAGGTGGAGGCTGTCGGTGCAGTGTAGGTGGAGGCTGTCGGTGCAGTGTAGGTGGAGGCTGTCGGTGCAGTGTAGGTGGAGGCTGTCGGTGCAGTGTAGGTGGAGGCTGTCGGTGCAGTGTAGGTGGAGGCTGTCGGTGCAGTGTAGGTGGAGGCTGTCGGTGCAGTGTAGGTGGAGGCTGTCTGTGCAGTGTAGGTGGAGGATTTCGGTGCAGTGTAGGTGGAGGCGCCGCGAGGCTGACGGCGCAGTGTAGATGAAGGCTCCGCGAGGCTGACGGCGCAGTGTAGATGGAGGCTCCGCGAGGCTGACGGCGCAGTGTAGATGGAGGCTCCGCGAGGCTGACGGCGCAGTGTAGATGGAGGCTCCGCGAGGCTGACGGCGCAGTGTAGATGGAGGCTCCGCGAGGCTGACGGCGCAGTGTAGATGGAGGCTCCGCGAGGCTGACGGCGCAGTGTAGATGGAGGCTCCGCGAGGCTGACGGCGCAGTGTAGATGGAGGCTCCGCGAGGCTGACGGCGCAGTGTAGATGGAGGCTCCGCGAGGCTGACGGCGCAGTGTAGATGGAGGCTCCGCGAGGCTGACGGCGCAGTGTAGATGGAGGCTCCGCGAGGCTGACGGCGCAGTGTAGATGGAGGCTCCGCGAGGCTGACGGCGTAGTGTAGATGGAGGCTCTGTGAGGCTGACGGCGCAGTGTAGATGGAGGCTCTGTGAGGCTGACGGCGCAGTGTAGATGGAGGCTGACGGCGCAGTATAGATGGAGGCTGACGGCGCAGTGTAGATGGAGGCTGACGGCGCAGTGCAGATGGAGGCTGACGGCGCAGTGCAGATGGAGGCTGACGGCGCAGTGCAGATGGAGGCTGACGGCGCAGTGCAGATGGAGGCTGACGGCGCAGTGCAGATGGAGGCTGACGGCGCAGTGCAGATGGAGGCTGACGGCGCAGTGCAGATGGAGGCTCTGTGAGGCTGACGGCGCAGTGCAGATGGAGGCTCTGTGAGGCTGACGGCGCAGTGCAGATGGAGGCTCTGTGAGGCTGACGGCGCAGTGCAGATGGAGGCTCTGTGAGGCTGACGGCGCAGTGCAGATGGAGGCTCTGTGAGGCTGACGGCGCAGTGCAGATGGAGGCTCTGTGAGGCTGACGGCGCAGTGCAGATGGAGGCTCTGTGAGGCTGACGGCGCAGTGTAGATGGAGGCTCTGTGAGGCTGACGGCGCAGTGTAGATGGAGGCTCTGTGAGGCTGACGGCGCAGTGTAGATGGAGGCTCTGTGAGGCTGAAGGCGCAGTGTAGATGGAGGCTCTGTGAGGCTGAAGGTGCAGTGCAGATGGAGGCTGACGGTGCAGTGCAGATGGAGGCTGACGGTGCAGTGCAGATGGAGGCTGACGGTGCAGTGCAGATGGAGGCTGACGGCGCAGTGTAGATGGAGGCTCCGCGAGGCTGACGGCGCAGTGTAGATGGAGGCTTTGTGAGGCTGACGGCGCAGTGTAGATGGAGGCTCTGTGAGGCTGACGGCGCAGTGTAGATGGAGGCTCTGTGAGGCTGACGGCGCAGTGTAGATGGAGGCTGTGTGAGGCTGAAGGTGCAGTGTAGATGGAGGCTGACGGTGCAGTGTAGATGGAGGCTGACGGTGCAGTGTAGATGGAGGCTGACGGTGCAGTGTAGATGGAGGCTGACGGCGCAGTGTAGATGGAGGCTGACGGCGCAGTGCAGATGGAGGCTGACGGCGCAGTGCAGATGGAGGCTCCGCGAGGCTGACGGCGCAGTGTAGATGGAGGCTCCGCGAGGCTGACGGCGCAGTGTAGATGGAGGCTCCGCGAGGCTGACGGCGCAGTGTAGATGGAGGCTCCGCGAGGCTGACGGCGCAGTGTAGATGGAGGCTCCACGAGGCTGACGGCGCAGTGTAGATGGAGGCTCCGTGAGGCTGACGGCGCAGTGTAGATGGAGGCTCTGTGAGGCTGACGGCGCAGTGTAGATGGAGGCTCTGTGAGGCTGACGGCGCAGTGTAGATGGAGGCTCTGTGAGGCTGACGGCGCAGTGTAGATGGAGGCTGACGGCGCAGTGTAGATGGAGGCTGACGGTGCAGTGCAGATGGAGGCTGACGGCGCAGTGTAGATGGAGGCTGACGGCGCAGTGTAGATGGAGGCTGACGGCGCAGTGTAGATGGAGGCTCCGCGAGGCTGACGGCGCAGTGTAGATGGAGGCTCCGCGAGGCTGACGGCGCAGTGTAGATGGAGGCTCCGCGAGGCTGACGGCGCAGTGTAGATGGAGGCTCCGCGAGGCTGTCGGTGCAGTGTAGGTGGAGGCTCTGTGAGGCTGACGGTTCAGTGTAGATGGAGGCTGACGGTGCCTTGTAGATGGAGGCTGTCGGCGCAGTGTATATGGAGGCTGTCGGCGCAGTGTAGGTGGAGGCTGTCGGCGCAGTGTAGGTGGAGGCTGTCGGTGCAGTATAGGTGGAGGCTGTCGGTGCAGTGTAGGTGGAGGCTCTGTGAGGCTGACGGTGCAGTGTAGATGGAGGCTGACGGTGCAGTGTAGATGAAGGCTGACGGTGCAGTGTAGATGGAGGCTGACGGTGCAGTGTAGATGGAGGCTGACGGTGCAGTGTAGGTGGAGGCTGTCGGTGCAGTGTAGGTGGAGGCTGTCGGTGCAGTGTAGGTGGAGGCTGTCGGTGCAGTGTAGGTGGAGGCTGTCGGTGCAGTGTTAGTGGAGGCTGTCGGTGCAGTGTTAGTGGAGGCTGTCGGTGCAGTGTAGGTGGAGGCTGTCGGTGCAGTGTAGGTGGAGGCTGTCGGTGCAGTGTAGGTGGAGGCTCTGTGAGGCTGACGGTGCAGTGTAGATGGAGGCTGACGGTGCAGTGTAGGTGGAGGCTGACGGTGCAGTGTAGGTGGAGGCTGTCGGTGCAGTGTAGGTGGAGGCTGTCGGTGCAGTGTAGGTGGAGGCTGTCGGTGCAGTGTAGGTGGAGGCTGTCGGTGCAGTGTAGGTGGAGGCTGTCGGTGCAGTGTAGGTGGAGGCTGTCGGTGCAGTGTAGGTGGAGGCTGTCGGTGCAGTGTAGGTGGAGGCTGACGGCGCAGTGTAGATGGAGGCTCCGCGAGGCTGACGGCGCAGTGTAGATGGAGGCTCCGCGAGGCTGACGGCGCAGTGTAGATGGAGGCTCCGCGAGGCTGACGGCGCAGTGTAGATGGAGGCTCCGCGAGGCTGACGGCGCAGTGTAGATGGAGGCTCCGCGAGGCTGATGGCGCAGTGTAGATGGAGGCTCCGCGAGGCTGACGGCGCAGTGTAGATGGAGGCTCTGCGAGGCTGACGGCGCAGTGTAGATGGAGGCTCTGTGAGGCTGACGGCGCAGTGTAGATGGAGGCTCTGTGAGGCTGACGGTGCAGTGTAGATGGAGGCTGACGGTGCAGTGTAGATGGAGGCTGACGGTGCAGTGTAGATGGAGGCTGACGGTGCAGTGTAGATGGAGGCTGACGGTGCAGTGTAGATGGAGGCTGACGGTGCAGTGTAGATGGAGGCTGACGGCGCAGTGTAGATGGAGGCTCCGCGAGGCTGACGGCGCAGTGTAGATGGAGGCTCCGTGAGGCTGACTGTGTAGTGTAGATGGAGGCTCTGTGAGGCTGACGGCGCAGTGTAGATGGAGGCTCTGTGAGGCTGACGGCGCAGTGTAGATGGAGGCTGACGGCGCAGTGTAGATGGAGGCTCTGTGAGGCTGACGGCGCAGTGTAGATGGAGGCTGACGGCGCAGTGTAGATGGAGGCTGACGGCGCACTGTAGATGGAGGCTGACGGCGCAGTGTAGATGGAGGCTGACGGCGCAGTGTAGATGGAGGCTGACGGCGCAGTGTAGATGGAGGCTGACGGCGCAGTGCAGATGGAGGCTGACGGCGCAGTGTAGATGGAGGCTCCGCGAGGCTGACGGCGCAGTGTAGATGGAGGCTCCGCGAGGCTGACGGCGCACTGTAGATGGAGGCTGACGGCGCAGTGTAGATGGAGGCTGACGGCGCACTGTAGATGGAGGCTGACGGCGCAGTGTAGATGGAGGCTGACGGCGCAGTGTAGATGGAGGCTGACGGCGCAGTGTAGATGGAGGCTGACGGCGCAGTGCAGATGGAGGCTGACGGCGCAGTGCAGATGGAGGCTGACGGCGCAGTGCAGATGGAGGCTGACGGCGCAGTGCAGATGGAGGCTGACGGCGCAGTGCAGATGGAGGCTGACGGCGCAGTGCAGATGGAGGCTGACGGCGCAGTGCAGATGGAGGCTGACGGCGCAGTGCAGATGGAGGCTGACGGCGCAGTGCAGATGGAGGCTGACGGCGCAGTGCAGATGGAGGCTGACGGCGCAGTGCAGATGGAGGCTGACGGCGCAGTGCAGATGGAGGCTGACGGCGCAGTGCAGATGGAGGCTCTGTGAGGCTGACGGCGCAGTGCAGATGGAGGCTCTGTGAGGCTGACGGCGCAGTGCAGATGGAGGCTCTGTGAGGCTGACGGCGCAGTGCAGATGGAGGCTCTGTGAGGCTGACGGCGCAGTGCAGATGGAGGCTCTGTGAGGCTGACGGCGCAGTGCAGATGGAGGCTCTGTGAGGCTGACGGCGCAGTGTAGATGGAGGCTCTGTGAGGCTGAAGGCGCAGTGTAGATGGAGGCTCTGTGAGGCTGAAGGTGCAGTGTAGATGGAGGCTGACGGTGCAGTGCAGATGGAGGCTGACGGTGCAGTGCAGATGGAGGCTGACGGTGCAGTGCAGATGGAGGCTGACGGTGCAGTGCAGATGGAGGCTGACGGCGCAGTGCAGATGGAGGCTCCGCGAGGCTGACGGCACAGTGTAGATGGAGGCTCCGCGAGGCTGACGGCGCAGTGTAGTTGGAGGCTCGGCGAGGCTGACGGCGCAGTGTAGATGGAGGCTCCGTGAGGCTGACGGCGCAGTGTAGATGGAGGCTCCGTGAGGCTGACGGCGCAGTGTAGATGGATGCTCTGTGAGGCTGACGGCGCAGTGTAGATGGAGGCTCTGTGAGGCTGACGGCGCAGTGTAGATGGAGGCTGTGTGAGGCTGAAGGTGCAGTGTAGATGGAGGCTGACGGTGCAGTGCAGATGGAGGCTGACGGCGCAGTGTAGATGGAGGCTGACGGCGCAGTGTAGATGGAGGCTGACGGCGCAGTGCAGATGGAGGCTGACGGCGCAGTGCAGATGGAGGCTGACGGCGCAGTGCAGATGGAGGCTGACGGCGCAGTGCAGATGGAGGCTGACGGCGCAGTGCAGATGGAGGCTGACGGCGCAGTGCAGATGGAGGCTGACGGCGCAGTGCAGATGGAGGCTGACGGCGCAGTGCAGATGGAGGCTGACGGCGCAGTGCAGATGGAGGCTCTGTGAGGCTGACGGCGCAGTGCAGATGGAGGCTCTGTGAGGCTGACGGCGCAGTGCAGATGGAGGCTCTGTGAGGCTGACGGCGCAGTGCAGATGGAGGCTCTGTGAGGCTGACGGCGCAGTGCAGATGGAGGCTCTGTGAGGCTGACGGCGCAGTGCAGATGGAGGCTCTGTGAGGCTGACGGCGCAGTGCAGATGGAGGCTCTGTGAGGCTGACGGCGCAGTGTAGATGGAGGCTCTGTGAGGCTGACGGCGCAGTGTAGATGGAGGCTCTGTGAGGCTGAAGGCGCAGTGTAGATGGAGGCTCTGTGAGGCTGAAGGTGCAGTGTAGATGGAGGCTGACGGTGCAGTGCAGATGGAGGCTGACGGTGCAGTGCAGATGGAGGCTGACGGTGCAGTGCAGATGGAGGCTGACGGCGCAGTGTAGATGGAGGCTCCGCGAGGCTGACGGCACAGTGTAGATGGAGGCTCCGCGAGGCTGACGGCGCAGTGTAGATGGAGGCTCGGCGAGGCTGACGGCGCAGTGTAGATGGAGGCTCCGTGAGGCTGACGGCGCAGTGTAGATGGAGGCTCCGTGAGGCTGACGGCGCAGTGTAGATGGATGCTCTGTGAGGCTGACGGCGCAGTGTAGATGGAGGCTCTGTGAGGCTGACGGCGCAGTGTAGATGGAGGCTGTGTGAGGCTGAAGGTGCACTGTAGATGGAGGCTGACGGTGCAGTGTAGATGGAGGCCGACGGTGCAGTGTAGATGGAGGCCGACGGTGCAGTGTAGATGGAGGCTGACGGTGCAGTGTAGATGGAGGCTGACGGTGCAGTGTAGATGGAGGCTGACGGTGCAGTGTAGATGGAGGCTGACGGCGCAGTGTAGATGGAGGCTGACGGCGCAGTGCAGATGGAGGCTGACGGCGCAGTGTAGATGGAGGCTCCGCGAGGCTGGCGGCGCAGTGTAGATGGAGGCTCCGCGAGGCTGACGGCGCAGTGTAGATTGAGGCTCCGCGAGGCTGATGGCGCAGTGTAGATGGAGGCTCCGCGAGGCTGACGGCGCAGTGTAGATGGAGGCTCCGCGAGGCTGACGGCGCAGTGTAGATGGAGGCTCCGCGAGGCTGACGGCGCAGTGTAGATGGAGGCTCCGTGAGGCTGACGGCGCAGTGTAGATGGAGGCTCTGTGAGGCTGACGGCGCAGTGTAGATGGAGGCTCTGTGAGGCTGATGGCGCAGTGTAGATGGAGGCTGACGGTGCAGTGCAGATGGAGGCTGACGGCGCAGTGTAGATGGAGGCTCCGCGAGGCTGACGGCGCAGTGTAGATGGAGGCTCCGCGAGGCTGACGGCGCAGTGTAGATGGAGGCTCCGCGAGGCTGACGGCGCAGTGTAGATGGAGGCTCCGCGAGGCTGACGGCGCAGTGTAGATGGAGGTTCCGCGAGGCTGTCGGTGCAGTGTAGGTGGAGGCTCTGTGAGGCTGACGGTTCAGTGTAGATGGAGGCTGACGGTGCCTTGTAGATGGAGGCTGACGGCGCAGTGTAGATGGAGGCTGTCGGCGCAGTGTAGGTGGTGGCTGTCGGCGCAGTGTAGGTGGTGGCTGTCGGCGCAGTGTAGGTGGAGGCTGTCGGCGCAGTGTAGGTGGAGGCTGTCGGTGCAGTATAGGTGGAGGCTGTCGGTGCAGTGTAGGTGGAGGCTCTGTGAGGCTGACGGTGCAGTGTAGATGAAGGCTGACGGTGCAGTGTAGATGGAGGCTGTCGGTGCAGTGTAGGTGGAGGCTGTCGGTGCAGTGTAGGTGGAGGCTGTCGGTGCAGTGTAGGTGGAGGCTGTCGGTGCAGTGTAGGTGGAGGCTGTCGGTGCAGTGTAGGTGGAGGCTGTCGGTGCAGTGTAGGTGGAGGCTCTGTGAGGCTGACGGTGCAGTGTAGATGGAGGCTGACGGTGCAGTGTAGGTGGAGGCTGACGGTGCAGTGTAGGTGGAGGCTGACGGTGCAGTGTAGGTGGAGGCTGTCGGTGCAGTGTAGGTGGAGGCTGTCGGTGCAGTGTAGGTGGAGGCTGTCGGTGCAGTGTAGGTGGAGGCTCCGCGAGGCTGACGGCGCAGTGTAGATGGAGGCTCCGCGAGGCTGACGGCGCAGTGTAGATGGAGGCTCCGCGAGGCTGACGGCGCAGTGTAGATGGAGGCTCCGCGAGGCTGACGGCGCAGTGTAGATGGAGGCTCCGCGAGGCTGACGGCGCAGTGTAGATGGAGGCTCCGCGAGGCTGACGGCGCAGTGTAGATGGAGGCTCTGTGAGGCTGACGGCGCAGTGTAGATGGAGGCTCTGTGAGGCTGACGGCGCAGTGTAGATGGAGGCTCTGTGAGGCTGACAGCGCAGTGTAGATGGAGGCTGACGATGCAGTGTAGATGGAGGCTGACGGTGCAGTGTAGATGGAGGCTGACGGTGCAGTGTAGATGGAGGCTGACGGTGCAGTGTAGATGGAGGCTGACGGTGCAGTGTAGATGGAGGCTGACGGTGCAGTGTAGATGGAGGCTGACGGCGCAGTGTAGATGGAGGCTCCGCGAGGCTGACGGCGCAGTGTAGATGGAGGCTCCGCGAGGCTGACGGCGCAGTGTAGATGGAGGCTCCGCGAGGCTGACGGCGCAGTGTAGATGGAGGCTCCGCGAGGCTGACGGCGCAGTGTAGATGGAGGCTTTGTGAGGCTGACGGCGCAGTGTAGATGGAGGCTCTGTGAGGCTGACGGCGCAGTGTAGATGGAGGCTCTGTGAGGCTGATGGCGCAGTGTAGATGGAGGCTCTGTGAGGCTGACTGTGCAGTGTAGATGGAGGCTCTGTGAGGCTGACGGCGCAGTGTAGATGGAGGCTTTGTGAGGCTGACGGCGCAGTGTAGATGGAGGCTCTGTGAGGCTGACGGTGCAGTGTAGATGGAGGCTGACGGTGCAGTGTAGATGGAGGCTGACGGTGCAGTGTAGATGGAGGCTGACGGTGTAGTGTAGGTGGAGGCTGACGGTGCAGTGTAGGTGGAGGCTGTCGGCGCAGTGCAGGTGGAGGCTGTCGGCGCAGTGCAGGTGGAGGCTGTCGGCGCAGTGCAGATGGAGGCTGACGGCGCAGTGCAGATGGAGGCTGACGGCGCAGTGCAGATGGAGGCTGACGGCGCAGTGCAGATGGAGGCTGACGGCGCAGTGCAGATGGAGGCTGATGGCGCAGTGCAGATGGAGGCTGACGGCGCAGTGCAGATGGAGGCTGACGGCGCAGTGCAGATGGAGGCTGACGGCGCAGTGCAGATGGAGGCTGACGGCGCAGTGCAGATGGAGGCTGACGGCGCAGTGCAGATGGAGGCTGACGGCGCAGTGCAGATGGAGGCTGACGGCGCAGTGCAGATGGAGGCTGACGGCGCAGTGCAGATGGAGGCTGACGGCGCAGTGCAGATGGAGGCTCTGTGAGGCTGACGGCGCAGTGTAGATGGAGGCTCTGTGAGGCTGACGGCGCAGTGTAGATGGAGGCTCTGTGAGGCTGACGGCGCAGTGTAGATGGAGGCTCTGTGAGGCTGACGGCGCAGTGTAGATGGAGGCTCTGTGAGGCTGACGGCGCAGTGTAGATGGAGGCTCTGTGAGGCTGACGGCGCAGTGTAGATGGAGGCTCTGTGAGGCTGACGGCGCAGTGTAGATGGAGGCTCTGTGAGGCTGACGGCGCAGTGTAGATGGAGGCTCTGTGAGGCTGACGGAGCAGTGTAGATGGAGGCTCTGTGAGGCCGACGGCGCAGTGTAGATGGAGGCTCTGTGAGGCTGAAGGCGCAGTGTAGATGGAGGCTGACGGTGCAGTGTAGATGGAGGCTGACGGCGCAGTGTAGATGGAGGCTGACGGCGCAGTGTAGATGGAGGCTGACGGCGCAGTGTAGATGGAGGCTGACGGCGCAGTGTAGATGGAGGCTGACGGCGCAGTGTAGATGGAGGCTGACGGCGCAGTGCAGATGGAGGCTGACGGCGCAGTGTAGATGGAGGCTCCGCGAGGCTGACGGCGCAGTGTAGATGGAGGCTCCGCGAGGCTGACGGCGCAGTGTAGATGGAGGCTCCGTGAGGCTGACGGCGCAGTGTAGATGGAGGCTCTGTGAGGCTGACGGCGCAGTGTAGATGGAGGCTCTGTGAGGCTGACGGCGCAGTGTAGATGGAGGCTCTGTGAGGCTGACGGCGCAGTGTAGATGGAGGCTGACGGCGCAGTGTAGATGGAGGCTCTGTGAGGCTGAAGGCGCAGTGTAGATGGAGGCTCTGTGAGGCTGAAGGCGCAGTGTAGATGGAGGCTGACGGTGCAGTGTAGATGGAGGCTGACGGTGCAGTGTAGATGGAGGCTGACGGTGCAGTGTAGATGGAGGCTGACGGTGCAGTGTAGATGGAGGCTGACGGTGCAGTGTAGATGGAGGCTGACGGTGCAGTGTAGATGGAGGCTGACGGTGCAGTGTAGATGGAGGCTGACGGCGCAGTGTAGATGGAGGCTGACGGCGCAGTGTAGATGGAGGCTGACGGCGCAGTGTAGATGGAGGCTGACGGCGCAGTGCAGATGGAGGCTGACGGCGCAGTGTAGATGGAGGCTCCGCGAGGCTGACGGCGCAGTGTAGATGGAGGCTCCGCGAGGCTGACGGCGCAGTGTAGATGGAGGCTCTGTGAGGCTGACGGCGCAGTGTAGATGGAGGCTCTGTGAGGCTGACGGCGCAGTGTAGATGGAGGCTCTGTGAGGCTGACGGCGCAGTGTAGATGGAGGCTCTGTGAGGCTGACGTTGCAGTGTAGATGGAGGCTCTGAGGCTGACGGCGCAGTGTAGATGGAGGCTCTGTGAGGCTGACGGCGCAGTGTAGATGGAGGCTTTGTGAGGCTGACGGCGCAGTGTAGATGGAGGCTCTGTGAGGCTGACGGCGCAGTGTAGATGGAGGCTCTGTGAGGCTGACGGCGCAGTGTAGATGGAGGCTCTGTGAGGCTGACGGCGCAGTGTAGATGGAGGCTCTGTGAGGCTGACTGTGCAGTGTAGATGGAGGCTCTGTGAGGCTGATGGCGCAGTGTAGATGGAGGCTTTGTGAGGCTGACCGCGCAGTGTAGATGGAGGCTCTGTGAGGCTGACGGTGCAGTGTAGATGGAGGCTCTGTGAGGCTGACGGCGCAGTGTAGATGGAAGCTCCGTGAGGCTGAAGGTGCAGTGTAGATGGAGGCTGACGGCGCAGTGTAGATGGAGGCTGACGGCGCAGTGTAGATGGAGGCTGACGGCGCAGTGTAGATGGAGGCTGACGGCGCAGTGTAGATGGAGGCTGACGGCGCAGTGCAGATGGAGGCTGACGGCGCAGTGCAGATGGAGGCTGACGGCGCAGTGCAGATGGAGGCTGACGGCGCAGTGTAGATGGAGGCTCCGCGAGGCTGACGGCGCAGTGTAGATGGAGGCTCCGCGAGGCTTACGGCGCAGTGTAGATGGAGGCTCCGCGAGGCTGACGGCGCAGTGTAGATGGAGGCTCCGCGAGGCTGACGGCGCAGTGTAGATGGAGGCTCCGCGAGGCTGACGGCGCAGTGTAGATGGAGGCTCCGCGAGGCTGACGGCGCAGTGTAGATGGAGGCTCCGCGAGGCTGACGGCGCAGTGTAGGTGGAGGCTCCGCGAGGCTGTCGGCGCAGTGTAGGTGGAGGCTCTGTGAGGCTGACGGTTCAGTGTAGATGGAGGCTGACGGTGCCTTGTAGATGGAGGCTGACGGCGCAGTGTAGATGGAGGCTGTCGGCGCAGTGTAGATGGAGGCTGTCGGCGCAGTGTAGATGGAGGCTGTCGGCGCAGTGTAGATGGAGGCTGTCGGCGCAGTGTAGATGGAGGCTGTCGGCGCAGTGTAGATGGAGGCTGTCGGCGCAGTGTAGATGGAGGCTGTCGGCGCAGTGTAGGTGGAGGCTGTCGGCGCAGTGTAGGTGGAGACTGTCGGCGCAGTGTAGGTGGAGGCTGTCGGTGCAGTGTAGGTGGAGGCTGTCGGTGCAGTGTAGGTGGAGGCTCTGTGAGGCTGACGGTGCAGTGTAGATGGAGGCTGACGGTGCAGTGTAGATGGAGGCTGACGGTGCAGTGTAGATGGAGGCTGTCGGTGCAGTGTAGGTGGAGGCTGTCGGTGCAGTGTAGGTGGAGGCTGTCGGTGCAGTGTAGGTGGAGGCGCCGCGAGGCTGACGGCGCAGTGTAGATGAAGGCTCCGCGAGGCTGACGGCGCAGTGTAGATGAAGGCTCCGCGAGGCTGACGGTGCAGTGTAGATGGAGGCTGGCGGTGCAGTGTAGATGGAGGCTGGCGGTGCAGTGTAGATGGAGGCTGGCGGTGCAGTGTAGATGGAGGCTGGCGGTGCAGTGTAGATGGAGGCTGGCGGTGCAGTGTAGATGGAGGCTGACGGTGCAGTGTAGATGGAGGCTGACGGTGCAGTGTAGATGGAGGCTGACGGTGCAGTGTAGATGGAGGCTGACGGTGCAGTGTAGATGGAGGCTGACGGTGCAGTGTAGATGGAGGCTCTGCGAGGCTGATGGCGCAGTGTAGATGGAGGCTCTGCGAGGCTGATGGCGCAGTGTAGATGGAGACTCTGTGAGGCTGACGGCGCAGTGTAGATGGAGGCTGACGGCGCAGTGTAGATGGAGGCTGACGGCGCAGTGTAGATGGAGGCTGACGGCGCAGTGTAGATGGAGACTGACGGTGCAGTGTAGATGGAGGCTCTGTGAGGCTGATGGTGCAGTGTAGAAGGAAGCTCTGCGAGGCTGACGGTGCAGTGTAGATGGAGGCTGACGGTGCAGTGCAGATGGAGGCTGGCGGTGCAGTGTAGATGGAGGCTGACGGTGCAGTGTAGATGGAGGCTCTGTGAGTCTGAAGGTGTAGTGTAGATGGAGGCTCTGTGAGGCTGACGGTGCAGTGTAGATGAAGGCTCTGTGAGGCTGAAGGTGCAGTGTAGATGGAGGCTGACGGTGCAGTGTAGATGGAGGCTGGCGGTGCAGTGTAGATGGAGGCTGGCGGTGCAGTGTAGATGGAGGCTGGCGGTGCAGTGTAGATGGAGGCTGGCGGTGCAGTGTAGATGGAGGCTGGCGGTGCAGTGTAGATGGAGGCTGGCGGTGCAGTGTAGATGGAGGCTGACGGTGCAGTGTAGATGGAGGCTGGCGGTGCAGTGTAGATGGAGGCTGGCGGTGCAGTGTAGATGGAGGCTGGCGGTGCAGTGTAGATGGAGGCTGGCGGTGCAGTGTAGATGGAGGCTGGCGGTGCAGTGTAGATGGAGGCTGGCGGTGCAGTGTAGATGGAGGCTGACGGTGCAGTGTAGATGGAGGCTGACGGTGCAGTGTAGATGGAGGCTGACGGTGCAGTGTAGATGGAGGCTGACGGTGCAGTGTAGATGGAGGCTCTGCGAGGCTGATGGCGCAGTGTAGATGGAGGCTCTGCGAGGCTGATGGCGCAGTGTAGATGGAGACTCTGTGAGGCTGACGGCGCAGTGTAGATGGAGGCTGACGGCGCAGTGTAGATGGAGGCTGACGGCGCAGTGTAGATGGAGGCTGACGGCGCAGTGTAGATGGAGGCTGACGGTGCAGTGTAGATGGAGGCTCTGTGAGGCTGATGGTGCAGTGTAGAAGGAAGCTCTGCGAGGCTGACGGTGCAGTGTAGATGGAGGCTGACGGTGCAGTGCAGATGGAGGCTGGCGGTGCAGTGTAGATGGAGGCTGACGGTGCAGTGTAGATGGAGGCTCTGTGAGTCTGAAGGTGTAGTGTAGATGGAGGCTCTGTGAGGCTGACGGTGCAGTGTAGATGAAGGCTCTGTGAGGCTGAAGGTGCAGTGTAGATGGAGGCTGACGGTGCAGTGTAGATGGAGGCTGGCGGTGCAGTGTAGATGGAGGCTGGCGGTGCAGTGTAGATGGAGGCTGGCGGTGCAGTGTAGATGGAGGCTGGCGGTGCAGTGTAGATGGAGGCTGGCGGTGCAGTGTAGATGGAGGCTGGCGGTGCAGTGTAGATGGAGGCTGACGGTGCAGTGTAGATGGAGGCTGACGGTGCAGTGTAGATGGAGGCTGACGGTGCAGTGTAGATGGAGGCTGACGGTGCAGTGTAGATGGAGGCTGACGGTGCAGTGTAGATGGAGGCTGACGGTGCAGTGTAGATGGAGGCTGACGGTGCAGTGTAGATGGAGGCTGGCGGTGCAGTGTAGATGGAGGCTGACGGTGCAGTGTAGATGGAGGCTGACGGTGCAGTGTAGATGGAGGCTGACGGTGCAGTGTAGATGGAGGCTGACGGTGCAGTGTAGATGGAGGCTGACGGTGCAGTGTAGATGGAGGCTCTTTGAGGCTGAAGGTGTAGTGTAGATGGAGGCTCTGTGAGGCTGAAGGTGTAGTGTAGATGGAGGCTCTGCGAGGCTGACGGCGCAGTGTAGATGGAGGCTCTGCGAGGCTGACGGCGCAGTGTAGATGGAGGCTCTGCGAGGCTGACGGTGCAGTGTAGATGGAGGCTCTGCGAGGCTGACGGTGCAGTGTAGATGGAGGCTGGCGGTGCAGTGTAGATGGAGGCTGGCGGTGCAGTGTAGATGGAGGCTGGCGGCGCAGTGTAGATGGAGGCTGGCGGCGCAGTGTAGATGGAGGCTGGCGGCGCAGTGTAGATGGAGGCTGACGGCGCAGTGTAGATGGAGGCTGACGGCGCAGTGTAGATGGAGGCTGACGGCGCAGTGTAGATGGAGGCTGACGGCGCAGTGTAGATGGAGGCTGACGGCGCAGTGTAGATGGAGGCTGACGGCGCAGTGTAGATGGAGGCTGACGGCGCAGTGTAGATGGAGGCTGACGGCGCAGTGTAGATGGAGGCTGACGGCGCAGTGTAGATGGAGGCTCCGCGAGGCTGACGGCGCAGTGTAGATGGAGGCTCCGCGAGGCTGACGGCGCAGTGTAGATGGAGGCTCCGCGAGGCTGACGGCGCCGTGTAGATGGAGGCTGACGGCGCCGTGTAGATGGAGGCTGACGGCGCCGTGTAGATGGAGGCTGACGGCGCCGCGTAGATGGAGGCTGACGGCGCCGCGTAGATGGAGGCTGACGGCGCCGCGTAGATGGAGGCTGACGGCGCCGCGTAGATGGAGGCTGACGGCGCCGCGTAGATGGAGGCTGACGGCGCCGCGTAGATGGAGGCTGACGGCGCCGCGTAGATGGAGGCTGACGGCGCCGCGTAGATGGAGGCTGACGGCGCCGCGTAGATGGAGGCTGACGGCGCCGCGTAGATGGAGGCTGACGGCGCAGCGTAGATGGAGGCTCCGCGAGGCTGACGGCGCAGCGTAGATGGAGGCTGACGGCGCAGCGTAGATGGAGGCTGACGGCGCAGCGTAGATGGAGGCTGACGGCGCAGCGTAGATGGAGGCTGACGGCGCAGCGTAGATGGAGGCTGACGGCGCAGCGTAGATGGAGGCTGACGGCGCAGCGTAGATGGAGGCTGACGGCGCAGTGTAGATGGAGGCTCCGCGAGGCTGACGGTGCAGTGTAGGTGGAGGCTGACGGTGCAGTGTAGGTGGAGGCTGACGGTGCAGTGGAGGCTGTCGGTGCAGTGTAGGTGGAGGCTGTCGGTGCAGTGTAGGTGGAGGCTGTCGGTGCAGTGTAGGTGGAGGCTGTCGGTGCAGTGTAGGTGGAGGCTGTCGGTGCAGTGTAGGTGGAGGCTGTCGGTGCAGTGTAGGTGGAGGCTGTCGGTGCAGTGTAGGTGGAGTCTCTGCGAGGCTGATGGCGCAGTTTAGATGGAGGCTCTGCGAGGCTGAGGGTGCAGTGTAGATGGAGGCTGACGGTGCAGTGTAGGTGGAGGCTGACGGTGCAGTGTAGGTGGAGGCTGACGGTGCAGTGTAGGTGGAGGCTGACGGTGCAGTGTAGGTGGAGGCTGTCGGTGCAGTGTAGGTGGAGGCTGTCGGTGCAGTGTAGGTGGAGGCTCCGTGAGGCTGACGGCGAAGTGTAGATGGAGGCTCCGTGAGGCTGACGGCGCAGTGTACATGGAGGCTCTGTGAGGCTGACGGCGCAGTGTACATGGAGGCTCTGTGAGGCTGACGGCGCAGTGTAGATGGAGGCTTTGTGAGGCTGATGGCGCAGTGTAGATGGAGGCTCTGTGAGGCTGATGGCGCAGTGTAGATGGAGGCTCTGTGAGGCTGATGGCGCAGTGTAGATGGAGGCTTTGTGAGGCTGACGGCGCAGTGTAGATGGAGGCTCTGTGAGGCTGACGGCGCAGTGTAGATGGAGGCTGACGGCGCAGTGTAGATGGAGGCTCTGTGAGGCTGAAGGCGCAGTGTAGATGGAGGCTCTGTGAGGCTGAAGGCGCAGTGTAGATGGAGGCTCTGTGAGGCTGAAGGCGCAGTGTAGATGGAGGCTGACGGCGCAGTGTAGATGGAGGCTCTGTGAGGCTGAAGGCGCAGTGTAGATGGAGGCTCTGTGAGGCTGAAGGCGCAGTGTAGATGGAGGCTCTGTGAGGCTGAAGGTGTAATGTAGATGGAGGCTGACGGTGCAGTGTTGATGGAGGCTCCGTGAGGCTGACGGCGCAGTGTAGATGGAGGCTCCGTGAGGCTGACGGCGCAGTGTAGATGGAGGCTCCGCGAGGCTGACGGCGCAGTGTAGATGGAGGCTCCGCGAGGCTGACGGTGCAGTGTAGATGGAGGCTGACGGCGCAGTGTAGATGGAGGCTGACGGCGCAGTGTAGATGGAGGCTGACGGCGCAGTGTAGATGGAGGCTGACGGCGCAGTGTAGATGGAGGCTGACGGCGCAGTGTAGATGGAGGCTGACGGCGCAGTGTAGATGGAGGCTGACGGCGCAGTGTAGATGGAGGCTGACGGCGCAGTGTAGATGGAGGCTGACGGCGCAGTGTAGATGGAGGCTGACGGCGCAGTGTAGATGGAGGCTGACAGTGCAGTGTAGAGATGGAGGCTGAAGGTGCAGTGTAGATTGAGGCTCTGTGAGGCTGACGGCGCAGTGCAGATGGAGGCTGACGGCGCAGTGCAGATGGAGGCTGACGGCGCAGTGCAGATGGAGGCTGACGGCGCAGTGCAGATGGAGGCTGACGACGCAGTGCAGATGGAGGCTGACGGCGCAGTGCAGATGGAGGCTGACGGCGCAGTGCAGATGGAGGCTCTGTGAGGCTGACGGCGCAGTGTAGATGGAGGCTCTGTGAGGCTGACGGCGCAGTGTAGATGGAGGCTCTGTGAGGCTGACGGCGCAGTGTAGATGGAGGCTCTGTGAGGCTGACGGCGCAGTGTAGATGGAGGCTCTGTGAGGCTGACGGCGCAGTGTAGATGGAGGCTCTGTGAGGCTGAAGGTGCAGTGTAGATGGAGGCTGACGGTGCAGTGTAGATGGAGGCTGACGGTGCAGTGTAGATGGAGGCTGACGGTGCAGTGTAGATGGAGGCTGACGGTGCAGTGTAGATGGAGGCTGACGGTGCAGTGTAGATGGAGGCTGACGGTGCAGTGTAGATGGAGGCTGACGGTGCAGTGCAGATGGAGGCTGACGGCGAAGTGTAGATGGAGGCTCCGCGAGGCTGACGGCGCAGTGTAGATGGAGGCTCCGCGAGGCTGACGGCGCAGTGTAGATGGAGGCTTTGTGAGGCTGACGGCGCAGTGTAGATGGAGGCTTTGTGAGGCTGACGGCGCAGTGTAGATGGAGGCTCTGTGAGGCTGACGGCGCAGTGTAGATGGAGGCTCTGTGAGGCTGACGGCGCAGTGTAGATGGAGGCTCTGTGAGGCTGATGGCGCAGTGTAGATGGAGGCTCTGTGAGGCTGACGGCGCAGTGTAGATGGAGGCTCTGTGAGGCTGACGGCGCAGTGTAGATGGAGGCTCTGTGAGGCTGACGGCGCAGTGTAGATGGAGGCTCTGAGGCTGACGGCGCAGTGCAGATGGAGGCTCTGTGAGGCTGACTGCGCAGTGTAGATGGAGGCTCTGTGAGGCTGACGGCGCAGTGTAGATGGAGGCTCTGTGAGGCTGAAGGTGCAGTGTAGATGGAGGCTGACGGTGCAGTGTAGATGGAGGCTGACGGCGCAGTGTAGATGGAGGCTGACGGCGCAGTGTAGATGGAGGCTGACGGCGCAGTGTAGATGGAGGCTGACGGCGCAGTGTAGATGGAGGCTGACGGCGCAGTGTAGATGGAGGCTGACGGCGCAGTGTAGATGGAGGCTGACGGCGCAGTGTAGATGGAGGCTGACGGCGCAGTGTAGATGGAGGCTGACGGCGCAGTGCAGATGGAGGCTGACGGCGCAGTGTAGATGGAGGCTCCGCGAGGCTGACGGCGCAGTGTAGATGGAGGCTCCGCGAGGCTGACGGCGCAGTGTAGATGGAGGCTCTGTGAGGCTGACGGCGCAGTGTAGATGGAGGCTCTGTGAGGCTGACGGCGCAGTGTAGATGGAGGCTCTGTGAGACTGACGGCGCAGTGTAGATGGAGGCTCTGTGAGGCTGACGGTGCAGTGTAGATGGAGGCTCTGTGAGGCTGACGGCGCAGTGTAGATGGAGCCTTTGTGAGGCTGACGGCGCAGTGTAGATGGAGGCTCTGTGAGGCTGACGGCGCAGTGTAGATGGAGACTCTGTGAGGCTGACGGCGCAGTGTAGATGGAGGCTCTGTGAGGCTGAAGGTGCAGTGTAGATGGAGGCTGACGGTGCAGTGTAGATGGAGGCTGACGGTGCAGTGTAGGTGGAGGCTGACGGTGCAGTGTAGGTGGAGGCTGACGGTGCAGTGTAGGTGGAGGCTGACGGTGCAGTGTAGGTGGAGGCTGACGGTGCAGTGTAGGTGGAGGCTGTCGGTGCAGTGTAGGTGGACGCTGTCGGTGCAGTGTAGGTGGACGCTGTCAGTGCAGTGTAGGTGGACGCTGTCGGTGCAGTGTAGGTGGAGGCTCCGTGAGGCTGACGGCGCAGTGTAGATGGAGGCTCTGTGAGGCTGACGGCGCAGTGTAGATGGAGGCTCTGTGAGGCTGACGGTGCAGTGTAGATGGAAGCTGACGGTGCAGTGTAGATGGAGGCTGACGGTGCAGTGTAGGTGGAGGCTGTCGGTGCAGTGTAGGTGGAGGCTGTCGGTGCAGTGTAGGTGGAGGCTGTCGGTGCAGTATAGGTGGAGGCTGTCGGCGCAGTGCAGGTGGAGGCTGTCGGCGCAGTGCAGGTGGAGGCTGTCGGCGCAGTGCAGGTGGAGGCTGTCGGCGCAGTGCAGGTGGAGGCTGTCGGCGCAGTGCAGGTGGAGGCTGTCGGCGCAGTGCAGGTGGAAGCTGTCGGCGCAGTGCAGGTGGAGGCTGTCGGCGCAGTGCAGGTGGAGGCTGTCGGCGCAGTGCAGGTGGAGGCTGTCGGCGCAGTGCAGGTGGAGGCTGTCGGCGCAGTGCAGGTGGAGGCTGTCGGCGCAGTGCAGGTGGAGGCTGTCGGCGCAGTGCAGGTGGAGGCTGTCGGCGCAGTGCAGGTGGAGGCTGTCGGCGCAGTGCAGGTGGAGGCTGTCGGCGCAGTGCAGGTGGAGGCTGTCGGCGCAGTGCAGGTGGAGGCTGTCGGCGCAGTGCAGGTGGAGGCTGTCGGCGCAGTGCAGGTGGAGGCTGTCGGCGCAGTGCAGGTGGAGGCTGACGGCGCAGTGCAGGTGGAGGCTGACGGCGCAGTGCAGATGGAGGCTGACGGCGCAGTGCAGATGGAGGCTGACGGCGCAGTGCAGATGGAGGCTGACGGCGCAGTGCAGATGGAGGCTGACGGCGCAGTGCAGATGGAGGCTGACGGCGCAGTGCAGATGGAGGCTGACGGCGCAGTGCAGATGGAGGCTGACGGCGCAGTGCAGATGGAGGCTGACGGCGCAGTGCAGATGGAGGCTGACGGCGCAGTGCAGATGGAGGCTGACGGCGCAGTGCAGATGGGGGCTCCGCGAGGCTGACGGCGCAGTGCAGATGGGGGCTCCGCGAGGCTGACGGCGCAGTGCAGATGGGGGCTCCGCGAGGCTGACGGCGCAGTGCAGATGGGGGCTCCGCGAGGCTGACGGCGCAGTGCAGATGGGGAATCCGCGAGGCTGACGGCGCAGTGCAGATGGGGGCTCCGCGAGGTTGACGGCGCAGTGCAGATGGAGGCTCCGCGAGGTTGACGGCGCAGTGCAGATGGAGGCTCCGCGAGGTTGACGGCGCAGTGCAGATGGAGGCTCCGCGAGGTTGACGGCGCAGTGCAGATGGAGGCTCCGCGAGGTTGACGGCGCAGTGCAGATGGAGGCTCCGCGAGGCTGACGGCGCAGTGCAGATGGAGGCTCCGCGAGGCTGACGGCGCAGTGCAGATGGAGGCTCCGCGAGGCTGACGGCGCAGTGCAGATGGAGGCTCCGCGAGGCTGACGGCGCAGTGCAGATGGAGGCTCCGCGAGGCTGACGGCGCAGTGCAGATGGAGGCTCCGCGAGGCTGACGGCGCAGTGCAGATGGAGGCTCCGCGAGGCTGACGGCGCAGTGCAGATGGAGGCTCCGCGAGGCTGACGGCGCAGTGCAGATGGAGGCTCCGCGAGGCTGACGGCGCAGTGTAGATGGAGGCTCCGCGAGGCTGACGGCGCAGTGTAGATGGAGGCTCCGCGAGGCTGACGGCGCAGTGTAGATGGAGACTTTGTGAGGCTGACGGCGCAGTGTAGACGGAGACTTTGTGAGGCTGACGGCGCAGTGTAGACGGAGGCTCTGTGAGGCTGACGGCGCAGTGTAGACGGAGGCTCTGTGATGCTGAAGGTGTAGTGTAGGTGGAGGCTGTCGGTGCAGTGTAGTTGGAGGCTGTCGGTGCAGTGTAGTTGGAGGCTGTCGGTGCAGTGTAGATGGAGGCTGTCGGTGCAGTGTAGGTGGAGGCTGTCGGTGCAGTGTAGGTGGAGGCTCTGTGAGGCTGACGGTGCAGTGTAGATGGAGGCTGACGGCGCAGTGTAGATGGAGGCTGTCGGCGCAGTGTAGGTGGAGGCTGTCGGCGCAGTGTAGGTGGAGGCTGTCGGTGCAGTGTAGGTGGAGGCTCTGTGAGGCTGACGGTGCAGTGTAGATGGAGGCTGACGGTGCAGTGTAGATGGAGGCTGACGGTGCAGTGTAGGTGGAGGCTGACGGTGCAGTGTAGGTGGAGGCTGTCGGTGCAGTGTAGGTGGAGGCGCCGTGAGGCTGACGGCGCAGTGTAGATGAAGGCTCCGCGAGGCTGACGGCGCAGTGTAGATGGAGGCTCCGCGAGGCTGACTGCGCACTGTAGATGGAGGCTCCGCGAGGCTGACGGCACTGTGTAGATGGAGGCTCCGCGAGGCTGACGGCGCAATGTAGATGGAGGCTCCGTGAGGCTGACGGCGCAGTGTAGATGGAGGCTCCGTGAGGCTGACGGCGCAGTGTAGATGGAGGCTCTGTGAGGCTGACGGCGCAGTGTAGATGGAGGCTCTGTGAGGCTGACGGCGCAGTGTAGATGGAGGCTCTGTGAGGCTGACGGCGCAGTGTAGATGGAGGCTCTGTGAGGCTGACGGCGCAGTGTAGATGGAGGCTGACGGCGCAGTGTAGATGAAGGCTGACGGCGCAGTGTAGATGGAGGCTGACGGCGCAGTGTAGATGGAGGCTGACGGCGCAGTGTAGATGGAGGCTGACGGCGCAGTGTAGATGGAGGCTGACGGCGCAGTGTAGATGGAGGCTCTGTGAGGCTGACTGCGCAGTGTAGATGGAGGCTCTGTGAGGCTGACTGCGCAGTGTAGATGGAGGCTCTGTGAGGCTGACGGCGCAGTGTATATGGAGGCTCTGTGAGGCTGACGGCGCAGTGTAGATGGAGGCTCTGTGAGGCTGACGGCGCAGTGTAGATGGAGGCTGACGGCGCAGTGTAGGTGGAGGCTGACGGCGCAGTGTAGTTGGAGGCTGTCGGCGCAGTGTAGGTGGAGGCTGTCGGCGCAGTGTAGGTGGAGGCTGTCGGCGCAGTGTAGGTGGAGGCTGTCGGCGCAGTGTAGGTGGAGGCTGTCGGCGCAGTGTAGGTGGAGGCTGTCGGCGCAGTGTAGGTGGAGGCTCTGTGAGGCTGACGGTGCAGTGTAGATGGAGGCTGACGGTGCCTTGTAGATGGAGGCTGTCGGCGCAGTGTAGGTGGAGGCTGTCGGCGCAGTGTAGGTGGAGGCTGTCGGCGCAGTGTAGGTGGAGGCTGTCGGCGCAGTGTAGGTGGAGGCTGTCGGTGCAGTGTAGGTGGAGGCTCTGTGAGGCTGACGGTGCAGTGTAGATGGAGGCTGACGGTGCCTTGTAGATGGAGGCTGACGGTGCAGTGTAGGTGGAGGCTGTCGGTGCAGTGTAGGTGGAGGCTGTCGGTGCAGTGTAGGTGGAGGCTGTCGGTGCATTGTAGGTGGAGGCTGTCGGTGCAGTGTAGGTGGAGGCTGTCGGTGCAGTGTAGGTGGAGGCTGTCGGTGCAGTGTAGGTGGAGGCTGTCGGTGCAGTGTAGGTGGAGGCTGTCGGTGCAGTGTAGGTGGAGGCTGTCGGTGCAGTGTAGGTGGAGGCTGTCGGTGCAGTGTAGGTGGAGGCGCCGTGAGGCTGACGGCGCAGTGTAGATGAAGGCTCCGCGAGGCTGACGGCGCAGTGTAGATGGAGGCTCCGCGAGGCTGACGGCGCACTGTAGATGGAGGCTCCGCGAGGCTGACGGCGCACTGTAGATGGAGGCTCCGCGAGGCTGACGGCGCAGTGTAGATGGAGACTCCGCGAGGCTGACGGCGCAGTGTAGATGGAGGCTCCGCGAGGCTGACGGCGCAGTGTAGATGGAGGCTCCGCGAGGCTGACGGCGCAGTGTAGATGGAGGCTCTGTGAGGCTGACGGCGCAGTGTAGATGGAGGCTCTGTGAGGCTGACGGCGCAGTGTAGATGGAGGCTCTGTGAGGCTGACGGCGCAGTGTAGATGGAGGCTCTGTGAGACTGACGTTGCAGTGTAGATGGAGGCTCTGAGGCTGACGGCGCAGTGTAGATGGAGGCTCTGTGAGGCTGACGGCGCAGTGTAGATGGAGGCTTTGTGAGGCTGACGGCGCAGTGTAGATGGAAGCTCTGTGAGGCTGACGGCGCAGTGTAGATGGAGGCTCTGTGAGGCTGACTGTGCAGTGTAGATGGAGGCTCTGTGAGGCTGACGGCGCAGTGTAGATGGAGGCTCTGAGGCTGACGGCGCAGTGTAGATGGAGGCTCTGTGAGGCTGACGGCGCAGTGTAGATGGAGGCTCCGCGAGGCTGACGGCGCAGTGTAGATGGAGGCTCCGCGAGGCTGACGGCGCAGTGTAGATGGAGGCTCTGTGAGACTGACGGTGCAGTGTAGATGGAGGCTCTGTGAGGCTGACGGCGCAGTGTAGATGGAGGCTCTGTGAGGCTGACGGTGCAGTGTAGATGGAGGCTGACGGCGCAGTGTAGATGGAGGCTGACGGCGCAGTGCAGATGGAGGCTGACGGCGCAGTGTAGATGGAGGCTGACGGCGCAGTGTAGATGGAGGCTGACGGCGCAGTGCAGATTTAGGCTCCGCGAGGCTGACGGCGCAGTGCAGATGGAGGCTCTGCGAGGCTGACGGCGCAGTGTAGATGGAGGCTCTGTGAGGCTGACGGCGCAGTGTAGATGGAGGCTCTGTGAGGCTGACGGCGCAGTGTAGATGGAGGCTCTGTGAGACTGACGGTGCAGTGTAGATGGAGGCTCTGTGAGGCTGACGGCGCAGTGTAGATGGAGGCTCTGTGAGGCTGACGGCGCAGTGTAGATGGAGGCTCTGTGAGGCTGATGGCGCAGTGTAGATGGAGGCTCTGTGAGGCTGACGGCGCAGTGTAGATGGAGGCTCTGTGAGACTGACGGTGCAGTGTAGATGGAGGCTCTGTGAGGCTGATGGCGCAGTGTAGATGGAGGCTTTGTGAGGCTGATGGCGCAGTGTAGATGGAGGCTCTGTGAGGCTGACGGCGCAGTGTAGATGGAGGCTCTGTGAGGCTGAAGGTGCAGTGTAGGTGGAGGCTGACGGTGCAGTGTAGGTGGAGGCTGACGGTGCAGTGTAGGTGGAGGCTGACGGTGCAGTGTAGGTGGAGGCTGACGGTGCAGTGTAGGTGGAGGCTGTCGGTGCAGTGTAGGTGGAGGCTCCGTGAGGCTGACGGCGCAGTGTAGATGGAGGCTGACGGCGCAGTGTAGATGGAGGCTGACGGCGCAGTGTAGATGGAGGCTGACGGCGCAGTGTAGATGGAGGCTCTGTGAGGCTGATGGTGCAGTGTAGAAGGAAGCTCTGCGAGGCTGACGGTGCAGGGTAGATGGAGGCTGGCGGTGCAGTGTAGATGGAGGCTGACGGTGCAGTGTAGATGGAGGCTCTGTGAGTCTGAAGGTGTAGTGTAGATGGAGGCTCTGTGAGGCTGACGGTGCAGTGTAGATGAAGGCTCTGTGAGGCTGGCGGTGCAGTGTAGATGGAGGCTGGCGGTGCAGTGTAGATGGAGGCTGACGGTGCAGTGTAGATGGAGGCTCTGTGAGTCTGAAGGTGTAGTGTAGATGGAGGCTCTGTGAGGCTGACGGTGCAGTGTAGATGAAGGCTCTGTGAGGCTGAAGGTGCAGTGTAGATGGAGGCTGGCGGTGCAGTGTAGATGGAGGCTGGCGGTGCAGTGTAGATGGAGGCTGACGGTGCAGTGTAGATGGAGGCTGACGTGCAGTGTAGATGGAGGCTGACGGTGCAGTGTAGATGGAGGCTGACGGTGCAGTGTAGATGGAGGCTGACGGTGCAGTGTAGATGGAGGCTGACGGTGCAGTGTAGATGGAGGCTGACGGTGCAGTGTAGATGGAGGCTGACGGTGCAGTGTAGATGGAGGCTGACGGTGCAGTGTAGATGGAGGCTGACGGTGCAGTGTAGATGGAGGCTGACGGTGCAGTGTAGATGGAGGCTGACGGTGCAGTGTAGATGGAGGCTGACGGTGCAGTGTAGATGGAGGCTGACGGTGCAGTGTAGATGGAGGCTGACGGTGCAGTGTAGATGGAGGCTGACGGTGCAGTGTAGATGGAGGCTGACGGTGCAGTGTAGATGGAGGCTGACGGTGCAGTGTAGATGGAGGCTGACGGTGCAGTGTAGATGGAGGCTGACGGTGCAGTGTAGATGGAGGCTGACGGTGCAGTGTAGATGGAGGCTGACGGTGCAGTGTAGATGGAGGCTGACGGTGCAGTGTAGATGGAGGCTGACGGTGCAGTGTAGATGGAGGCTCTTTGAGGCTCAAGGTGTAGTGTAGATGGAGGCTCTGTGAGGCTGAAGGTGTAGTGTAGATGGAGGCTCTGTGAGGCTGATGGTGCAGTGTAGATGGAGGCTCTGCGAGGCTGACGGCGCAGTGTAGATGGAGGCTCTGCGAGGCTGACGGTGCAGTGTAGATGGAGGCTCCGCGAGGCTGACGGCGCAGCGTAGATGGAGGCTCCGCGAGGCTGACGGCGCAGCGTAGATGGAGGCTCCGCGAGGCTGACGGCGCAGTGTAGATGGAGGCTGACGGCGCAGTGTAGATGGAGGCTGACGGCGCAGTGTAGATGGAGGCTGACGGCGCAGTGTAGATGGAGGCTGACGGCGCAGTGTAGATGGAGGCTGACGGCGCAGTGTAGATGGAGGCTGACGGCGCAGTGTAGATGGAGGCTGACGGCGCAGTGTAGATGGAGGCTCCGCGAGGCTGACGGTGCAGTGTAGGTGGAGGCTGACGGTGCAGTATAGGTGGAGGCTGACGGTGCAGTGGAGGCTGTCGGTGCAGTGTAGGTGGAGGCTGTCGGTGCAGTGTATGTGGAGGCTGTCGGTGCAGTGTAGGTGGAGTCTCTGCGAGGCTGATGGCGCAGTTTAGATGGAGGCTCTGCGAGGCTGATGGCGCTGTGTAGATGGAGTCTCTGCGAGGCTGATGGCGCTGTGTAGATGGAGGCTCTGCGAGGCTGACGGCGCAGTGTAGATGGAGGCTCTGCGAGGCTGACGGCGCAGTGTAGATGGAGACTCTGTGAGGCTGACGGTGCAGTGTAGATTGAGGCTCTGCGAGGCTGATGGCGCAGTGTAGATGGAGGCTCTGCGAGGCTGATGGCGCAGTGTAGATGGAGACTCTGTGAGGCTGACGGCGCAGTGTAGATGGAGGCTGACGGCGCAGTGTAGATGGAGGCTGACGGCGCAGTGTAGATGGAGGCTCTGCGAGACTCATGGCGCAGTGTAGATGGAGGCTCTGCGAGGCTGACGGCGCAGTGTAGATGGAGGCACTGCGAGGCTGATGGTGCAGTGTAGAAGGAGGCTCTGCGAGGCTGACGGCGCAGTGTAGTTGGAGGCTGACGGTGCAGTGTAGATGAAGGCTCTGTGAGGCTGAAGGTGCAGTGTAGATGGAGGCTGACGGTGCAGTGTAGATGGAGGCTGGCGGTGCAGTGTAGATGGAGGCTGGCGGTGCAGTGTAGATGGAGGCTGGCGGTGCAGTGTAGATGGAGGCTGACGGTGCAGTGTAGATGGAGGCTGACGGTGCAGTGTAGATGGAGGCTGACGGTGCAGTGTAGATGGAGGCTGACGGTGCAGTGTAGATGGAGGCTGACGGTGCAGTGTAGATGGAGGCTCTGCGAGGCTGATGGCGCAGTGTAGATGGAGGCTCTGCGAGGCTGATGGCGCAGTGTAGATGGAGACTCTGTGAGGCTGACGGCGCAGTGTAGATGGAGGCTGACGGCGCAGTGTAGATGGAGGCTGACGGCGCAGTGTAGATGGAGGCTGACGGCGCAGTGTAGATGGAGGCTGACGGCGCAGTGTAGATGGAGGCTCTGTGAGGCTGATGGTGCAGTGTAGAAGGAAGCTCTGCGAGGCTGACGGTGCAGTGTAGATGGAGGCTGACGGTGCAGTGTAGATGGAGGCTGGCGGTGCAGTGTAGATGGAGGCTGACGGTGCAGTGTAGATGGAGGCTCTGTGAGTCTGAAGGTGTAGTGTAGATGGAGGCTCTGTGAGGCTGATGGCGCAGTGTACATGGAGGCTCCGTGAGGCTGACGGCGCAGTGTACATGGAGGCTCTGTGAGGCTGACGGCGCAGTGTAGATGGAGGCTCTGTGAGGCTGATGGCGCAGTGTAGATGGAGGCTCTGTGAGGCTGATGGCGCAGTGTAGATGGAGGCTCTGTGAGGCTGACGGCGCAGTGTAGATGGAGGCTTTGTGAGGCTGACGGCGCAGTGTAGATGGAGGCTCTGTGAGGCTGACGGCGCAATGTAGATGGAGGCTGACGGCGCAGTGTAGATGGAGGCTCTGTGAGGCTGAAGGCGCAGTGTAGATGGAGGCTCTGTGAGGCTGAAGGCGCAGTGTAGATGGAGGCTCTGTGAGGCTGAAGGCGCAGTGTAGATGGAGGCTGACGGCGCAGTGTAGATGGAGGCTCTGTGAGGCTGAAGGCGCAGTGTAGATGGAAGCTCTGTGAGGCTGAAGGCGCAGTGTAGATGGAGGCTCTGTGAGGCCGAAGGTGTAATGTAGATGGAGGCTGACGGTGCAGTGTTGATGGAGGCTCCGTGAGGCTGACGGCGCAGTGTAGATGGAGGCTCCGTGAGGCTGACGGCGCAGTGTAGATGGAGGCTCCGCGAGGCTGACGGCGCAGTGTAGATGGAGGCTCCGCGAGGCTGACGGTGCAGTGTAGATGGAGGCTGACGGTGCAGTGTAGATGGAGGCTGACGGCGCAGTGTAGATGGAGGCTGACGGCGCAGTGTAGATGGAGGCTGACGGCGCAGTGTAGATGGAGGCTGACGGCGCAGTGTAGATGGAGGCTGACGGCGCAGTGTAGATGGAGGCTGACGGCGCAGTGTAGATGGAGGCTGACGGCGCAGTGTAGATGGAGGCTGACGGCGCAGTGTAGATGGAGGCTGACGGTGCAGTGTAGAGATGGAGGCTGAAGGTGCAGTGTAGATGGAGGCTCTGTGAGGCTGACGGCGCAGTGCAGATGGAGGCTGACGGCGCAGTGCAGATGGAGGCTGACGGCGCAGTGTAGATGGAGGCTGACGGCGCAGTGTAGATGGAGGCTGACGGCGCAGTGTAGATGGAGGCTGACGGCGCAGTGCAGATGGAGGCTGACGGCGCAGTGCAGATGGAGGCTCTGTGAGGCTGACGGCGCAGTGCAGATGGAGGCTCTGTGAGGCTGACGGCGCAGTGTAGATGGAGGCTCTGTGAGGCTGACGGCGCAGTGTAGATGGAGGCTCTGTGAGGCTGACGGCGCAGTGTAGATGGAGGCTCTGTGAGGCTGACGGCGCAGTGTAGATGGAGGCTCTGTGAGGCTGACGGCGCAGTGTAGATGGAGGCTCTGTGAGGCTGACGGCGCAGTGTAGATGGAGGCTCTGTGAGGCTGACGGCGCAGTGTAGATGGAGGCTCTGTGAGGCTGACGGCGCAGTGTAGATGGAGGCTCTGTGAGGCTGAAGGTGCAGTGTAGATGGAGGCTGACGGTGCAGTGTAGATGGAGGCTGACGGTGCAGTGTAGATGGAGGCTGACGGTGCAGTGTAGATGGAGGCTGACGGTGCAGTGTAGATGGAGGCTGACGGTGCAGTGTAGATGGAGGCTGACGGTGCAGTGTAGATGGAGGCTGACGGTGCAGTGTAGATGGAGGCTGACGGTGCAGTGCAGATGGAGGCTGACGGCGAAGTGTAGATGGAGGCTCCGCGAGGCTGACGGCGCAGTGTAGATGGAGGCTCCGCGAGGCTGACGGCGCAGTGTAGATGGAGGCTTTGTGAGGCTGACGGCGCAGTGTAGATGGAGGCTTTGTGAGGCTGACGGCGAAGTGTAGATGGAGGCTCTGTGAGGCTGACGGCGCAGTGTAGATGGAGGCTCTGTGAGGCTGACGGCGCAGTGTAGATGGAGGCTCTGTGAGGCTGATGGCGCAGTGTAGATGGAGGCTCTGTGAGGCTGGCGCAGTGTAGATGGAGGCTCTGTGAGGCTGACGGCGCAGTGTAGATGGAGGCTCTGTGAGGCTGACGGCGCAGTGTAGATGGAGGCTCTGAGGCTGACGGCGCAGTGCAGATGGAGGCTCTGTGAGGCTGACTGCGCAGTGTAGATGGAGGCTCTGTGAGGCTGACGGCGCAGTGTAGATGGAGGCTCTGTGAGGCTGAAGGTGCAGTGTAGATGGAGGCTGACGGTGCAGTGTAGATGGAGGCTGACGGCGCAGTGTAGCTGGAGGCTGACGGCGCAGTGTAGCTGGAGGCTGACGGCGCAGTGTAGATGGAGGCTGACGGCGCAGTGTAGATGGAGGCTGACGGCGGAGTGTAGATGGAGGCTGACGGCGGAGTGTAGATGGAGGCTGACGGCGCAGTGTAGATGGAGGCTGACGGCGCAGTGTAGATGGAGGCTGACGGCGCAGTGTAGATGGAGGCTGACGGCGCAGTGTAGATGGAGGCTGACGGCGCAGTGTAGATGGAGGCTGACGGCGCAGTGTAGATGGAGGCTGACGGCGCAGTGTAGATGGAGGCTGACGGCGCAGTGCAGATGGAGGCTGACGGCGCAGTGTAGATGGAGGCTCCGCGAGGCTGACGGCGCAGTGTAGATGGAGGCTCCGTGAGGCTGACGGCGCAGTGTAGATGGAGGCTCTGTGAGGCTGACGGCGCAGTGTAGATGGAGGCTCTGTGAGGCTGACGGCGCAGTGTAGATGGAGGCTCTGTGAGACTGACGGCGCAGTGTAGATGGAGGCTCTGTGAGGCTGACGGCGCAGTGTAGATGGAGGCTCTGTGAGGCTGACGGCGCAGTGTAGATGGAGGCTTTGTGAGGCTGACGGCGCAGTGTAGATGGAGGCTCTGTGAGGCTGACGGCGCAGTGTAGATGGAGGCTCTGTGAGGCTGACGGCGCAGTGTAGATGGAGGCTCTGTGAGGCTGACGGCGCAGTGTAGATGGAGGCTCTGTGAGGCTGACGGCGCAGTGTAGATGGAGGCTGACGGCGCAGTGTAGATGAAGGCTGACGGCGCAGTGTAGATGGAGGCTGACGGCGCAGTGTAGATGGAGGCTGACGGCGCAGTGTAGATGGAGGCTGACGGCGCAGTGTAGATGGAGGCTGACGGCGCAGTGTAGATGGAGGCTCTGTGAGGCTGACTGCGCAGTGTAGATGAAGGCTCTGTGAGGCTGACTGCGCAGTGTAGATGGAGGCTCTGTGAGGCTGACGGCGCAGTGTAGATGGAGGCTCTGTGAGGCTGATGGCGCAGTGTAGATGGAGGCTCTGTGAGGCTGACGGCGCAGTGTAGATGGAGGCTGACGGCGCAGTGTAGGTGGGGGCTGTCGGCGCAGTGTAGGTGGAGGCTGTCGGCGCAGTGTAGTTGGAGGCTGTCGGCGCAGTGTAGGTGGAGGCTGTCGGCGCAGTGTAGGTGGAGGCTGTCGGCGCAGTGTAGGTGGAGGCTGTCGGCGCAGTGTAGGTGGAGGCTCTGTGAGGCTGACGGTGCAGTGTAGATGGAGGCTGACGGTGCCTTGTAGGTGGAGGCTGACGGCGCAGTGTAGGTGGAGGCTGTCGGCGCAGTGTAGGTGGAGGCTGTCGGCGCAGTGTAGGTGGAGGCTGTCGGCGCAGTGTAGGTGGAGGCTGTCGGTGCAGTGTAGGTGGAGGCTCTGTGAGGCTGACGGTGCAGTGTAGATGGAGGCTGACGGTGCCTTGTAGATGGAGGCTGACGGTGCCTTGTAGATGGAGGCTGACGGTGCAGTGTAGATGGAGGCTGTCGGTGCAGTGTAGGTGGAGGCTGTCGGTGCAGTGTAGGTGGAGGCTGTCGGTGCAGTGTAGGTGGAGGCTGTCGGTGCAGTGTAGGTGGAGGCTGTCGGTGCAGTGTAGGTGGAGGCGCCGTGAGGCTGACGGCGCACTGTAGATGGAGGCTCCGCGAGGCTGACGGCGCACTGTAGATGGAGGCTCCGCGAGGCTGACGGCGCACTGTAGATGGAGGCTCCGCGAGGCTGACGGCGCAGTGTAGATGGAGACTCCGCGAGGCTGACGGCGCAGTGTAGATGGAGGCTCCGCGAGGCTGACGGCGCAGTGTAGATGGAGGCTCCGCGAGGCTGACGGCGCAGTGTAGATGGAGGCTTTGTGAGGCTGACGGCGCAGTGTAGATGGAGGCTCTGTGAGGCTGACGGCGCAGTGTAGATGGAGGCTCTGTGAGGCTGACGGCGCAGTGTAGATGGAGGCTCTGTGAGACTGACGTTGCAGTGTAGATGGAGGCTCTGTGAGGCTGACGGCGCAGTGTAGATGGAGGCTCTGTGAGGCTGACGGCGCAGTGTAGATGGAGGCTTTGTGAGGCTGACGGCGCAGTGTAGATGGAAGCTCTGTGAGGCTGACGGCGCAGTGTAGATGGAGGCTCTGTGAGGCTGACTGTGCAGTGTAGATGGAGGCTCTGTGAGGCTGACGGCGCAGTGTAGATGGAGGCTCTGAGGCTGACGGTGCAGTGTAGATGGAGGCTCTGTGAGGCTGATGGCGCAGTGTAGATGGAGGCTCTGTGAGGCTGACGGCGCAGTGTAGATGGAGGCTCTGTGAGGCTGACGGTGCAGTGTAGATGGAGGCTGACGGCGCAGTGTAGATGGAGGCTGACGGCGCAGTGCAGATGGAGGCTCCGCGAGGCTGACGGCGCAGTGCAGATGGAGGCTCTGCGAGGCTGACGGCGCAGTGTAGATGGAGGCTCTGTGAGGCTGACGGCGCAGTGTAGATGGAGGCTCTGTGAGGCTGACGGCGCAGTGTAGATGGAGGCTCTGTGAGGCTGACGGCGCAGTGTAGATGGAGGCTCTGTGAGGCTGACGGCGCAGTGTAGATGGAGGCTCTGTGAGGCTGACGGCGCAGTGTAGATGGAGGCTCTGTGAGGCTGACGGCGCAGTGTAGATGGAGGCTCTGTGAGGCTGATGGCGCAGTGTAGATGGAGGCTCTGTGAGGCTGACGGCGCAGTGTAGATGGAGGCTCTGTGAGACTGACGGTGCAGTGTAGATGGAGGCTCTGTGAGGCTGATGGCGCAGTGTAGATGGAGGCTTTGTGAGGCTGATGGCGCAGTGTAGATGGAGGCTCTGTGAGGCTGACGGCGCAGTGTAGATGGAGGCTCTGTGAGGCTGACGGTGCAGTGTAGGTGGAGGCTGACGGTGCAGTGTAGGTGGAGGCTGACGGTGCAGTGTAGGTGGAGGCTGACGGTGCAGTGTAGGTGGAGGCTGACGGTGCAGTGTAGGTGGAGGCTGTCGGTGCAGTGTAGGTGGAGGCTCCGTGAGGCTGACGGCGCAGTGTAGATGGAGGCTGATGGTGCAGTGTAGATGGAGGCTGACGGTGCATTGTAGGTGGAGGCTGACGGTGCAGTGTAGGTGGAGGCTGACGGTGCAGTGTAGGTGGAGGCTGTCGGTGCAGTGTAGGTGGAGGCTCTGTGAGGCTGAAGGCGCAGTGTAGATGGAGGCTCTGTGAGGCTGACGGCGCAGTGTAGATGGAGGCTCTGTGAGGCTGACGGCGCAGTGTAGATGGAGGCTCTGTGAGGCTGACGGCGCAGTGTAGATGGAGGCTCTGTGAGGCTGACGGCGCAGTGTAGATGGAGGCTCTGTGAGGCTGACGGTGCAGTGTAGATGGAGGCTGACGGTGCAGTGTAGATGGAGGCTGACGGTGCAGTGTAGATGGAGGCTGACGGTGTAGTGTAGATGGAGGCTGACGGTGCAGTGTAGGTGGAGGCTGTCGGCGCAGTGCAGGTGGAGGCTGTCGGCGAAGTGCAGGTGGAGGCTGTCGGCGCAGTGCAGATGGAGGCTGACGGCGCAGTGCAGATGGAGGCTGACGGCGCAGTGCAGATGGAGGCTGACGGCGCAGTGCAGATGGAGGCTGACGGCGCAGTGCAGATGGAGGCTGACGGCGCAGTGCAGATGGAGGCTGACGGCGCAGTGCAGATGGAGGCTGACGGCGCAGTGCAGATGGAGGCTGACGGCGCAGTGCAGATGGAGGCTGACGGCGCAGTGCAGATGGAGGCTGACGGCGCAGTGCAGATGGAGGCTGACGGCGCAGTGCAGATGGAGGCTGACGGCGCAGTGCAGATGGAGGCTCTGTGAGGCTGACGGCGCAGTGCAGATGGAGGCTCTGTGAGGCTGACGGCGCAGTGTAGATGGAGGCTCTGTGAGGCTGACGGCGCAGTGTAGATGGAGGCTCTGTGAGGCTGACGGCGCAGTGTAGATGGAGGCTCTGTGAGGCTGACGGCGCAGTGTAGATGGAGGCTCTGTGAGGCTGACGGCGCAGTGTAGATGGAGGCTCTGTGAGGCTGACGGCGCAGTGTAGATGGAGGCTCTGTGAGGCTGACGGAGCAGTGTAGATGGAGGCTCTGTGAGGCCGACGGCGCAGTGTAGATGGAGGCTCTGTGAGGCTGAAGGCGCAGTGTAGATGGAGGCTGACGGTGCAGTGTAGATGGAGGCTGACGGCGCAGTGTAGATGGAGGCTGACGGCGCAGTGTAGATGGAGGCTGACGGCGCAGTGTAGATGGAGGCTGACGGCGCAGTGTAGATGGAGGCTGACGGCGCAGTGTAGATGGAGGCTGACGGCGCAGTGCAGATGGAGGCTGACGGCGCAGTGTAGATGGAGGCTCCGCGAGGCTGACGGCGCAGTGTAGATGGAGGCTCCGCGAGGCTGACGGCGCAGTGTAGATGGAGGCTCCGTGAGGCTGACGGCGCAGTGTAGATGGAGGCTCTGTGAGGCTGACGGCGCAGTGTAGATGGAGGCTCTGTGAGGCTGACGGCGCAGTGTAGATGGAGGCTCTGTGAGGCTGACGGCGCAGTGTAGATGGAGGCTGACGGCGCAGTGTAGATGGAGGCTCTGTGAGGCTGAAGGCGCAGTGTAGATGGAGGCTCTGTGAGGCTGAAGGCGCAGTGTAGATGGAGGCTGACGGTGCAGTGTAGATGGAGGCTGACGGTGCAGTGTAGATGGAGGCTGACGGTGCAGTGTAGATGGAGGCTGACGGCGCAGTGTAGATGGAGGCTCTGTGAGGCTGACGGCGCAGTGTAGATGGAGGCTCTGTGAGGCTGACGGCGCAGTGTAGATGGAGGCTCTGAGGCTGACGGCGCAGTGTAGATGGAGGCTCCGCGAGGCTGACGGCGCAGTGTAGATGGAGGCTCCGCGAGGCTGACGGCGCAGTGTAGATGGAAGCTCCGCGAGGCTGTCGGTGCAGTGTAGGTGGAGGCTCTGTGAGGCTGACGGTTCAGTGTAGATGGAGGCTGACGGTGCCTTGTAGATGGAGGCTGACGGTGCAGTGTAGATGGAGGCTCTGTGAGGCTGAAGGTGCAGTGTAGATGGAGGCTGACGGTGCAGTGTAGATGGAGGCTGACGGTGCAGTGTAGATGCAGGCTGACGGCGCAGTGTAGATGCAGGCTGACGGCGCAGTGTAGATGGAGGCTGACGGCGCAGTGCAGATGGAGGCTGACGGCGCAGTGCAGATGGAGGCTGACGGCGCAGTGCAGATGGAGGCTGACGGCGCAGTGCAGATGGAGGCTGACGGCGCAGTGCAGATGGAGGCTGACGGCGCAGTGCAGATGGAGGCTGACGGCGCAGTGCAGATGGAGGCTGACGGCGCAGTGCAGATGGAGACTGACGGCGCAGTGTAGATGGAGGCTCCGCGAGGCTGACGGCGCAGTGTAGATGGAGGCTCCGCGAGGCTGACGGCGCAGTGTAGATGGAGGCTGACGGCGCAGTGTAGATGGAGGCTCCGCGAGGCTGACGGCGCAGTGTAGATGGAGGCTCCGCGAGGCTGTTGGTGCAGTGTAGGTGGAGGCTCTGTGAGGCTGACGGTTCAGTGTAGATGGAGGCTGACGGTGCCTTGTAGATGGACGCTGACGGCGCAGTGTTTATGGAGGCTGTCGGCGCAGTGTAGATGGAGGCTGTAGGTGGAGGCTGTCGGTGCAGTGTAGGTGGAGGCTGTCGGTGCAGTGTAGGTGGAGGCTGTCGGTGCAGTGTAGGTGGAGGCTGTCGGTGCAGTGTAAGTGGAGGCTCTGTGAGGCTGACGGTGCAGTGTAGATGGAGGCTGACGGTGCAGTGTAGATGGAGGCTGACGGTGCAGTGTAGGTGGAGGCTGACGGTGCAGTGTAGGTGGAGGCTGTCGGTGCAGTGTAGGTGGAGGCTGTCGGTGCAGTGTAGGTGGAGGCTGTCGGTGCAGTGTAGGTGGAGGCTGTCGGTGCAGTGTAGGTGGAGGCTGTCGGTGCAGTGTAGGTGGAGGCTGTCGGTGCAGTGTAGGTGGAGGCTGTCGGTGCAGTGTAGGTGGAGGCTGTCGGTGCAGTGTAGGTGGAGGCTGTCTGTGCAGTGTAGGTGGAGGATTTCGGTGCAGTGTAGGTGGAGGCGCCGCGAGGCTGACGGCGCAGTGTAGATGAAGGCTCCGCGAGGCTGACGGCGCAGTGTAGATGGAGGCTCCGCGAGGCTGACGGCGCAGTGTAGATGGAGGCTCCGCGAGGCTGACGGCGCAGTGTAGATGGAGGCTCCACGAGGCTGACGGCGCAGTGTAGATGGAGGCTCCGCGAGGCTGACGGCGCAGTGTAGATGGAGGCTCCGCGAGGCTGACGGCGCAGTGTAGATGGAGGCTCCGCGAGGCTGACGGCGCAGTGTAGATGGAGGCTCCGCGAGGCTGACGGCGCAGTGTAGATGGAGGCTCCGCGAGGCTGACGGCGCAGTGTAGATGGAGGCTCCGCGAGGCTGACGGCGCAGTGTAGATGGAGGCTCCGCGAGGCTGACGGCGCAGTGTAGATGGAGGCTCCGCGAGGCTGACGGCGTAGTGTAGATGGAGGCTCTGTGAGGCTGACGGCGCAGTGTAGATGGAGGCTCTGTGAGGCTGACGGCGCAGTGTAGATGGAGGCTGACGGCGCAGTATAGATGGAGGCTGACGGCGCAGTGTAGATGGAGGCTGACGGCGCAGTGCAGATGGAGGCTGACGGCGCAGTGCAGATGGAGGCTGACGGCGCAGTGCAGATGGAGGCTGACGGCGCAGTGCAGATGGAGGCTGACGGCGCAGTGCAGATGGAGGCTGACGGCGCAGTGCAGATGGAGGCTGACGGCGCAGTGCAGATGGAGGCTGACGGCGCAGTGCAGATGGAGGCTCTGTGAGGCTGACGGCGCAGTGCAGATGGAGGCTCTGTGAGGCTGACGGCGCAGTGCAGATGGAGGCTCTGTGAGGCTGACGGCGCAGTGCAGATGGAGGCTCTGTGAGGCTGACGGCGCAGTGCAGATGGAGGCTCTGTGAGGCTGACGGCGCAGTGCAGATGGAGGCTCTGTGAGGCTGACGGCGCAGTGCAGATGGAGGCTCTGTGAGGCTGACGGCGCAGTGCAGATGGAGGCTCTGTGAGGCTGACGGCGCAGTGTAGATGGAGGCTCTGTGAGGCTGACGGCGCAGTGTAGATGGAGGCTCTGTGAGGCTGAAGGCGCAGTGTAGATGGAGGCTCTGTGAGGCTGAAGGTGCAGTGCAGATGGAGGCTGACGGTGCAGTGCAGATGGAGGCTGACGGTGCAGTGCAGATGGAGGCTGACGGTGCAGTGCAGATGGAGGCTGACGGCGCAGTGTAGATGGAGGCTCCGCGAGGCTGACGGCGCAGTGTAGATGGAGGCTTTGTGAGGCTGACGGCGCAGTGTAGATGGAGGCTCTGTGAGGCTGACGGCGCAGTGTAGATGGAGGCTCTGTGAGGCTGACGGCGCAGTGTAGATGGAGGCTGTGTGAGGCTGAAGGTGCAGTGTAGATGGAGGCTGACGGTGCAGTGTAGATGGAGGCTGACGGTGCAGTGTAGATGGAGGCTGACGGTGCAGTGTAGATGGAGGCTGACGGCGCAGTGTAGATGGAGGCTGACGGCGCAGTGCAGATGGAGGCTGACGGCGCAGTGCAGATGGAGGCTCCGCGAGGCTGACGGCGCAGTGTAGATGGAGGCTCCGCGAGGCTGACGGCGCAGTGTAGATGGAGGCTCCGCGAGGCTGACGGCGCAGTGTAGATGGAGGCTCCGCGAGGCTGACGGCGCAGTGTAGATGGAGGCTCCGCGAGGCTGACGGCGCAGTGTAGATGGAGGCTCTGTGAGGCTGACGGCGCAGTGTAGATGGAGGCTCTGTGAGGCTGACGGCGCAGTGTAGATGGAGGCTCTGTGAGGCTGACGGCGCAGTGTAGATGGAGGCTCTGTGAGGCTGACGGCGCAGTGTAGATGGAGGCTGACGGCGCAGTGTAGATGGAGGCTGACGGTGCAGTGCAGATGGAGGCTGACGGCGCAGTGTAGATGGAGGCTGACGGCGCAGTGTAGATGGAGGCTCCGCGAGGCTGACGGCGCAGTGTAGATGGAGGCTCCGCGAGGCTGACGGCGCAGTGTAGATGGAGGCTCCGCGAGGCTGATGGCGCAGTGTAGATGGAGGCTCCGCGAGGCTGACGGCGCAGTGTAGATGGAGGCTCCGCGAGGCTGTCGGTGCAGTGTAGGTGGAGGCTCTGTGAGGCTGACGGTTCAGTGTAGATGGAGGCTGACGGTGCCTTGTAGATGGAGGCTGACGGCGCAGTGTAGATGGAGGCTGTCGGCGCAGTGTATATGGAGGCTGTCGGCGCAGTGTAGTTGGAGGCTGTCGGCGCAGTGTAGGTGGAGGCTGTCGGTGCAGTATAGGTGGAGGCTGTCGGTGCAGTGTAGGTGGAGGCTCTGTGAGGCTGACGGTGCAGTGTAGATGGAGGCTGACGGTGCAGTGTAGATGAAGGCTGACGGTGCAGTGTAGATGGAGGCTGACGGTGCAGTGTAGATGGAGGCTGACGGTGCAGTGTAGGTGGAGGCTGTCGGTGCAGTGTAGGTGGAGGCTGTCGGTGCAGTGTAGGTGGAGGCTGTCGGTGCAGTGTAGGTGGAGGCTGTCGGTGCAGTGTTAGTGGAGGCTGTCGGTGCAGTGTTAGTGGAGGCTGTCGGTGCAGTGTAGGTGGAGGCTGTCGGTGCAGTGTAGGTGGAGGCTGTCGGTGCAGTGTAGGTGGAGGCTCTGTGAGGCTGACGGTGCAGTGTAGATGGAGGCTGACGGTGCAGTGTAGGTGGAGGCTGTCGGTGCAGTGTAGGTGGAGGCTGTCGGTGCAGTGTAGGTGGAGGCTGTCGGTGCAGTGTAGGTGGAGGCTGTCGGTGCAGTGTAGGTGGAGGCTGTCGGTGCAGTGTAGGTGGAGGCTGTCGGTGCAGTGTAGGTGGAGGCTGACGGCGCAGTGTAGATGGAGGCTCCGCGAGGCTGACGGCGCAGTGTAGATGGAGGCTCCGCGAGGCTGACGGCGCAGTGTAGATGGAGGCTCCGCGAGGCTGACGGCGCAGTGTAGATGGAGGCTCCGCGAGGCTGATGGCGCAGTGTAGATGGAGGCTCCGCGAGGCTGACGGCGCAGTGTAGATGGAGGCTCTGCGAGGCTGACGGCGCAGTGTAGATGGAGGCTCTGTGAGGCTGACGGCGCAGTGTAGATGGAGGCTCTGTGAGGCTGACGGTGCAGTGTAGATGGAGGCTGACGGTGCAGTGTAGATGGAGGCTGACGGTGCAGTGTAGATGGAGGCTGACGGTGCAGTGTAGATGGAGGCTGACGGTGCAGTGTAGATGGAGGCTGACGGTGCAGTGTAGATGGAGGCTGACGGTGCAGTGTAGATGGAGGCTGACGGCGCAGTGTAGATGGAGGCTCCGCGAGGCTGACGGCGCAGTGTAGATGGAGGCTCCGCGAGGCTGACGGCGCAGTGTAGATGGAGGCTCCGTGAGGCTGACTGTGTAGTGTAGATGGAGGCTCTGTGAGGCTGACGGCGCAGTGTAGATGGAGGCTCTGTGAGGCTGACGGCGCAGTGTAGATGGAGGCTGACGGCGCAGTGTAGATGGAGGCTCTGTGAGGCTGACGGCGCAGTGTAGATGGAGGCTGACGGCGCAGTGTAGATGGAGGCTGACGGCGCAGTGTAGATGGAGGCTGACGGCGCAGTGTAGATGGAGGCTGACGGCGCAGTGCAGATGGAGGCTGACGGCGCAGTGCAGATGGAGGCTGACGGCGCAGTGCAGATGGAGGCTGACGGCGCAGTGCAGATGGAGGCTGACGGCGCAGTGCAGATGGAGGCTGACGGCGCAGTGCAGATGGAGGCTGACGGCGCAGTGCAGATGGAGGCTGACGGCGCAGTGCAGATGGAGGCTGACGGCGCAGTGCAGATGGAGGCTCTGTGAGGCTGACGGCGCAGTGCAGATGGAGGCTCTGTGAGGCTGACGGCGCAGTGCAGATGGAGGCTCTGTGAGGCTGAAGGTGCAGTGTAGATGGAGGCTGACGGTGCAGTGCAGATGGAGGCTGACGGTGCAGTGCAGATGGAGGCTGACGGTGCAGTGCAGATGGAGGCTGACGGTGCAGTGCAGATGGAGGCTGACGGCGCAGTGCAGATGGAGGCTCCGCGAGGCTGACGGCACAGTGTAGATGGAGGCTCCGCGAGGCTGACGGCGCAGTGTAGATGGAGGCTCGGCGAGGCTGACGGCGCAGTGTAGATGGAGGCTCCGTGAGGCTGACGGCGCAGTGTAGATGGAGGCTCCGTGAGGCTGACGGCGCAGTGTAGATGGATGCTCTGTGAGGCTGACGGCGCAGTGTAGATGGAGGCTCTGTGAGGCTGACGGCGCAGTGTAGATGGAGGCTGTGTGAGGCTGAAGGTGCAGTGTAGATGGAGGCTGACGGTGCAGTGCAGATGGAGGCTGACGGCGCAGTGTAGATGGAGGCTGACGGCGCAGTGTAGATGGAGGCTGACGGCGCAGTGCAGATGGAGGCTGACGGCGCAGTGCAGATGGAGGCTGACGGCGCAGTGCAGATGGAGGCTGACGGCGCAGTGCAGATGGAGGCTGACGGCGCAGTGCAGATGGAGGCTGACGGCGCAGTGCAGATGGAGGCTGACGGCGCAGTGCAGATGGAGGCTGACGGCGCAGTGCAGATGGAGGCTGACGGCGCAGTGCAGATGGAGGCTCTGTGAGGCTGACGGCGCAGTGCAGATGGAGGCTCTGTGAGGCTGACGGCGCAGTGCAGATGGAGGCTCTGTGAGGCTGACGGCGCAGTGCAGATGGAGGCTCTGTGAGGCTGACGGCGCAGTGCAGATGGAGGCTCTGTGAGGCTGACGGCGCAGTGCAGATGGAGGCTCTGTGAGGCTGACGGCGCAGTGTAGATGGAGGCTCTGTGAGGCTGACGGCGCAGTGTAGATGGAGGCTCTGTGAGGCTGAAGGCGCAGTGTAGATGGAGGCTCTGTGAGGCTGAAGGTGCAGTGTAGATGGAGGCTGACGGTGCAGTGCAGATGGAGGCTGACGGTGCAGTGCAGATGGAGGCTGACGGTGCAGTGCAGATGGAGGCTGACGGCGCAGTGTAGATGGAGGCTCCGCGAGGCTGACGGCACAGTGTAGATGGAGGCTCCGCGAGGCTGACGGCGCAGTGTAGATGGAGGCTCGGCGAGGCTGACGGCGCAGTGTAGATGGAGGCTCCGTGAGGCTGACGGCGCAGTGTAGATGGAGGCTCCGTGAGGCTGACGGCGCAGTGTAGATGGATGCTCTGTGAGGCTGACGGCGCAGTGTAGATGGAGGCTCTGTGAGGCTGACGGCGCAGTGTAGATGGAGGCTGTGTGAGGCTGAAGGTGCACTGTAGATGGAGGCTGACGGTGCAGTGTAGATGGAGGCCGACGGTGCAGTGTAGATGGAGGCCGACGGTGCAGTGTAGATGGAGGCTGACGGTGCAGTGTAGATGGAGGCTGACGGTGCAGTGTAGATGGAGGCTGACGGTGCAGTGTAGATGGAGGCTGACGGCGCAGTGTAGATGGAGGCTGACGGCGCAGTGCAGATGGAGGCTGACGGCGCAGTGTAGATGGAGGCTCCGCGAGGCTGGCGGCGCAGTGTAGATGGAGGCTCCGCGAGGCTGACGGCGCAGTGTAGATTGAGGCTCCGCGAGGCTGATGGCGCAGTGTAGATGGAGGCTCCGCGAGGCTGACGGCGCAGTGTAGATGGAGGCTCCGCGAGGCTGACGGCGCAGTGTAGATGGAGGCTCCGCGAGGCTGACGGCGCAGTGTAGATGGAGGCTCCGTGAGGCTGACGGCGCAGTGTAGATGGAGGCTCTGTGAGGCTGACGGCGCAGTGTAGATGGAGGCTCTGTGAGGCTGATGGCGCAGTGTAGATGGAGGCTGACGGTGCAGTGCAGATGGAGGCTGACGGCGCAGTGTAGATGGAGGCTCCGCGAGGCTGACGGCGCAGTGTAGATGGAGGCTCCGCGAGGCTGACGGCGCAGTGTAGATGGAGGCTCCGCGAGGCTGACGGCGCAGTGTAGATGGAGGCTCCGCGAGGCTGACGGCGCAGTGTAGATGGAGGTTCCGCGAGGCTGTCGGTGCAGTGTAGGTGGAGGCTCTGTGAGGCTGACGGTTCAGTGTAGATGGAGGCTGACGGTGCCTTGTAGATGGAGGCTGACGGCGCAGTGTAGATGGAGGCTGTCGGCGCAGTGTAGGTGGTGGCTGTCGGCGCTGTGTAGGTGGTGGCTGTCGGCGCAGTGTAGGTGGAGGCTGTCGGCGCAGTGTAGGTGGAGGCTGTCGGTGCAGTATAGGTGGAGGCTGTCGGTGCAGTGTAGGTGGAGGCTCTGTGAGGCTGACGGTGCAGTGTAGATGAAGGCTGACGGTGCAGTGTAGATGGAGGCTGTCGGTGCAGTGTAGGTGGAGGCTGTCGGTGCAGTGTAGGTGGAGGCTGTCGGTGCAGTGTAGGTGGAGGCTGTCGGTGCAGTGTAGGTGGAGGCTGTCGGTGCAGTGTAGGTGGAGGCTGTCGGTGCAGTGTAGGTGGAGGCTCTGTGAGGCTGACGGTGCAGTGTAGATGGAGGCTGACGGTGCAGTGTAGGTGGAGGCTGACGGTGCAGTGTAGGTGGAGGCTGACGGTGCAGTGTAGGTGGAGGCTGTCGGTGCAGTGTAGGTGGAGGCTGTCGGTGCAGTGTAGGTGGAGGCTGTCGGTGCAGTGTAGGTGGAGGCTCCGCGAGGCTGACGGCGCAGTGTAGATGGAGGCTCCGCGAGGCTGACGGCGCAGTGTAGATGGAGGCTCCGCGAGGCTGACGGCGCAGTGTAGATGGAGGCTCCGCGAGGCTGACGGCGCAGTGTAGATGGAGGCTCCGCGAGGCTGACGGCGCAGTGTAGATGGAGGCTCCGCGAGGCTGACGGCGCAGTGTAGATGGAGGCTCTGTGAGGCTGACGGCGCAGTGTAGATGGAGGCTCTGTGAGGCTGACGGCGCAGTGTAGATGGAGGCTCTGTGAGGCTGACAGCGCAGTGTAGATGGAGGCTGACGATGCAGTGTAGATGGAGGCTGACGGTGCAGTGTAGATGGAGGCTGACGGTGCAGTGTAGATGGAGGCTGACGGTGCAGTGTAGATGGAGGCTGACGGTGCAGTGTAGATGGAGGCTGACGGTGCAGTGTAGATGGAGGCTGACGGCGCAGTGTAGATGGAGGCTCCGCGAGGCTGACGGCGCAGTGTAGATGGAGGCTCCGCGAGGCTGACGGCGCAGTGTAGATGGAGGCTCCGCGAGGCTGACGGCGCAGTGTAGATGGAGGCTCCGCGAGGCTGACGGCGCAGTGTAGATGGAGGCTTTGTGAGGCTGACGGCGCAGTGTAGATGGAGGCTCTGTGAGGCTGACGGCGCAGTGTAGATGGAGGCTCTGTGAGGCTGATGGCGCAGTGTAGATGGAGGCTCTGTGAGGCTGACTGTGCAGTGTAGATGGAGGCTCTGTGAGGCTGACGGCGCAGTGTAGATGGAGGCTTTGTGAGGCTGACGGCGCAGTGTAGATGGAGGCTCTGTGAGGCTGACGGTGCAGTGTAGATGGAGGCTGACGGTGCAGTGTAGATGGAGGCTGACGGTGCAGTGTAGATGGAGGCTGACGGTGTAGTGTAGATGGAGGCTGACGGTGCAGTGTAGGTGGAGGCTGTCGGCGCAGTGCAGGTGGAGGCTGTCGGCGCAGTGCAGGTGGAGGCTGTCGGCGCAGTGCAGATGGAGGCTGACGGCGCAGTGCAGATGGAGGCTGACGGCGCAGTGCAGATGGAGGCTGACGGCGCAGTGCAGATGGAGGCTGACGGCGCAGTGCAGATGGAGGCTGACGGCGCAGTGCAGATGGAGGCTGACGGCGCAGTGCAGATGGAGGCTGACGGCGCAGTGCAGATGGAGGCTGACGGCGCAGTGCAGATGGAGGCTGACGGCGCAGTGCAGATGGAGGCTGACGGCGCAGTGCAGATGGAGGCTGACGGCGCAGTGCAGATGGAGGCTGACGGCGCAGTGCAGATGGAGGCTGACGGCGCAGTGCAGATGGAGGCTGACGGCGCAGTGCAGATGGAGGCTGACGGCGCAGTGCAGATGGAGGCTGACGGCGCAGTGCAGATGGAGGCTCTGTGAGGCTGACGGCGCAGTGTAGATGGAGGCTCTGTGAGGCTGACGGCGCAGTGTAGATGGAGGCTCTGTGAGGCTGACGGCGCAGTGTAGATGGAGGCTCTGTGAGGCTGACGGCGCAGTGTAGATGGAGGCTCTGTGAGGCTGACGGCGCAGTGTAGATGGAGGCTCTGTGAGGCTGACGGCGCAGTGTAGATGGAGGCTCTGTGAGGCTGACGGAGCAGTGTAGATGGAGGCTCTGTGAGGCCGACGGCGCAGTGTAGATGGAGGCTCTGTGAGGCTGAAGGCGCAGTGTAGATGGAGGCTGACGGTGCAGTGTAGATGGAGGCTGACGGCGCAGTGTAGATGGAGGCTGACGGCGCAGTGTAGATGGAGGCTGACGGCGCAGTGTAGATGGAGGCTGACGGCGCAGTGTAGATGGAGGCTGACGGCGCAGTGTAGATGGAGGCTGACGGCGCAGTGCAGATGGAGGCTGACGGCGCAGTGTAGATGGAGGCTCCGCGAGGCTGACGGCGCAGTGTAGATGGAGGCTCCGCGAGGCTGACGGCGCAGTGTAGATGGAGGCTCCGTGAGGCTGACGGCGCAGTGTAGATGGAGGCTCTGTGAGGCTGACGGCGCAGTGTAGATGGAGGCTCTGTGAGGCTGACGGCGCAGTGTAGATGGAGGCTCTGTGAGGCTGACGGCGCAGTGTAGATGGAGGCTGACGGCGCAGTGTAGATGGAGGCTCTGTGAGGCTGAAGGCGCAGTGTAGATGGAGGCTCTGTGAGGCTGAAGGCGCAGTGTAGATGGAGGCTGACGGTGCAGTGTAGATGGAGGCTGACGGTGCAGTGTAGATGGAGGCTGACGGTGCAGTGTAGATGGAGGCTGACGGTGCAGTGTAGATGGAGGCTGACGGTGCAGTGTAGATGGAGGCTGACGGTGCAGTGTAGATGGAGGCTGACGGCGCAGTGTAGATGGAGGCTGACGGCGCAGTGTAGATGGAGGCTGACGGCGCAGTGTAGATGGAGGCTGACGGCGCAGTGTAGATGGAGGCTGACGGC
The DNA here is from genome assembly GCF_046119375.1 of Phyllobates terribilis. Lineage (NCBI taxonomy): Eukaryota > Metazoa > Chordata > Amphibia > Anura > Dendrobatidae > Phyllobates > Phyllobates terribilis. Next base: position 8,204,781 of record NW_027362767.1, read on the forward strand.
GCAGTGCAGATGGAGGCTGACGGCGCAGTGTAGATGGAGGCTCCGCGAGGCTGACGGCGCAGTGTAGATGGAGGCTCCGCGAGGCTGACGGCGCAGTGTAGATGGAGGCTCTGTGAGGCTGACGGCGCAGTGTAGATGGAGGCTCTGTGAGGCTGACGGCGCAGTGTAGATGGAGGCTCTGTGAGGCTGACGGCGCAGTGTAGATGGAGGCTCTGTGAGGCTGACGTTGCAGTGTAGATGGAGGCTCTGAGGCTGACGGCGCAGTGTAGATGGAGGCTCTGTGAGGCTGACGGCGCAGTGTAGATGGAGGCTTTGTGAGGCTGACGGCGCAGTGTAGATGGAGGCTCTGTGAGGCTGACGGCGCAGTGTAGATGGAGGCTCTGTGAGGCTGACGGCGCAGTGTAGATGGAGGCTCTGTGAGGCTGACGGCGCAGTGTAGATGGAGGCTCTGTGAGGCTGACTGTGCAGTGTAGATGGAGGCTCTGTGAGGCTGATGGCGCAGTGTAGATGGAGGCTTTGTGAGGCTGACCGCGCAGTGTAGATGGAGGCTCTGTGAGGCTGACGGTGCAGTGTAGATGGAGGCTCTGTGAGGCTGACGGCGCAGTGTAGATGGAAGCTCCGTGAGGCTGAAGGTGCAGTGTAGATGGAGGCTGACGGCGCAGTGTAGATGGAGGCTGACGGCGCAGTGTAGATGGAGGCTGACGGCGCAGTGTAGATGGAGGCTGACGGCGCAGTGCAGATGGAGGCTGACGGCGCAGTGCAGATGGAGGCTGACGGCGCAGTGCAGATGGAGGCTGACGGCGCAGTGTAGATGGAGGCTCCGCGAGGCTGACGGCGCAGTGTAGATGGAGGCTCCGCGAGGCTGACGGCGCAGTGTAGATGGAGGCTCCGCGAGGCTGACGGCGCAGTGTAGATGGAGGCTCCGCGAGGCTGACGGCGCAGTGTAGATGGAGGCTCCGCGAGGCTGACGGCGCAGTGTAGATGGAGGCTCCGCGAGGCTGACGGCGCAGTGTAGATGGAGGCTCCGCGAGGCTGACGGCGCAGTGTAGATGGAGGCTCCGCGAGGCTGACGGCGCAGTGTAGGTGGAGGCTCCGCGAGGCTGTCGGCGCAGTGTAGGTGGAGGCTCTGTGAGGCTGACGGTTCAGTGTAGATGGAGGCTGACGGTGCCTTGTAGATGGAGGCTGACGGCGCAGTGTAGATGGAGGCTGTCGGCGCAGTGTAGATGGAGGCTGTCGGCGCAGTGTAGATGGAGGCTGTCGGCGCAGTGTAGATGGAGGCTGTCGGCGCAGTGTAGATGGAGGCTGTCGGCGCAGTGTAGATGGAGGCTGTCGGCGCAGTGTAGATGGAGGCTGTCGGCGCAGTGTAGGTGGAGGCTGTCGGCGCAGTGTAGGTGGAGACTGTCGGCGCAGTGTAGGTGGAGGCTGTCGGTGCAGTGTAGGTGGAGGCTGTCGGTGCAGTGTAGGTGGAGGCTCTGTGAGGCTGACGGTGCAGTGTAGATGGAGGCTGACGGTGCAGTGTAGATGGAGGCTGACGGTGCAGTGTAGATGGAGGCTGACGGTGCAGTGTAGATGGAGGCTGTCGGTGCAGTGTAGGTGGAGGCTGTCGGTGCAGTGTAGGTGGAGGCTGTCGGTGCAGTGTAGGTGGAGGCGCCGCGAGGCTGACGGCGCAGTGTAGATGAAGGCTCCGCGAGGCTGACGGCGCAGTGTAGATGGAGGCTCCGCGAGGCTGACGGCGCATTGTAGATGGAGGCTCCGCGAGGCTGACGGCGCAGTGTAGATGGAGGCTCCGCGAGGCTGACGGCGCAGTGTAGATGGAGGCTCCGCGAGGCTGACGGCGCAGTGTAGATGGAGGCTCCGCGAGGCTGACGGCGCAGTGTAGATGGAGGCTCTGTGAGGCTGACGGCGCAGTGTAGATGGAGGCTCTGTGAGGCTGACGGCGCAGTGTAGATGGAGGCTCTGTGAGGCTGACGGCGCAGTGTAGATGGAGGCTCTGTGAGGCTGACGGCGCAGTGTAGATGGAGGCTGACGGCGCAGTGTAGATGGAGGCTGACGGCGCAGTGTAGATGGAGGCTGACGGCGCAGTGTAGATGGAGGCTGACGGCGCAGTGTAGATGGAGGCTGACGGCGCAGTGTAGATGGAGGCTGACGGCGCAGTGTAGATGGAGGCTAACGGCTCAGTGTAGATGGAGGCTGACTTCGCAGTGTAGATGGAGGCTCCGCGAGGCTGACGGCGCAGTGTAGATGGAGGCTCCGCGAGGCTAACGGCGCAGTGTAGATGGAGGCTCCGCGAGGCTGACGGCGCAGTGTAGATGGAGGCTCCGCGAGGCTGTCGGTACAGTGTAGGTGGAGGATCTGTGAGGCTGACGGTTCAGTGTAGATGGAGGCTGACGGCGCAGTGTAGATGGAGGCTGTCGGCGCAGTGTAGATGGAGGCTGTCGGCGCAGTGTAGATGGAGGCTGTCGGCGCAGTGTAGGTGGAGGCTGTCGGCGCAGTGTAGGTGGAGGCTGTCGGTGCAGTGTAGGTGGAGGCTGTCGGTGCAGTGTAGGTGGAGGCTGTCGGTGCAGTGTAGGTGGAGGCTCTGTGAGGCTGACGGTGCAGTGTAGATGGAGGCTGACGGTGCAGTGTAGATGGAGGCTGACGGTGCAGTGTAGATGGAGGCTGACGGTGCAGTGTAGGTGGAGGCTGTCGGTGCAGTGTAGGTGGAGGCTGTCGGTGCAGTGTAGGTGGAGGCGCCGCGAGGCTGACGGCGCAGTGTAGATGAAGGCTCCGCGAGGCTGACGGCGCAGTGTAGATGGAGGCTCCGCGAGGCTGACGGCGCAGTGTAGATGGAGGCTCCGCGAGGCTGACGGCGCAGTGTAGGTGGAGGCTCCGCGAGGCTGTCGGCGCAGTGTAGGTGGAGGCTCTGTGAGGCTGACGGTTCAGTGTAGATGGAGGCTGACGGTGCCTTGTAGATGGAGGCTGACGGCGCAGTGTAGATGGAGGCTGTCGGCGCAGTGTAGATGGAGGCTGTCGGCGCAGTGTAGATGGAGGCTGTCGGCGCAGTGTAGATGGAGGCTGTCGGCGCAGTGTAGATGGAGGCTGTCGGCGCAGTGTAGATGGAGGCTGTCGGCGCAGTGTAGGTGGAGGCTGTCGGCGCAGTGTAGGTGGAGGCTGTCGGCGCAGTGTAGGTGGAGACTGTCGGCGCAGTGTAGGTGGAGGCTGTCGGTGCAGTGTAGGTGGAGGCTGTCGGTGCAGTGTAGGTGGAGGCTCTGTGAGGCTGACGGTGCAGTGTAGATGGAGGCTGACGGTGCAGTGTAGATGGAGGCTGACGGTGCAGTGTAGATGGAGGCTGACGGTGCAGTGTAGATGGAGGCTGTCGGTGCAGTGTAGGTGGAGGCTGTCGGTGCAGTGTAGGTGGAGGCTGTCGGTGCAGTGTAGGTGGAGGCGCCGCGAGGCTGACGGCGCAGTGTAGATGAAGGCTCCGCGAGGCTGACGGCGCAGTGTAGATGGAGGCTCCGCGAGGCTGACGGCGCATTGTAGATGGAGGCTCCGCGAGGCTGACGGCGCAGTGTAGATGGAGGCTCCGCGAGGCTGACGGCGCAGTGTAGATGGAGGCTCCGCGAGGCTGACGGCGCAGTGTAGATGGAGGCTCCGCGAGGCTGACGGCGCAGTGTAGATGGAGGCTCTGTGAGGCTGACGGCGCAGTGTAGATGGAGGCTCTGTGAGGCTGACGGCGCAGTGTAGATGGAGGCTCTGTGAGGCTGACGGTGCAGTGTAGATGGAGGCTCTGTGAGGCTGACGGCGCAGTGTAGATGGAGGCTGACGGCGCAGTGTAGATGGAGGCTGACGGCGCAGTGTAGATGGAGGCTGACGGCGCAGTGTAGATGGAGGCTGACGGCGCAGTGTAGATGGAGGCTAACGGCTCAGTGTAGATGGAGGCTGACTTCGCAGTGTAGATGGAGGCTCCGCGAGGCTGACGGCGCAGTGTAGATGGAGGCTCCGCGAGGCTGACGGCGCAGTGTAGATGGAGGCTCCGCGAGGCTGACGGCGCAGTGTAGATGGAGGCTCCGCGAGGCTGTCGGTACAGTGTAGGTGGAGGATCTGTGAGGCTGACGGTTCAGTGTAGATGGAGGCTGACGGTGCCTTGTAGATGGAGGCTGACGGCGCAGTGTAGATGGAGGCTGTCGGCGCAGTGTAGATGGAGGCTGTCGGCGCAGTGTAGATGGAGGCTGTCGGCGCAGTGTAGATGGAGGCTGTCGGCGCAGTGTAGGTGGAGGCTGTCGGCGCAGTGTAGGTGGAGGCTGTCGGTGCAGTGTAGGTGGAGGCTCTGTGAGGCTGACGGTGCAGTGTAGATGGAGGCTGACGGTGCAGTGTAGATGGAGGCTGACGGTGCAGTGTAGATGGAGGCTGACGGTGCAGTGTAGATGGAGGCTGACGGTGCAGTGTAGATGGAGGCTGACGGTGCAGTGTAGGTGGAGGCTGTCGGTGCAGTGTAGGTGGAGGCGCCGCGAGGCTGACGGCGCAGTGTAGATGAAGGCTCCGCGAGGCTGACGGCGCAGTGTAGATGGAGGCTCCGCGAGGCTGACGGCGCAGTGTAGATGGAGGCTCCGCGAGGCTGACGGCGCAGTGTAGATGGAGGCTCTGTGAGGCTGATGGCGCAGTGTAGATGGAGGCTCTGTGAGGCTGACGGCGCAGTGTAGATGGAGGCTGACGGCGCAGTGTAGATGGAGGCTGACGGCGCAGTGTAGATGGAGGCTGACGGCGCAGTGTAGATGGAGGCTGACGGCGCAGTGTAGATGGAGGCTGACGGCGCAGTGTAGATGGAGGCTGACGGCGCAGTGTAGATGGAGGCTGACGGCGCAGTGTAGATGGAGGCTGATGGCGCAGTGTAGATGGAGGCTGACGGCGCAGTGTAGATGGAGGCTGACGGCGCAGTGTAGATGGAGGCTCCGCGAGGCTGACGGCGCAGTGTAGATGGAGGCTCCGCGAGGCTGACGGCGCAGTGTAGATGGAGGCTCCGCGAGGCTGACGGCGCAGTGTAGATGGAGGCTCCGCGAGGCTGACGGCGCAGTGTAGATGGAGGCTTTGTGAGGCTGACGGCGCAGTGTAGATGGAGGCTCTGTGAGGCTGACGGCGCAGTGTAGATGGAGGCTCTGTGAGGCTGACGGCGCAGTGTAGATGGAGGCTGTGAGGCTGACGGCGCAGTGTAGATGGAGGCTCTGTGAGGCTGACGGCGCAGTGTAGATGGAGGCTCTGAGGCTGACGGCGCAGTGTAGATGGAGGCTCTGTGAGGCTGACGGCGCAGTGTAGATGGAGGCTCTGTGAGGCTGACGGCGCAGTGTAGATGGAGGCTCCGCGAGGCTGACGGCGCAGTGTAGATGGAGGCTCCGCGAGGCTGACGGCGCAGTGTAGATGGAAGCTCCGCGAGGCTGTCGGTGCAGTGTAGGTGGAGGCTCTGTGAGGCTGACGGTTCAGTGTAGATGGAGGCTGACGGTGCCTTGTAGATGGAGGCTGACGGTGCAGTGTAGATGGAGGCTCTGTGAGGCTGAAGGTGCAGTGTAGATGGAGGCTGACGGTGCAGTGTAGATGGAGGCTGACGGTGCAGTGTAGATGCAGGCTGACGGCGCAGTGTAGATGCAGGCTGACGGCGCAGTGTAGATGGAGGCTGACGGCGCAGTGCAGATGGAGGCTGACGGCGCAGTGCAGATGGAGGCTGACGGCGCAGTGCAGATGGAGGCTGACGGCGCAGTGCAGATGGAGGCTGACGGCGCAGTGCAGATGGAGGCTGACGGCGCAGTGCAGATGGAGGCTGACGGCGCAGTGCAGATGGAGGCTGACGGCGCAGTGCAGATGGAGGCTGACGGCGCAGTGCAGATGGAGGCTGACGGCGCAGTGTAGATGGAGGCTCCGCGAGGCTGACGGCGCAGTGTAGATGGAGGCTCCGCGAGGCTGACGGCGCAGTGTAGATGGAGGCTGACGGCGCAGTGTAGATGGAGGCTCCGCGAGGCTGACGGCGCAGTGTAGATGGAGGCTCCGCGAGGCTGTTGGTGCAGTGTAAGTGGAGGCTCTGTGAGGCTGACGGTGCAGTGTAGATGGAGGCTGACGGTGCAGTGTAGATGGAGGCTGACGGTGCAGTGTAGATGGAGGCTGACGGTGCAGTGTAGGTGGAGGCTGACGGTGCAGTGTAGGTGGAGGCTGTCGGTGCAGTGTAGGTGGAGGCTGTCGGTGCAGTGTAGGTGGAGGCTGTCGGTGCAGTGTAGGTGGAGGCTGTCGGTGCAGTGTAGGTGGAGGCTGTCGGTGCAGTGTAGGTGGAGGCTGTCGGTGCAGTGTAGGTGGAGGCTGTCGGTGCAGTGTAGGTGGAGGCTGTCGGTGCAGTGTAGGTGGAGGCTGTCTGTGCAGTGTAGGTGGAGGATTTCGGTGCAGTGTAGGTGGAGGCGCCGCGAGGCTGACGGCGCAGTGTAGATGAAGGCTCCGCGAGGCTGACGGCGCAGTGTAGATGGAGGCTCCGCGAGGCTGACGGCGCAGTGTAGATGGAGGCTCCGCGAGGCTGACGGCGCAGTGTAGATGGAGGCTCCGCGAGGCTGACGGCGCAGTGTAGATGGAGGCTCCGCGAGGCTGACGGCGCAGTGTAGATGGAGGCTCCGCGAGGCTGACGGCGCAGTGTAGATGGAGGCTCCGCGAGGCTGACGGCGCAGTGTAGATGGAGGCTCCGCGAGGCTGACGGCGCAGTGTAGATGGAGGCTCCGCGAGGCTGACGGCGTAGTGTAGATGGAGGCTCTGTGAGGCTGACGGCGCAGTGTAGATGGAGGCTCTGTGAGGCTGACGGCGCAGTGTAGATGGAGGCTGACGGCGCAGTGTAGATGGAGGCTGACGGCGCAGTGTAGATGGAGGCTGACGGCGCAGTGCAGATGGAGGCTGACGGCGCAGTGCAGATGGAGGCTGACGGCGCAGTGCAGATGGAGGCTGACGGCGCAGTGCAGATGGAGGCTGACGGCGCAGTGCAGATGGAGGCTGACGGCGCAGTGCAGATGGAGGCTCTGTGAGGCTGACGGCGCAGTGCAGATGGAGGCTCTGTGAGGCTGACGGCGCAGTGCAGATGGAGGCTCTGTGAGGCTGACGGCGCAGTGCAGATGGAGGCTCTGTGAGGCTGACGGCGCAGTGCAGATGGAGGCTCTGTGAGGCTGACGGCGCAGTGCAGATGGAGGCTCTGTGAGGCTGACGGCGCAGTGCAGATGGAGGCTCTGTGAGGCTGACGGCGCAGTGTAGATGGAGGCTCTGTGAGGCTGACGGCGCAGTGTAGATGGAGGCTCTGTGAGGCTGACGGCGCAGTGTAGATGGAGGCTCTGTGAGGCTGAAGGCGCAGTGTAGATGGAGGCTCTGTGAGGCTGAAGGTGCAGTGCAGATGGAGGCTGACGGTGCAGTGCAGATGGAGGCTGACGGTGCAGTGCAGATGGAGGCTGACGGTGCAGTGCAGATGGAGGCTGACGGTGCAGTGCAGATGGAGGCTGACGGCGCAGTGTAGATGGAGGCTCCGCGAGGCTGACGGCGCAGTGTAGATGGAGGCTTTGTGAGGCTGACGGCGCAGTGTAGATGGAGGCTCTGTGAGGCTGACGGCGCAGTGTAGATGGAGGCTCTGTGAGGCTGACGGCGCAGTGTAGATGGAGGCTCCGCGAGGCTGACGGCGCAGTGTAGATGGAGGCTGACGGTGCAGTGTAGATGGAGGCTGACGGTGCAGTGTAGATGGAGGCTGACGGTGCAGTGTAGATGGAGGCTGACGGTGCAGTGTAGATGGAGGCTGACGGTGCAGTGTAGATGGAGGCTGACGGTGCAGTGTAGATGGAGGCTGACGGCGCAGTGTAGATGGAGGCTGACGGCGCAGTGCAGATGGAGGCTGACGGCGCAGTGCAGATGGAGGCTCCGCGAGGCTGACGGCGCAGTGTAGATGGAGGCTCCGCGAGGCTGACGGCGCAGTGTAGATGGAGGCTCCGCGAGGCTGACGGCGCAGTGTAGATGGAGGCTCCGCGAGGCTGACGGCGCAGTGTAGATGGAGGCTCCGCGAGGCTGACGGCGCAGTGTAGATGGAGGCTCTGTGAGGCTGACGGCGCAGTGTAGATGGAGGCTCTGTGAGGCTGACGGCGCAGTGTAGATGGAGGCTCTGTGAGGCTGACGGCGCAGTGTAGATGGAGGCTCTGTGAGGCTGACGGCGCAGTGTAGATGGAGGCTGACGGCGCAGTGTAGATGGAGGCTGACGGTGCAGTGCAGATGGAGGCTGACGGCGCAGTGTAGATGGAGGCTGACGGCGCAGTGTAGATGGAGGCTCCGCGAGGCTGACGGCGCAGTGTAGATGGAGGCTCCGCGAGGCTGACGGCGCAGTGTAGATGGAGGCTCCGCGAGGCTGACGGCGCAGTGTAGATGGAGGCTCCGCGAGGCTGACGGCGCAGTGTAGATGGAGGCTCCGCGAGGCTGTCGGTGTAGTGTAGGTGGAGGCTCTGTGAGGCTGACGGTTCAGTGTAGATGGAGGCTCTGTGAGGCTGACGGCGCAGTGTAGATGGAGGCTCTGTGAGGCTGACGGCGCAGTGTAGATGGAGGCTCTGTGAGGCTGACGGCGCAGTGTAGATGGAGGCTCTGTGAGGCTGACTGTGCAGTGTAGATGGAGGCTCTGTGAGGCTGATGGCGCAGTGTAGATGGAGGCTTTGTGAGGCTGACCGCGCAGTGTAGATGGAGGCTCTGTGAGGCTGACGGTGCAGTGTAGATGGAGGCTCTGTGAGGCTGACGGCGCAGTGTAGATGGAAGCTCCGTGAGGCTGAAGGTGCAGTGTAGATGGAGGCTGACGGCGCAGTGTAGATGGAGGCTGACGGCGCAGTGTAGATGGAGGCTGACGGCGCAGTGTAGATGGAGGCTGACGGCGCAGTGCAGATGGAGGCTGACGGCGCAGTGCAGATGGAGGCTGACGGCGCAGTGCAGATGGAGGCTGACGGCGCAGTGTAGATGGAGGCTCCGCGAGGCTGACGGCGCAGTGTAGATGGAGGCTCCGCGAGGCTGACGGCGCAGTGTAGATGGAGGCTCCGCGAGGCTGACGGCGCAGTGTAGATGGAGGCTCCGCGAGGCTGACGGCGCAGTGTAGATGGAGGCTCCGCGAGGCTGACGGCGCAGTGTAGATGGAGGCTCCGCGAGGCTGACGGCGCAGTGTAGATGGAGGCTCCGCGAGGCTGACGGCGCAGTGTAGATGGAGGCTCCGCGAGGCTGACGGCGCAGTGTAGATGGAGGCTCCGCGAGGCTGTCGGCGCAGTGTAGGTGGAGGCTCTGTGAGGCTGACGGTTCAGTGTAGATGGAGGCTGACGGTGCCTTGTAGATGGAGGCTGACGGCGCAGTGTAGATGGAGGCTGTCGGCGCAGTGTAGATGGAGGCTGACGGCGCAGTGTAGATGGAGGCTGTCGGCGCAGTGTAGATGGAGGCTGTCGGCGCAGTGTAGATGGAGGCTGTCGGCACAGTGTAGATGGAGGCTGTCGGCGCAGTGTAGGTGGAGGCTGTCGGCGCAGTGTAGGTGGAGACTGTCGGCGCAGTGTAGGTGGAGGCTGTCGGTGCAGTGTAGGTGGAGGCTGTCGGTGCAGTGTAGGTGGAGGCTCTGTGAGGCTGACGGTGCAGTGTAGATGGAGGCTGACGGTGCAGTGTAGATGGAGGCTGACGGTGCAGTGTAGATGGAGGCTGACGGTGCAGTGTAGATGGAGGCTGTCGGTGCAGTGTAGGTGGAGGCTGTCGGTGCAGTGTAGGTGGAGGCTGTCGGTGCAGTGTAGGTGGAGGCGCCGCGAGGCTGACGGCGCAGTGTAGATGAAGGCTCCGCGAGGCTGACGGCGCAGTGTAGATGGAGGCTCCGCGAGGCTGACGGCGCATTGTAGATGGAGGCTCCGCGAGGCTGACGGCGCAGTGTAGATGGAGGCTCCGCGAGGCTGACGGCGCAGTGTAGATGGAGGCTCCGCGAGGCTGACGGCGCAGTGTAGATGGAGGCTCCGCGAGGCTGACGGCGCAGTGTAGATGGAGGCTCTGTGAGGCTGACGGCGCAGTGTAGATGGAGGCTCTGTGAGGCTGACGGCGCAGTGTAGATGGAGGCTCTGTGAGGCTGACGGTGCAGTGTAGATGGAGGCTCTGTGAGGCTGACGGCGCAGTGTAGATGGAGGCTGACGGCGCAGTGTAGATGGAGGCTGACGGCGCAGTGTAGATGGAGGCTGACGGCGCAGTGTAGATGGAGGCTGACGGCGCAGTGTAGATGGAGGCTAACGGCTCAGTGTAGATGGAGGCTGACTTCGCAGTGTAGATGGAGGCTCCGCGAGGCTGACGGCGCAGTGTAGATGGAGGCTCCGCGAGGCTGACGGCGCAGTGTAGATGGAGGCTCCGCGAGGCTGACGGCGCAGTGTAGATGGAGGCTCCGCGAGGCTGTCGGTACAGTGTAGGTGGAGGATCTGTGAGGCTGACGGTTCAGTGTAGATGGAGGCTGACGGTGCCTTGTAGATGGAGGCTGACGGCGCAGTGTAGATGGAGGCTGTCGGCGCAGTGTAGATGGAGGCTGTCGGCGCAGTGTAGATGGAGGCTGTCGGCGCAGTGTAGATGGAGGCTGTCGGCGCAGTGTAGGTGGAGGCTGTCGGCGCAGTGTAGGTGGAGGCTGTCGGCGCAGTGTAGGTGGAGGCTGTCGGTGCAGTGTAGGTGGAGGCTCTGTGAGGCTGACGGTGCAGTGTAGATGGAGGCTGACGGTGCAGTGTAGATGGAGGCTGACGGTGCAGTGTAGATGGAGGCTGACGGTGCAGTGTAGGTGGAGGCTGTCGGTGCAGTGTAGGTGGAGGCGCCGCGAGGCTGACGGCGCAGTGTAGATGAAGGCTCCGCGAGGCTGACGGCGCAGTGTAGATGGAGGCTCCGCGAGGCTGACGGCGCAGTGTAGATGGAGGCTCCGCGAGGCTGACGGCGCAGTGTAGATGGAGGCTCTGTGAGGCTGATGGCGCAGTGTAGATGGAGGCTCTGTGAGGCTGACGGCGCAGTGTAGATGGAGGCTGACGGCGCAGTGTAGATGGAGGCTGACGGCGCAGTGTAGATGGAGGCTGACGGCGCAGTGTAGATGGAGGCTGACGGCGCAGTGTAGATGGAGGCTGACGGCGCAGTGTAGATGGAGGCTGACGGCGCAGTGTAGATGGAGGCTGACGGCGCAGTGTAGATGGAGGCTGATGGCACAGTGTAGATGGAGGCTGACGGCGCAGTGTAGATGGAGGCTGACGGCGCAGTGTAGATGGAGGCTCCGCGAGGCTGACGGCGCAGTGTAGATGGAGGCTCCGCGAGGCTGACGGCGCAGTGTAGATGGAGGCTCCGCGAGGCTGACGGCGCAGTGTAGATGGAGGCTCCGCGAGGCTGACGGCGCAGTGTAGATGGAGGCTCCGCGAGGCTGACGGCGCAGTGTAGATGGAGGCTCTGTGAGGCTGACGGCGCAGTGTAGATGGAGGCTCTGTGAGGCTGACGGCGCAGTGTAGATGGAGGCTGTGAGGCTGACGGCGCAGTGTAGATGGAGGCTCTGTGAGGCTGACGGCGCAGTGTAGATGGAGGCTCTGAGGCTGACGGCGCAGTGTAGATGGAGGCTCTGTGAGGCTGACGGCGCAGTGTAGATGGAGGCTCTGTGAGGCTGACGGCGCAGTGTAGATGGAGGCTCCGCGAGGCTGACGGCGCAGTGTAGATGGAGGCTCCGCGAGGCTGACGGCGCAGTGTAGATGGAAGCTCCGCGAGGCTGTCGGTGCAGTGTAGGTGGAGGCTCTGTGAGGCTGACGGTTCAGTGTAGATGGAGGCTGACGGTGCCTTGTAGATGGAGGCTGACGGTGCAGTGTAGATGGAGGCTCTGTGAGGCTGAAGGTGCAGTGTAGATGGAGGCTGACGGTGCAGTGTAGATGGAGGCTGACGGTGCAGTGTAGATGCAGGCTGACGGCGCAGTGTAGATGCAGGCTGACGGCGCAGTGTAGATGGAGGCTGACGGCGCAGTGCAGATGGAGGCTGACGGCGCAGTGCAGATGGAGGCTGACGGCGCAGTGCAGATGGAGGCTGACGGCGCAGTGCAGATGGAGGCTGACGGCGCAGTGCAGATGGAGGCTGACGGCGCAGTGCAGATGGAGGCTGACGGCGCAGTGCAGATGGAGGCTGACGGCGCAGTGCAGATGGAGGCTGACGGCGCAGTGTAGATGGAGGCTCCGCGAGGCTGACGGCGCAGTGTAGATGGAGGCTCCGCGAGGCTGACGGCGCAGTGTAGATGGAGGCTGACGGCGCAGTGTAGATGGAGGCTCCGCGAGGCTGACGGCGCAGTGTAGATGGAGGCTCCGCGAGGCTGTTGGTGCAGTGTAGGTGGAGGCTCTGTGAGGCTGACGGTTCAGTGTAGATGGAGGCTGACGGTGCCTTGTAGATGGACGCTGACGGCGCAGTGTTTATGGAGGCTGTCGGCGCAGTGTAGATGGAGGCTGTAGGTGGAGGCTGTCGGTGCAGTGTAGGTGGAGGCTGTCGGTGCAGTGTAGGTGGAAGCTGTCGGTGCAGTGTAGGTGGAGGCTGTCGGTGCAGTGTAAGTGGAGGCTCTGTGAGGCTGACGGTGCAGTGTAGATGGAGGCTGACGGTGCAGTGTAGATGGAGGCTGACGGTGCAGTGTAGATGGAGGCTGACGGTGCAGTGTAGGTGGAGGCTGACGGTGCAGTGTAGGTGGAGGCTGTCGGTGCAGTGTAGGTGGAGGCTGTCGGTGCAGTGTAGGTGGAGGCTGTCGGTGCAGTGTAGGTGGAGGCTGTCGGTGCAGTGTAGGTGGAGGCTGTCGGTGCAGTGTAGGTGGAGGCTGTCGGTGCAGTGTAGGTGGAGGCTGTCGGTGCAGTGTAGGTGGAGGCTGTCGGTGCAGTGTAGGTGGAGGCTGTCGGTGCAGTGTAGGTGGAGGCTGTCTGTGCAGTGTAGGTGGAGGATTTCGGTGCAGTGTAGGTGGAGGCGCCGCGAGGCTGACGGCGCAGTGTAGATGAAGGCTCCGCGAGGCTGACGGCGCAGTGTAGATGGAGGCTCCGCGAGGCTGACGGCGCAGTGTAGATGGAGGCTCCGCGAGGCTGACGGCGCAGTGTAGATGGAGGCTCCGCGAGGCTGACGGCGCAGTGTAGATGGAGGCTCCGCGAGGCTGACGGCGCAGTGTAGATGGAGGCTCCGCGAGGCTGACGGCGCAGTGTAGATGGAGGCTCCGCGAGGCTGACGGCGCAGTGTAGATGGAGGCTCCGCGAGGCTGACGGCGCAGTGTAGATGGAGGCTCCGCGAGGCTGACGGCGCAGTGTAGATGGAGGCTCCGCGAGGCTGACGGCGTAGTGTAGATGGAGGCTCTGTGAGGCTGACGGCGCAGTGTAGATGGAGGCTCTGTGAGGCTGACGGCGCAGTGTAGATGGAGGCTGACGGCGCAGTGTAGATGGAGGCTGACGGCGCAGTGTAGATGGAGGCTGACGGCGCAGTGTAGATGGAGGCTGACGGCGCAGTGCAGATGGAGGCTGACGGCGCAGTGCAGATGGAGGCTGACGGCGCAGTGCAGATGGAGGCTGACGGCGCAGTGCAGATGGAGGCTGACGGCGCAGTGCAGATGGAGGCTGACGGCGCAGTGCAGATGGAGGCTGACGGCGCAGTGCAGATGGAGGCTGACGGCGCAGTGCAGATGGAGGCTCTGTGAGGCTGACGGCGCAGTGCAGATGGAGGCTCTGTGAGGCTGACGGCGCAGTGCAGATGGAGGCTCTGTGAGGCTGACGGCGCAGTGCAGATGGAGGCTCTGTGAGGCTGACGGCGCAGTGCAGATGGAGGCTCTGTGAGGCTGACGGCGCAGTGCAGATGGAGGCTCTGTGAGGCTGACGGCGCAGTGCAGATGGAGGCTCTGTGAGGCTGACGGCGCAGTGTAGATGGAGGCTCTGTGAGGCTGACGGCGCAGTGTAGATGGAGGCTCTGTGAGGCTGAAGGCGCAGTGTAGATGGAGGCTCTGTGAGGCTGAAGGTGCAGTGCAGATGGAGGCTGACGGTGCAGTGCAGATGGAGGCTGACGGTGCAGTGCAGATGGAGGCTGACGGTGCAGTGCAGATGGAGGCTGACGGTGCAGTGCAGATGGAGGCTGACGGCGCAGTGTAGATGGAGGCTCCGCGAGGCTGACGGCGCAGTGTAGATGGAGGCTTTGTGAGGCTGACGGCGCAGTGTAGATGGAGGCTCTGTGAGGCTGACGGCGCAGTGTAGATGGAGGCTCTGTGAGGCTGACGGCGCAGTGTAGATGGAGGCTGTGTGAGGCTGAAGGTGCAGTGTAGATGGAGGCTGACGGTGCAGTGTAGATGGAGGCTGACGGTGCAGTGTAGATGGAGGCTGACGGTGCAGTGTAGATGGAGGCTGACGGTGCAGTGTAGATGGAGGCTGACGGTGCAGTGTAGATGGAGGCTGACGGCGCAGTGTAGATGGAGGCTGACGGCGCAGTGCAGATGGAGGCTCCGCGAGGCTGACGGCGCAGTGTAGATGGAGGCTCCGCGAGGCTGACGGCGCAGTGTAGATGGAGGCTCCGCGAGGCTGACGGCGCAGTGTAGATGGAGGCTCCGCGAGGCTGACGGCGCAGTGTAGATGGAGGCTCCGCGAGGCTGACGGCGCAGTGTAGATGGAGGCTCTGTGAGGCTGACGGCGCAGTGTAGATGGAGGCTGACGGCGCAGTGTAGATGGAGGCTGACGGTGCAGTGCAGATGGAGGCTGACGGCGCAGTGTAGATGGAGGCTGACGGCGCAGTGTAGATGGAGGCTCCGCGAGGCTGACGGCGCAGTGTAGATGGAGGCTCCGCGAGGCTGACGGCGCAGTGTAGATGGAGGCTCCGCGAGGCTGACGGCGCAGTGTAGATGGAGGCTCCGCGAGGCTGACGGCGCAGTGTAGATGGAGGCTCCGCGAGGCTGTCGGTGTAGTGTAGGTGGAGGCTCTGTGAGGCTGACGGTTCAGTGTAGATGGAGGCTGACGGTGCCTTGTAGATGGAGGCTGACGGCGCAGTGTAGATGGAGGCTGTCGGCGCAGTGTATATGGAGGCTGTCGGCGCAGTGTAGGTGGAGGCTGTCGGCGCAGTGTAGGTGGAGGCTGTCGGTGCAGTATAGGTGGAGGCTGTCGGTGCAGTGTAGGTGGAGGCTCTGTGAGGCTGACGGTGCAGTGTAGATGGAGGCTGACGGTGCAGTGTAGATGAAGGCTGACGGTGCAGTGTAGATGGAGGCTGACGGTGCAGTGTAGATGGAGGCTGACGGTGCAGTGTAGGTGGAGGCTGTCGGTGCAGTGTAGGTGGAGGCTGTCGGTGCAGTGTAGGTGGAGGCTGTCGGTGCAGTGTAGGTGGAGGCTGTCGGTGCAGTGTTAGTGGAGGCTGTCGGTGCAGTGTTAGTGGAGGCTGTCGGTGCAGTGTAGGTGGAGGCTGTCGGTGCAGTGTAGGTGGAGGCTGTCGGTGCAGTGTAGGTGGAGGCTCTGTGAGGCTGACGGTGCAGTGTAGATGGAGGCTGACGGTGCAGTGTAGGTGGAGGCTGACGGTGCAGTGTAGGTGGAGGCTGACGGTGCAGTGTAGGTGGAGGCTGTCGGTGCAGTGTAGGTGGAGGCTGTCGGTGCAGTGTAGGTGGAGGCTGTCGGTGCAGTGTAGGTGGAGGCTGTCGGTGCAGTGTAGGTGGAGGCTGTCGGTGCAGTGTAGGTGGAGGCTGACGGCGCAGTGTAGATGGAGGCTCCGCGAGGCTGACGGCGCAGTGTAGATGGAGGCTCCGCGAGGCTGACGGCGCAGTGTAGATGGAGGCTCCGCGAGGCTGACGGCGCAGTGTAGATGGAGGCTCCGCGAGGCTGATGGCGCAGTGTAGATGGAGGCTCCGCGAGGCTGACGGCGCAGTGTAGATGGAGGCTCTGCGAGGCTGACGGCGCAGTGTAGATGGAGGCTCTGTGAGGCTGACGGCGCAGTGTAGATGGAGGCTCTGTGAGGCTGACGGTGCAGTGTAGATGGAGGCTGACGGTGCAGTGTAGATGGAGGCTGACGGTGCAGTGTAGATGGAGGCTGACGGTGCAGTGTAGATGGAGGCTGACGGTGCAGTGTAGATGGAGGCTGACGGTGCAGTGTAGATGGAGGCTGACGGTGCAGTGTAGATGGAGGCTGACGGCGCAGTGTAGATGGAGGCTCCGCGAGGCTGACGGCGCAGTGTAGATGGAGGCTCCGTGAGGCTGACTGTGTAGTGTAGATGGAGGCTCTGTGAGGCTGACGGCGCAGTGTAGATGGAGGCTCTGTGAGGCTGACGGCGCAGTGTAGATGGAGGCTGACGGCGCAGTGTAGATGGAGGCTCTGTGAGGCTGACGGCGCAGTGTAGATGGAGGCTGACGGCGCAGTGTAGATGGAGGCTGACGGCGCAGTGTAGATGGAGGCTGACGGCGCAGTGTAGATGGAGGCTGACGGCGCAGTGTAGATGGAGGCTGACGGCGCAGTGTAGATGGAGGCTGACGGCGCAGTGCAGATGGAGGCTGACGGCGCAGTGCAGATGGAGGCTGACGGCGCAGTGCAGATGGAGGCTGACGGCGCAGTGCATATGGAGGCTGACGGCGCAGTGCAGATGGAGGCTGACGGCGCAGTGCAGATGGAGGCTGACGGCGCAGTGCAGATGGAGGCTGACGGCGCAGTGCAGATGGAGGCTGACGGCGCAGTGCAGATGGAGGCTCTGTGAGGCTGACGGCGCAGTGCAGATGGAGGCTCTGTGAGGCTGACGGCGCAGTGCAGATGGAGGCTCTGTGAGGCTGACGGCGCAGTGCAGATGGAGGCTCTGTGAGGCTGACGGCGCAGTGCAGATGGAGGCTCTGTGAGGCTGACGGCGCAGTGCAGATGGAGGCTCTGTGAGGCTGACGGCGCAGTGTAGATGGAGGCTCTGTGAGGCTGAAGGCGCAGTGTAGATGGAGGCTCTGTGAGGCTGAAGGTGCAGTGTAGATGGAGGCTGACGGTGCAGTGCAGATGGAGGCTGACGGTGCAGTGCAGATGGAGGCTGACGGTGCAGTGCAGATGGAGGCTGACGGTGCAGTGCAGATGGAGGCTGACGGCGCAGTGCAGATGGAGGCTCCGCGAGGCTGACGGCACAGTGTAGATGGAGGCTCCGCGAGGCTGACGGCGCAGTGTAGATGGAGGCTCGGCGAGGCTGACGGCGCAGTGTAGATGGAGGCTCCGTGAGGCTGACGGCGCAGTGTAGATGGAGGCTCCGTGAGGCTGACGGCGCAGTGTAGATGGATGCTCTGTGAGGCTGACGGCGCAGTGTAGATGGAGGCTCTGTGAGGCTGACGGCGCAGTGTAGATGGAGGCTGTGTGAGGCTGAAGGTGCAGTGTAGATGGAGGCTGACGGTGCAGTGCAGATGGAGGCTGACGGCGCAGTGCAGATGGAGGCTGACGGCGCAGTGTAGATGGAGGCTGACGGCGCAGTGTAGATGGAGGCTGACGGCGCAGTGCAGATGGAGGCTGACGGCGCAGTGCAGATGGAGGCTGACGGCGCAGTGCAGATGGAGGCTGACGGCGCAGTGCAGATGGAGGCTGACGGCGCAGTGCAGATGGAGGCTGACGGCGCAGTGCAGATGGAGGCTGACGGCGCAGTGCAGATGGAGGCTCTGTGAGGCTGACGGCGCAGTGCAGATGGAGGCTCTGTGAGGCTGACGGCGCAGTGCAGATGGAGGCTCTGTGAGGCTGACGGCGCAGTGCAGATGGAGGCTCTGTGAGGCTGACGGCGCAGTGCAGATGGAGGCTCTGTGAGGCTGACGGCGCAGTGCAGATGGAGGCTCTGTGAGGCTGACGGCGCAGTGTAGATGGAGGCTCTGTGAGGCTGACGGCGCAGTGTAGATGGAGGCTCTGTGAGGCTGAAGGCGCAGTGTAGATGGAGGCTCTGTGAGGCTGAAGGTGCAGTGTAGATGGAGGCTGACGGTGCAGTGCAGATGGAGGCTGACGGTGCAGTGCAGATGGAGGCTGACGGTGCAGTGCAGATGGAGGCTGACGGCGCAGTGTAGATGGAGGCTCCGCGAGGCTGACGGCACAGTGTAGATGGAGGCTCCGCGAGGCTGACGGCGCAGTGTAGATGGAGGCTCGGCGAGGCTGACGGCGCAGTGTAGATGGAGGCTCCGTGAGGCTGACGGCGCAGTGTAGATGGAGGCTCCGTGAGGCTGACGGCGCAGTGTAGATGGATGCTCTGTGAGGCTGACGGCGCAGTGTAGATGGAGGCTCTGTGAGGCTGACGGCGCAGTGTAGATGGAGGCTGTGTGAGGCTGAAGGTGCACTGTAGATGGAGGCTGACGGTGCAGTGTAGATGGAGGCCGACGGTGCAGTGTAGATGGAGGCCGACGGTGCAGTGTAGATGGAGGCTGACGGTGCAGTGTAGATGGAGGCTGACGGTGCAGTGTAGATGGAGGCTGACGGTGCAGTGTAGATGGAGGCTGACGGTGCAGTGTAGATGGAGGCTGACGGCGCAGTGCAGATGGAGGCTGACGGCGCAGTGTAGATGGAGGCTCCGCGAGGCTGGCGGCGCAGTGTAGATGGAGGCTCCGCGAGGCTGACGGCGCAGTGTAGATTGAGGCTCCGCGAGGCTGATGGCGCAGTGTAGATGGAGGCTCCGCGAGGCTGACGGCGCAGTGTAGATGGAGGCTCCGCGAGGCTGACGGCGCAGTGTAGATGGAGGCTCCGCGAGGCTGACGGCGCAGTGTAGATGGAGGCTCCGTGAGGCTGACGGCGCAGTGTAGATGGAGGCTCTGTGAGGCTGACGGCGCAGTGTAGATGGAGGCTCTGTGAGGCTGATGGCGCAGTGTAGATGGAGGCTGACGGTGCAGTGTAGATGGAGGCTGACGGTGCAGTGCAGATGGAGGCTGACGGCGCAGTGTAGATGGAGGCTCCGCGAGGCTGACGGCGCAGTGTAGATGGAGGCTCCGCGAGGCTGACGGCGCAGTGTAGATGGAGGCTCCGCGAGGCTGACGGCGCAGTGTAGATGGAGGCTCCGCGAGGCTGACGGCGCAGTGTAGATGGAGGTTCCGCGAGGCTGTCGGTGCAGTGTAGGTGGAGGCTCTGTGAGGCTGACGGTTCAGTGTAGATGGAGGCTGACGGTGCCTTGTAGATGGAGGCTGACGGCGCAGTGTAGATGGAGGCTGTCGGCGCAGTGTAGGTGGTGGCTGTCGGCGCAGTGTAGGTGGTGGCTGTCGGCGCAGTGTAGGTGGTGGCTGTCGGCGCAGTGTAGGTGGAGGCTGTCGGCGCAGTGTAGGTGGAGGCTGTCGGTGCAGTATAGGTGGAGGCTGTCGGTGCAGTGTAGGTGGAGGCTCTGTGAGGCTGACGGTG
The DNA here is from genome assembly GCF_046119375.1 of Phyllobates terribilis. NCBI lineage: Eukaryota > Metazoa > Chordata > Amphibia > Anura > Dendrobatidae > Phyllobates > Phyllobates terribilis. The sequence continues at coordinate 8,224,095 of NW_027362767.1, forward strand.
CAGTGTAGATGAAGGCTGACGGTGCAGTGTAGATGGAGGCTGTCGGTGCAGTGTAGGTGGAGGCTGTCGGTGCAGTGTAGGTGGAGGCTGTCGGTGCAGTGTAGGTGGAGGCTGTCGGTGCAGTGTAGGTGGAGGCTGTCGGTGCAGTGTAGGTGGAGGCTCTGTGAGGCTGACGGTGCAGTGTAGATGGAGGCTGACGGTGCAGTGTAGATGGAGGCTGACGGTGCAGTGTAGGTGGAGGCTGACGGTGCAGTGTAGGTGGAGGCTGACGGTGCAGTGTAGGTGGAGGCTGTCGGTGCAGTGTAGGTGGAGGCTGTCGGTGCAGTGTAGGTGGAGGCTGTCGGTGCAGTGTAGGTGGAGGCTCCGCGAGGCTGACGGCGCAGTGTAGATGGAGGCTCCGCGAGGCTGACGGCGCAGTGTAGATGGAGGCTCCGCGAGGCTGACGGCGCAGTGTAGATGGAGGCTCCGCGAGGCTGACGGCGCAGTGTAGATGGAGGCTCCGCGAGGCTGACGGCGCAGTGTAGATGGAGGCTCCGCGAGGCTGACGGCGCAGTGTAGATGGAGGCTCTGTGAGGCTGACGGCGCAGTGTAGATGGAGGCTCTGTGAGGCTGACGGCGCAGTGTAGATGGAGGCTCTGTGAGGCTGACAGCGCAGTGTAGATGGAGGCTGACGATGCAGTGTAGATGGAGGCTGACGGTGCAGTGTAGATGGAGGCTGACGGTGCAGTGTAGATGGAGGCTGACGGTGCAGTGTAGATGGAGGCTGACGGTGCAGTGTAGATGGAGGCTGACGGCGCAGTGTAGATGGAGGCTCCGCGAGGCTGACGGCGCAGTGTAGATGGAGGCTCCGCGAGGCTGACGGCGCAGTGTAGATGGAGGCTCCGCGAGGCTGACGGCGCAGTGTAGATGGAGGCTCCGCGAGGCTGACGGCGCAGTGTAGATGGAGGCTTTGTGAGGCTGACAGCGCAGTGTAGATGGAGGCTCTGTGAGGCTGACGGCGCAGTGTAGATGGAGGCTCTGTGAGGCTGATGGCGCAGTGTAGATGGAGGCTCTGTGAGGCTGACTGTGCAGTGTAGATGGAGGCTCTGTGAGGCTGACGGCGCAGTGTAGATGGAGGCTTTGTGAGGCTGACGGCGCAGTGTAGATGGAGGCTCTGTGAGGCTGACGGTGCAGTGTAGATGGAGGCTGACGGTGCAGTGTAGATGGAGGCTGACGGTGCAGTGTAGATGGAGGCTGACGGTGTAGTGTAGGTGGAGGCTGACGGTGCAGTGTAGGTGGAGGCTGTCGGCGCAGTGCAGGTGGAGGCTGTCGGCGCAGTGCAGGTGGAGGCTGTCGGCGCAGTGCAGATGGAGGCTGACGGCGCAGTGCAGATGGAGGCTGACGGCGCAGTGCAGATGGAGGCTGACGGCGCAGTGCAGATGGAGGCTGACGGCGCAGTGCAGATGGAGGCTGACGGCGCAGTGCAGATGGAGGCTGACGGCGCAGTGCAGATGGAGGCTGACGGCGCAGTGCAGATGGAGGCTGACGGCGCAGTGCAGATGGAGGCTGACGGCGCAGTGCAGATGGAGGCTGACGGCGCAGTGCAGATGGAGGCTGACGGCGCAGTGCAGATGGAGGCTGACGGCGCAGTGCAGATGGAGGCTGACGGCGCAGTGCAGATGGAGGCTGACGGCGCAGTGCAGATGGAGGCTCTGTGAGGCTGACGGCGCAGTGTAGATGGAGGCTCTGTGAGGCTGACGGCGCAGTGTAGATGGAGGCTCTGTGAGGCTGACGGCGCAGTGTAGATGGAGGCTCTGTGAGGCTGACGGCGCAGTGTAGATGGAGGCTCTGTGAGGCTGACGGCGCAGTGTAGATGGAGGCTCTGTGAGGCTGACGGCGCAGTGTAGATGGAGGCTCTGTGAGGCTGACGGCGCAGTGTAGATGGAGGCTCTGTGAGGCTGACGGCGCAGTGTAGATGGAGGCTCTGTGAGGCTGACGGCGCAGTGTAGATGGAGGCTCTGTGAGGCTGACGGAGCAGTGTAGATGGAGGCTCTGTGAGGCCGACGGCGCAGTGTAGATGGAGGCTCTGTGAGGCTGAAGGCGCAGTGTAGATGGAGGCTGACGGTGCAGTGTAGATGGAGGCTGACGGCGCAGTGTAGATGGAGGCTGACGGCGCAGTGTAGATGGAGGCTGACGGCGCAGTGTAGATGGAGGCTGACGGCGCAGTGTAGATGGAGGCTGACGGCGCAGTGTAGATGGAGGCTGACGGCGCAGTGTAGATGGAGGCTGACGGCGCAGTGCAGATGGAGGCTGACGGCGCAGTGTAGATGGAGGCTCCGCGAGGCTGACGGCGCAGTGTAGATGGAGGCTCTGTGAGGCTGAAGGCGCAGTGTAGATGGAGGCTGACGGTGCAGTGTAGATGGAGGCTGACGGCGCAGTGTAGATGGAGGCTGACGGCGCAGTGTAGATGGAGGCTGACGGCGCAGTGTAGATGGAGGCTGACGGCGCAGTGTAGATGGAGGCTGACGGCGCAGTGTAGATGGAGGCTGACGGCGCAGTGTAGATGGAGGCTGACGGCGCAGTGTAGATGGAGGCTGACGGCGCAGTGCAGATGGAGGCTGACGGCGCAGTGTAGATGGAGGCTCCGCGAGGCTGACGGCGCAGTGTAGATGGAGGCTCCGCGAGGCTGACGGCGCAGTGTAGATGGAGGCTCCGCGAGGCTGACGGCGCAGTGTAGATGGAGGCTCTGTGAGGCTGACGGCGCAGTGTAGATGGAGGCTCTGTGAGGCTGACGGCGCAGTGTAGATGGAGGCTCTGTGAGGCTGACGGCGCAGTGTAGATGGAGGCTGACGGCGCAGTGTAGATGGAGGCTCTGTGAGGCTGAAGGCGCAGTGTAGATGGAGGCTCTGTGAGGCTGAAGGCGCAGTGTAGATGGAGGCTGACGGTGCAGTGTAGATGGAGGCTGACGGTGCAGTGTAGATGGAGGCTGACGGTGCAGTGTAGATGGAGGCTGACGGTGCAGTGTAGATGGAGGCTGACGGTGCAGTGTAGATGGAGGCTGACGGTGCAGTGTAGATGGAGGCTGACGGCGCAGTGTAGATGGAGGCTGACGGCGCAGTGTAGATGGAGGCTGACGGCGCAGTGTAGATGGAGGCTGACGGCGCAGTGTAGATGGAGGCTGACGGCGCAGTGCAGATGGAGGCTGACGGCGCAGTGTAGATGGAGGCTCCGCGAGGCTGACGGCGCAGTGTAGATGGAGGCTCCGCGAGGCTGACGGCGCAGTGTAGATGGAGGCTCTGTGAGGCTGACGGCGCAGTGTAGATGGAGGCTCTGTGAGGCTGACGGCGCAGTGTAGATGGAGGCTCTGTGAGGCTGACGGCGCAGTGTAGATGGAGGCTCTGTGAGGCTGACGTTGCAGTGTAGATGGAGGCTCTGAGGCTGACGGCGCAGTGTAGATGGAGGCTCTGTGAGGCTGACGGCGCAGTGTAGATGGAGGCTCTGTGAGGCTGACGGCGCAGTGTAGATGGAGGCTCTGTGAGGCTGACGGCGCAGTGTAGATGGAGGCTCTGTGAGGCTGACGGCGCAGTGTAGATGGAGGCTCTGTGAGGCTGACGGCGCAGTGTAGATGGAGGCTCTGTGAGGCTGACTGTGCAGTGTAGATGGAGGCTCTGTGAGGCTGATGGCGCAGTGTAGATGGAGGCTTTGTGAGGCTGACCGCGCAGTGTAGATGGAGGCTCTGTGAGGCTGACGGTGCAGTGTAGATGGAGGCTCTGTGAGGCTGACGGCGCAGTGTAGATGGAAGCTCCGTGAGGCTGAAGGTGCAGTGTAGATGGAGGCTGACGGCGCAGTGTAGATGGAGGCTGACGGCGCAGTGTAGATGGAGGCTGACGGCGCAGTGTAGATGGAGGCTGACGGCGCAGTGCAGATGGAGGCTGACGGCGCAGTGCAGATGGAGGCTGACGGCGCAGTGCAGATGGAGGCTGACGGCGCAGTGTAGATGGAGGCTCCGCGAGGCTGACGGCGCAGTGTAGATGGAGGCTCCGCGAGGCTGACGGCGCAGTGTAGATGGAGGCTCCGCGAGGCTGACGGCGCAGTGTAGATGGAGGCTCCGCGAGGCTGACGGCGCAGTGTAGATGGAGGCTCCGCGAGGCTGACGGCGCAGTGTAGATGGAGGCTCCGCGAGGCTGACGGCGCAGTGTAGATGGAGGCTCCGCGAGGCTGACGGCGCAGTGTAGATGGAGGCTCCGCGAGGCTGACGGCGCAGTGTAGGTGGAGGCTCCGCGAGGCTGTCGGCGCAGTGTAGGTGGAGGCTCTGTGAGGCTGACGGTTCAGTGTAGATGGAGGCTGACGGTGCCTTGTAGATGGAGGCTGACGGTGCCGTGTAGATGGAGGCTGACGGCGCAGTGTAGATGGAGGCTGTCGGCGCAGTGTAGATGGAGGCTGTCGGCGCAGTGTAGATGGAGGCTGTCGGCGCAGTGTAGATGGAGGCTGTCGGCGCAGTGTAGATGGAGGCTGTCGGCGCAGTGTAGGTGGAGGCTGTCGGCGCAGTGTAGGTGGAGACTGTCGGCGCAGTGTAGGTGGAGGCTGTCGGCGCAGTGTAGGTGGAGGCTGTCGGTGCAGTGTAGGTGGAGGCTCTGTGAGGCTGACGGTGCAGTGTAGATGGAGGCTGACGGTGCAGTGTAGATGGAGGCTGACGGTGCAGTGTAGATGGAGGCTGACGGTGCAGTGTAGATGGAGGCTGTCGGTGCAGTGTAGGTGGAGGCTGTCGGTGCAGTGTAGGTGGAGGCTGTCGGTGCAGTGTAGGTGGAGGCTGTCGGTGCAGTGTAGGTGGAGGCGCCGCGAGGCTGACGGCGCAGTGTAGATGAAGGCTCCGCGAGGCTGACGGCGCAGTGTAGATGGAGGCTCCGCGAGGCTGACGGCGCATTGTAGATGGAGGCTCCGCGAGGCTGACGGCGCAGTGTAGATGGAGGCTCCGCGAGGCTGACGGCGCAGTGTAGATGGAGGCTCCGCGAGGCTGACGGCGCAGTGTAGATGGAGGCTCCGCGAGGCTGACGGCGCAGTGTAGATGGAGGCTCTGTGAGGCTGACGGCGCAGTGTAGATGGAGGCTCTGTGAGGCTGACGGCGCAGTGTAGATGGAGGCTCTGTGAGGCTGACGGCGCAGTGTAGATGGAGGCTCTGTGAGGCTGACGGCGCAGTGTAGATGGAGGCTGACGGCGCAGTGTAGATGGAGGCTGACGGCGCAGTGTAGATGGAGGCTGACGGCGCAGTGTAGATGGAGGCTGACGGCGCAGTGTAGATGGAGGCTGACGGCGCAGTGTAGATGGAGGCTAACGGCTCAGTGTAGATGGAGGCTGACTTCGCAGTGTAGATGGAGGCTCCGCGAGGCTGACGGCGCAGTGTAGATGGAGGCTCCGCGAGGCTAACGGCGCAGTGTAGATGGAGGCTCCGCGAGGCTGACGGCGCAGTGTAGATGGAGGCTCCGCGAGGCTGTCGGTACAGTGTAGGTGGAGGATCTGTGAGGCTGACGGTTCAGTGTAGATGGAGGCTGACGGTGCCTTGTAGATGGAGGCTGACGGCGCAGTGTAGATGGAGGCTGTCGGCGCAGTGTAGATGGAGGCTGTCGGCGCAGTGTAGATGGAGGCTGTCGGCGCAGTGTAGATGGAGGCTGTCGGCGCAGTGTAGGTGGAGGCTGTCGGCGCAGTGTAGGTGGAGGCTGTCGGTGCAGTGTAGGTGGAGGCTGTCGGTGCAGTGTAGGTGGAGGCTGTCGGTGCAGTGTAGGTGGAGGCTCTGTGAGGCTGACGGTGCAGTGTAGATGGAGGCTGACGGTGCAGTGTAGATGGAGGCTGACGGTGCAGTGTAGATGGAGGCTGACGGTGCAGTGTAGATGGAGGCTGACGGTGCAGTGTAGGTGGAGGCTGTCGGTGCAGTGTAGGTGGAGGCTGTCGGTGCAGTGTAGGTGGAGGCGCCGCGAGGCTGACGGCGCAGTGTAGATGAAGGCTCCGCGAGGCTGACGGCGCAGTGTAGATGGAGGCTCCGCGAGGCTGACGGCGCAGTGTAGATGGAGGCTCCGCGAGGCTGACGGCGCAGTGTAGATGGAGGCTCCGCGAGGCTGACGGCGCAGTGTAGATGGAGGCTCTGTGAGGCTGACTGTGCAGTGTAGATGGAGGCTCTGTGAGGCTGACTGTGCAGTGTAGATGGAGGCTCTGTGAGGCTGATGGCGCAGTGTAGATGGAGGCTCTGTGAGGCTGACGGCGCAGTGTAGATGGAGGCTGACGGCGCAGTGTAGATGGAGGCTGACGGCGCAGTGTAGATGGAGGCTGACGGCGCAGTGTAGATGGAGGCTGACGGCGCAGTGTAGATGGAGGCTGACGGCGCAGTGTAGATGGAGGCTGACGGCGCAGTGTAGATGGAGGCTGACGGCGCAGTGTAGATGGAGGCTGACGGCGCAGTGTAGATGGAGGCTCCGCGAGGCTGACGGCGCAGTGTAGATGGAGGCTCCGCGAGGCTGACGGCGCAGTGTAGATGGAGGCTCCGCGAGGCTGACGGCGCAGTGTAGATGGAGGCTCCGTGAGGCTGACGGCGCAGTGTAGATGGAGGCTCCGCGAGGCTGACGGCGCAGTGTAGATGGAGGCTCCGCGAGGCTGACGGCGCAGTGTAGATGGAGGCTTTGTGAGGCTGACGGCGCAGTGTAGATGGAGGCTCTGTGAGGCTGACGGCGCAGTGTAGATGGAGGCTCTGTGAGGCTGACGGCGCAGTGTAGATGGAGGCTGTGAGGCTGACGGCGCAGTGTAGATGGAGGCTCTGTGAGGCTGACGGCGCAGTGTAGATGGAGGCTCCGCGAGGCTGACGGCGCAGTGTAGATGGAGGCTCTGTGAGGCTGACGGCGCAGTGTAGATGGAGGCTCTGTGAGGCTGACGGCGCAGTGTAGATGGAGACTCCGCGAGGCTGACGGCGCAGTGTAGATGGAGGCTCCGCGAGGCTGACGGCGCAGTGTAGATGGAGGCTCCGCGAGGCTGTCGGTACAGTGTAGGTGGAGGATCTGTGAGGCTGACGGCGCAGTGTAGATGGAGGCTCTGAGGCTGACGGCGCAGTGTAGATGGAGGCTCTGTGAGGCTGACGGCGCAGTGTAGATGGAGGCTCTGTGAGGCTGACGGCGCAGTGTAGATGGAGGCTCTGTGAGGCTGACGGCGCAGTGTAGATGGAGGCTCTGTGAGGCTGACGGCGCAGTGTAGATGGAGGCTGACGGCGCAGTGTAGATGGAGGCTGACGGCGCAGTGTAGATGGAGGCTGACGGCGCAGTGTAGATGGAGGCTGACGGCGCAGTGTAGATGGAGGCTGACGGCGCAGTGTAGATGGAGGCTGACGGCGCAGTGTAGATGGAGGCTGACGGCGCAGTGTAGATGGAGGCTGACGGCGCAGTGTAGATGGAGGCTGACGGCGCAGTGCAGATGGAGGCTGACGGTGCAGTGCAGATGGAGGCTGACTGCGCAGTGTAGATGGAGGCTCCGCGAGGCTGACGGCGCAGTGTAGATGGAGGCTCCGCGAGGCTGACGGCGCAGTGTAGATGGAAGCTCCGCGAGGCTGTCGGTGCAGTGTAGGTGGAGGCTCTGTGAGGCTGACGGTTCAGTGTAGATGGAGGCTGACGGTGCCTTGTAGATGGAGGCTGACGGTGCAGTGTAGATGGAGGCTCTGTGAGGCTGAAGGTGCAGTGTAGATGGAGGCTGACGGTGCAGTGTAGATGGAGGCTGACGGTGCAGTGTAGATGCAGGCTGACGGCGCAGTGTAGATGCAGGCTGACGGCGCAGTGTAGATGGAGGCTGACGGCGCAGTGCAGATGGAGGCTGACGGCGCAGTGCAGATGGAGGCTGACGGCGCAGTGCAGATGGAGGCTGACGGCGCAGTGCAGATGGAGGCTGACGGCGCAGTGCAGATGGAGGCTGACGGCGCAGTGCAGATGGAGGCTGACGGCGCAGTGCAGATGGAGGCTGACGGCGCAGTGTAGATGGAGGCTCCGCGAGGCTGACGGCGCAGTGTAGATGGAGGCTCCGCGAGGCTGACGGCGCAGTGTAGATGGAGGCTGACGGCGCAGTGTAGATGGAGGCTCCGCGAGGCTGACGGCGCAGTGTAGATGGAGGCTCCGCGAGGCTGTCGGTGCAGTGTAGGTGGAGGCTCTGTGAGGCTGACGGTTCAGTGTAGATGGAGGCTGACGGTGCCTTGTAGATGGACGCTGACGGCGCAGTGTTTATGGAGGCTGTCGGCGCAGTGTAGATGGAGGCTGTAGGTGGAGGCTGTCGGTGCAGTGTAGGTGGAGGCTGTCGGTGCAGTGTAGGTGGAGGCTGTCGGTGCAGTGTAGGTGGAGGCTGTCGGTGCAGTGTAGGTGGAGGCTGTCGGTGCAGTGTAAGTGGAGGCTCTGTGAGGCTGACGGTGCAGTGTAGATGGAGGCTGACGGCGCAGTGTAGATGGAGGCTGACGGCGCAGTGTAGATGGAGGCTGACGGCGCAGTGTAGATGGAGGCTGACGGCGCAGTGTAGATGGAGGCTGACGGCGCAGTGTAGATGGAGGCTCCGCGAGGCTGACGGCGCAGTGTAGATGGAGGCTCCGCGAGGCTGACGGCGCAGTGTAGATGGAGGCTCCGCGAGGCTGACGGCGCAGTGTAGATGGAGGCTCCGTGAGGCTGACGGCGCAGTGTAGATGGAGGCTCCGCGAGGCTGACGGCGCAGTGTAGATGGAGGCTCCGCGAGGCTGACGGCGCAGTGTAGATGGAGGCTTTGTGAGGCTGACGGCGCAGTGTAGATGGAGGCTCTGTGAGGCTGACGGCGCAGTGTAGATGGAGGCTCTGTGAGGCTGACGGCGCAGTGTAGATGGAGGCTGTGAGGCTGACGGCGCAGTGTAGATGGAGGCTCCGTGAGGCTGACGGCGCAGTGTAGATGGAGGCTCCGCGAGGCTGACGGCGCAGTGTAGATGGAGGCTCTGTGAGGCTGACGGCGCAGTGTAGATGGAGGCTCTGTGAGGCTGACGGCGCAGTGTAGATGGAGGCTCCGCGAGGCTGACGGCGCAGTGTAGATGGAGGCTCCGCGAGGCTGACGGCGCAGTGTAGATGGAGGCTCCGCGAGGCTGTCGGTACAGTGTAGGTGGAGGATCTGTGAGGCTGACGGCGCAGTGTAGATGGAGGCTCTGAGGCTGACGGCGCAGTGTAGATGGAGGCTCTGTGAGGCTGACGGCGCAGTGTAGATGGAGGCTCTGTGAGGCTGACGGCGCAGTGTAGATGGAGGCTCTGTGAGGCTGACGGCGCAGTGTAGATGGAGGCTCTGTGAGGCTGACGGCGCAGTGTAGATGGAGGCTGACGGCGCAGTGTAGATGGAGGCTGACGGCGCAGTGTAGATGGAGGCTGACGGCGCAGTGTAGATGGAGGCTGACGGCGCAGTGTAGATGGAGGCTGACGGCGCAGTGTAGATGGAGGCTGACGGCGCAGTGTAGATGGAGGCTGACGGCGCAGTGTAGATGGAGGCTGACGGCGCAGTGTAGATGGAGGCTGACGGCGCAGTGCAGATGGAGGCTGACGGTGCAGTGCAGATGGAGGCTGACTGCGCAGTGTAGATGGAGGCTCCGCGAGGCTGACGGCGCAGTGTAGATGGAGGCTCCGCGAGGCTGACGGCGCAGTGTAGATGGAAGCTCCGCGAGGCTGTCGGTGCAGTGTAGGTGGAGGCTCTGTGAGGCTGACGGTTCAGTGTAGATGGAGGCTGACGGTGCCTTGTAGATGGAGGCTGACGGTGCAGTGTAGATGGAGGCTCTGTGAGGCTGAAGGTGCAGTGTAGATGGAGGCTGACGGTGCAGTGTAGATGGAGGCTGACGGTGCAGTGTAGATGCAGGCTGACGGCGCAGTGTAGATGCAGGCTGACGGCGCAGTGTAGATGGAGGCTGACGGCGCAGTGCAGATGGAGGCTGACGGCGCAGTGCAGATGGAGGCTGACGGCGCAGTGCAGATGGAGGCTGACGGCGCAGTGCAGATGGAGGCTGACGGCGCAGTGCAGATGGAGGCTGACGGCGCAGTGCAGATGGAGGCTGACGGCGCAGTGTAGATGGAGGCTCCGCGAGGCTGACGGCGCAGTGTAGATGGAGGCTCCGCGAGGCTGACGGCGCAGTGTAGATGGAGGCTGACGGCGCAGTGTAGATGGAGGCTCCGCGAGGCTGACGGCGCAGTGTAGATGGAGGCTCCGCGAGGCTGTCGGTGCAGTGTAGGTGGAGGCTCTGTGAGGCTGACGGTTCAGTGTAGATGGAGGCTGACGGTGCCTTGTAGATGGACGCTGACGGCGCAGTGTTTATGGAGGCTGTCGGCGCAGTGTAGATGGAGGCTGTCGGTGCAGTGTAGGTGGAGGCTGTCGGTGCAGTGTAGGTGGAGGCTGTCGGTGCAGTGTAGGTGGAGGCTGTCGGTGCAGTGTAGGTGGAGGCTGTCGGTGCAGTGTAAGTGGAGGCTCTGTGAGGCTGACGGTGCAGTGTAGATGGAGGCTGACGGTGCAGTGTAGATGGAGGCTGACGGTGCAGTGTAGATGGAGGCTGACGGTGCAGTGTAGGTGGAGGCTGTCGGTGCAGTGTAGGTGGAGGCTGTCGGTGCAGTGTAGGTGGAGGCTGTCGGTGCAGTGTAGGTGGGGGCTGTCGGTGCAGTGTAGGTGGAGGCTGTCGGTGCAGTGTAGGTGGAGGCTGTCGGTGCAGTGTAGGTGGAGGCTGTCGGTGCAGTGTAGGTGGAGGCTGTCGGTGCAGTGTAGGTGGAGGATTTCGGTGCAGTGTAGGTGGAGGCGCCACGAGGCTGACGGCGCAGTGTAGATGAAGGCTCCGCGAGGCTGACGGCGCAGTGTAGATGGAGGCTCCGCGAGGCTGACGGCGCAGTGTAGATGGAGGCTCCGCGAGGCTGACGGCGCAGTGTAGATGGAGGCTCCGCGAGGCTGACGGCGCAGTGTAGATGGAGGCTCCGCGAGGCTGACGGCGCAGTGTAGATGGAGGCTCCGCGAGGCTGACGGCGCAGTGTAGATGGAGGCTCCGCGAGGCTGACGGCGCAGTGTAGATGGAGGCTCCGCGAGGCTGACGGCGCAGTGTAGATGGAGGCTCCGCGAGGCTGACGGCGCAGTGTAGATGGAGGCTCCGCGAGGCTGACGGCGCAGTGTAGATGGAGGCTCCGCGAGGCTGACGGCGTAGTGTAGATGGAGGCTCTGTGAGGCTGACGGCGCAGTGTAGATGGAGGCTCTGTGAGGCTGACGGCGCAGTGTAGATGGAGGCTGACGGCGCAGTGTAGATGGAGGCTGACGGCGCAGTGCAGATGGAGGCTGACGGCGCAGTGCAGATGGAGGCTGACGGCGCAGTGCAGATGGAGGCTGACGGCGCAGTGCAGATGGAGGCTCTGTGAGGCTGACGGCGCAGCGCAGATGGAGGCTCTGTGAGGCTGACGGCGCAGCGCAGATGGAGGCTCTGTGAGGCTGACGGCGCAGTGCAGATGGAGGCTCTGTGAGGCTGACGGCGCAGTGCAGATGGAGGCTCTGTGAGGCTGACGGCGCAGTGTAGATGGAGGCTCTGTGAGGCTGACGGCGCAGTGTAGATGGAGGCTCTGTGAGGCTGACGGCGCAGTGTAGATGGAGGCTCTGTGAGGCTGAAGGCGCAGTGTAGATGGAGGCTCTGTGAGGCTGAAGGTGCAGTGCAGATGGAGGCTGACGGTGCAGTGCAGATGGAGGCTGACGGTGCAGTGCAGATGGAGGCTGACGGTGCAGTGCAGATGGAGGCTGACGGTGCAGTGCAGATGGAGGCTGACGGCGCAGTGTAGATGGAGGCTCCGCGAGGCTGACGGCGCAGTGTAGATGGAGGCTTTGTGAGGCTGACGGCGCAGTGTAGATGGAGGCTCTGTGAGGCTGACGGCGCAGTGTAGATGGAGGCTCTGTGAGGCTGACGGCGCAGTGTAGATGGAGGCTGTGTGAGGCTGAAGGTGCAGTGTAGATGGAGGCTGACGGTGCAGTGTAGATGGAGGCTGACGGTGCAGTGTAGATGGAGGCTGACGGTGCAGTGTAGATGGAGGCTGACGGCGCAGTGTAGATGGAGGCTGACGGCGCAGTGCAGATGGAGGCTGACGGCGCAGTGCAGATGGAGGCTGACGGCGCAGTGCAGATGGAGGCTCCGCGAGGCTGACGGCGCAGTGTAGATGGAGGCTCCGCGAGGCTGACGGCGCAGTGTAGATGGAGGCTCCGCGAGGCTGACGGCGCAGTGTAGATGGAGGCTCCGCGAGGCTGACGGCGCAGTGTAGATGGAGGCTCCGCGAGGCTGACGGCGCAGTGTAGATGGAGGCTCCGCGAGGCTGACGGCGCAGTGTAGATGGAGGCTCTGTGAGGCTGACGGCGCAGTGTAGATGGAGGCTCTGTGAGGCTGACGGTGCAGTGTAGATGGAGGCTCTGTGAGGCTGACGGCGCAGTGTAGATGGAGGCTCTGTGAGGCTGACGGCGCAGTGTAGATGGAGGCTGACGGCGCAGTGTAGATGGAGGCTGACGGCGCAGTGTAGATGGAGGCTGACGGTGCAGTGTAGATGGAGGCTGACGGCGCAGTGTAGATGGAGGCTGACGGCGCAGTGTAGATGGAGGCTCCGCGAGGCTGACGGCGCAGTGTAGATGGAGGCTCCGCGAGGCTGACGGCGCAGTGTAGATGGAGGCTCCGCGAGGCTGACGGCGCAGTGTAGATGGAGGCTCCGCGAGGCTGACGGCGCAGTGTAGATGGAGGCTCCGCGAGGCTGTCGGTGCAGTGTAGGTGGAGGCTCTGTGAGGCTGACGGTTCAGTGTAGATGGAGGCTGACGGTGCCTTGTAGATGGAGGCTGACGGCGCAGTGTAGATGGAGGCTGTCGGCGCAGTGTATATGGAGGCTGTCGGCGCAGTGTAGGTGGAGGCTGTCGGCGCAGTGTAGGTGGAGGCTGTCGGTGCAGTATAGGTGGAGGCTGTCGGTGCAGTGTAGGTGGAGGCTCTGTGAGGCTGACGGTGCAGTGTAGATGGAGGCTGACGGTGCAGTGTAGATGAAGGCTGACGGTGCAGTGTAGATGGAGGCTGACGGTGCAGTGTAGATGGAGGCTGACGGTGCAGTGTAGGTGGAGGCTGTCGGTGCAGTGTAGGTGGAGGCTGTCGGTGCAGTGTAGGTGGAGGCTGTCGGTGCAGTGTAGGTGGAGGCTGTCGGTGCAGTGTTAGTGGAGGCTGTCGGTGCAGTGTTAGTGGAGGCTGTCGGTGCAGTGTAGGTGGAGGCTGTCGGTGCAGTGTAGGTGGAGGCTGTCGGTGCAGTGTAGGTGGAGGCTCTGTGAGGCTGACGGTGCAGTGTAGATGGAGGCTGACGGTGCAGTGTAGATGGAGGCTGACGGTGCAGTGTAGATGGAGGCTGACGGTGCAGTGTAGGTGGAGGCTGACGGTGCAGTGTAGGTGGAGGCTGTCGGTGCAGTGTAGGTGGAGGCTGTCGGTGCAGTGTAGGTGGAGGCTGTCGGAGCAGTGTAGGTGGAGGCTGACGGCGCAGTGTAGATGGAGGCTCCGCGAGGCTGACGGCGCAGTGTAGATGGAGGCTCCGCGAGGCTGACGGCGCAGTGTAGATGGAGGCTCCGCGAGGCTGATGGCGCAGTGTAGATGGAGGCTCTGCGAGGCTGACGGCGCAGTGTAGATGGAGGCTCTGCGAGGCTGACGGCGCAGTGTAGATGGAGGCTCTGTGAGGCTGACGGCGCAGTGTAGATGGAGGCTCTGTGAGGCTGACGGTGCAGTGTAGATGGAGGCTGACGGTGCAGTGTAGATGGAGGCTGACGGTGCAGTGTAGATGGAGGCTGACGGTGCAGTGTAGATGGAGGCTGACGGTGCAGTGTAGATGGAGGCTGACGGTGCAGTGTAGATGGAGGCTGACGGTGCAGTGTAGATGGAGGCTGACGGTGCAGTGTAGATGGAGGCTGACGGCGCAGTGTAGATGGAGGCTCCGCGAGGCTGACGGTGCAGTGTAGATGGAGGCTCCGTGAGGCTGACTGTGTAGTGTAGATGGAGGCTCTGTGAGGCTGACGGCGCAGTGTAGATGGAGGCTCTGTGAGGCTGACGGCGCAGTGTAGATGGAGGCTCTGTGAGGCTGACGGCGCAGTGTAGATGGAGGCTGACGGCGCAGTGTAGATGGAGGCTGACGGCGCAGTGTAGATGGAGGCTGACGGCGCAGTGTAGATGGAGGCTGACGGCGCAGTGTAGATGGAGGCTGACGGCGCAGTGCAGATGGAGGCTGACGGCGCAGTGCAGATGGAGGCTGACGGCGCAGTGCAGATGGAGGCTGACGGCGCAGTGCAGATGGAGGCTGACGGCGCAGTGCAGATGGAGGCTGACGGCGCAGTGCAGATGGAGGCTGACGGCGCAGTGCAGATGGAGGCTGACGGCGCAGTGCAGATGGAGGCTCTGTGAGGCTGACGGCGCAGTGCAGATGGAGGCTCTGTGAGGCTGACGGCGCAGTGCAGATGGAGGCTCTGTGAGGCTGACGGCGCAGTGCAGATGGAGGCTCTGTGAGGCTGACGGCGCAGTGCAGATGGAGGCTCTGTGAGGCTGACGGCGCAGTGCAGATGGAGGCTCTGTGAGGCTGACGGCGCAGTGCAGATGGAGGCTCTGTGAGGCTGACGGCGCAGTGTAGATGGAGGCTCTGTGAGGCTGAAGGCGCAGTGTAGATGGAGGCTCTGTGAGGCTGAAGGTGCAGTGTAGATGGAGGCTGACGGTGCAGTGCAGATGGAGGCTGACGGTGCAGTGCAGATGGAGGCTGACGGTGCAGTGCAGATGGAGGCTGACGGTGCAGTGCAGATGGAGGCTGACGGCGCAGTGTAGATGGAGGCTCCGCGAGGCTGACGGCACAGTGTAGATGGAGGCTCCGCGAGGCTGACGGCGCAGTGTAGATGGAGGCTCGGCGAGGCTGACGGCGCAGTGTAGATGGAGGCTCCGTGAGGCTGACGGCGCAGTGTAGATGGAGGCTCCGTGAGGCTGACGGCGCAGTGTAGATGGATGCTCTGTGAGGCTGACGGCGCAGTGTAGATGGAGGCTCTGTGAGGCTGACGGCGCAGTGTAGATGGAGGCTGTGTGAGGCTGAAGGTGCAGTGTAGATGGAGGCTGACGGTGCAGTGCAGATGGAGGCTGACGGCGCAGTGTAGATGGAGGCTGACGGCGCAGTGTAGATGGAGGCTGACGGCGCAGTGTAGATGGAGGCTGACGGCGCAGTGCAGATGGAGGCTGACGGCGCAGTGCAGATGGAGGCTGACGGCGCAGTGCAGATGGAGGCTGACGGCGCAGTGCAGATGGAGGCTGACGGCGCAGTGCAGATGGAGGCTGACGGCGCAGTGCAGATGGAGGCTGACGGCGCAGTGCAGATGGAGGCTGACGGCGCAGTGCAGATGGAGGCTCTGTGAGGCTGACGGCGCAGTGCAGATGGAGGCTCTGTGAGGCTGACGGCGCAGTGCAGATGGAGGCTCTGTGAGGCTGACGGCGCAGTGCAGATGGAGGCTCTGTGAGGCTGACGGCGCAGTGCAGATGGAGGCTCTGTGAGGCTGACGGCGCAGTGCAGATGGAGGCTCTGTGAGGCTGACGGCGCAGTGTAGATGGAGGCTCTGTGAGGCTGACGGCGCAGTGTAGATGGAGGCTCTGTGAGGCTGAAGGCGCAGTGTAGATGGAGGCTCTGTGAGGCTGAAGGTGCAGTGTAGATGGAGGCTGACGGTGCAGTGCAGATGGAGGCTGACGGTGCAGTGCAGATGGAGGCTGACGGCGCAGTGTAGATGGAGGCTCCGCGAGGCTGACGGCACAGTGTAGATGGAGGCTCCGCGAGGCTGACGGCGCAGTGTAGATGGAGGCTCGGCGAGGCTGACGGCGCAGTGTAGATGGAGGCTCCGTGAGGCTGACGGCGCAGTGTAGATGGAGGCTCCGTGAGGCTGACGGCGCAGTGTAGATGGATGCTCTGTGAGGCTGACGGCGCAGTGTAGATGGAGGCTCTGTGAGGCTGACGGCGCAGTGTAGATGGAGGCTGTGTGAGGCTGAAGGTGCAGTGTAGATGGAGGCTGACGGTGCAGTGTAGATGGAGGCCGACGGTGCAGTGTAGATGGAGGCCGACGGTGCAGTGTAGATGGAGGCTGACGGTGCAGTGTAGATGGAGGCTGACGGTGCAGTGTAGATGGAGGCTGACGGTGCAGTGTAGATGGAGGCTGACGGCGCAGTGCAGATGGAGGCTGACGGCGCAGTGTAGATGGAGGCTCCGCGAGGCTGGCGGCGCAGTGTAGATGGAGGCTCCGCGAGGCTGACGGCGCAGTGTAGATTGAGGCTCCGCGAGGCTGATGGCGCAGTGTAGATGGAGGCTCCGCGAGGCTGACGGCGCAGTGTAGATGGAGGCTCCGCGAGGCTGACGGCGCAGTGTAGATGGAGGCTCCGCGAGGCTGACGGCGCAGTGTAGATGGAGGCTCCGTGAGGCTGACGGCGCAGTGTAGATGGAGGCTCTGTGAGGCTGACGGCGCAGTGTAGATGGAGGCTCTGTGAGGCTGATGGCGCAGTGTAGATGGAGGCTGACGGTGCAGTGTAGATGGAGGCTGACGGTGCAGTGCAGATGGAGGCTGACGGCGCAGTGTAGATGGAGGCTCCGCGAGGCTGACGGCGCAGTGTAGATGGAGGCTCCGCGAGGCTGACGGCGCAGTGTAGATGGAGGCTCCGCGAGGCTGACGGCGCAGTGTAGATGGAGGCTCCGCGAGGCTGACGGCGCAGTGTAGATGGAGGCTCCGCGAGGCTGACGGCGCAGTGTAGATGGAGGTTCCGCGAGGCTGTCGGTGCAGTGTAGGTGGAGGCTCTGTGAGGCTGACGGTTCAGTGTAGATGGAGGCTGACGGTGCCTTGTAGATGGAGGCTGACGGCGCAGTGTAGATGGAGGCTGTCGGCGCAGTGTAGGTGGTGGCTGTCGGCGCAGTGTAGGTGGTGGCTGTCGGCGCAGTGTAGGTGGAGGCTGTCGGCGCAGTGTAGGTGGAGGCTGTCGGTGCAGTATAGGTGGAGGCTGTCGGTGCAGTGTAGGTGGAGGCTCTGTGAGGCTGACGGTGCAGTGTAGATGGAGGCTGACGGTGCAGTGTAGATGAAGGCTGACGGTGCAGTGTAGGTGGAGGCTGTCGGTGCAGTGTAGGTGGAGGCTGTCGGTGCAGTGTAGGTGGAGGCTGTCGGTGCAGTGTAGGTGGAGGCTGTCGGTGCAGTGTAGGTGGAGGCTCTGTGAGGCTGACGGTGCAGTGTAGGTGGAGGCTGACGGTGCAGTGTAGGTGGAGGCTGACGGTGCAGTGTAGGTGGAGGCTGTCGGTGCAGTGTAGGTGGAGGCTGTCGGTGCAGTGTAGGTGGAGGCTCCGCGAGGCTGACGGCGCAGTGTAGATGGAGGCTCCGCGAGGCTGACGGCGCAGTGTAGATGGAGGCTCCGCGAGGCTGACGGCGCAGTGTAGATGGAGGCTCCGCGAGGCTGACGGCGCAGTGTAGATGGAGGCTCCGCGAGGCTGACGGCGCAGTGTAGATGGAGGCTCCGCGAGGCTGACGGCGCAGTGTAGATGGAGGCTCTGTGAGGCTGACGGCGCAGTGTAGATGGAGGCTCTGTGAGGCTGACGGCGCAGTGTAGATGGAGGCTCTGTGAGGCTGACGGCGCAGTGTAGATGGAGGCTGACGATGCAGTGTAGATGGAGGCTGACGGTGCAGTGTAGATGGAGGCTGACGGTGCAGTGTAGATGGAGGCTGACGGTGCAGTGTAGATGGAGGCTGACGGTGCAGTGTAGATGGAGGCTGACGGCGCAGTGTAGATGGAGGCTCCGCGAGGCTGACGGCGCAGTGTAGATGGAGGCTTTGTGAGGCTCACGGCGCAGTGTAGATGGAGGCTCTGTGAGGCTGACGGCGCAGTGTAGATGGAGGCTCTGTGAGGCTGACGGCGCAGTGTAGATGGAGGCTGTGTGAGGCTGAAGGTGCAGTGTAGATGGAGGCTGACGGTGCAGTGTAGATGGAGGCTGACGGTGCAGTGTAGATGGAGGCTGACGGTGCAGTGTAGATGGAGGCTGACGGTGCAGTGTAGATGGAGGCTGACGGCGCAGTGTAGATGGAGGCTGACGGCGCAGTGCAGATGGAGGCTGACGGCGCAGTGCAGATGGAGGCTCCGCGAGGCTGACGGCGCAGTGTAGATGGAGGCTCCGCGAGGCTGACGGCGCAGTGTAGATGGAGGCTCCGCGAGGCTGACGGCGCAGTGTAGATGGAGGCTCCGCGAGGCTGACGGCGCAGTGTAGATGGAGGCTCCGCGAGGCTGACGGCGCAGTGTAGATGGAGGCTCTGTGAGGCTGACGGCGCAGTGTAGATGGAGGCTCTGTGAGGCTGACGGCGCAGTGTAGATGGAGGCTCTGTGAGGCTGACGGCGCAGTGTAGATGGAGGCTCTGTGAGGCTGACGGCGCAGTGTAGATGGAGGCTGACGGCGCAGTGTAGATGGAGGCTGACGGTGCAGTGTAGATGGAGGCTGACGGTGCAGTGCAGATGGAGGCTGACGGCGCAGTGTAGATGGAGGCTGACGGCGCAGTGTAGATGGAGGCTCCGCGAGGCTGACGGCGCAGTGTAGATGGAGGCTCCGCGAGGCTGACGGCGCAGTGTAGATGGAGGCTCCGCGAGGCTGACGGCGCAGTGTAGATGGAGGCTCCGCGAGGCTGACGGCGCAGTGTAGATGGAGGCTCCGCGAGGCTGTCGGTGCAGTGTAGGTGGAGGCTCTGTGAGGCTGACGGTTCAGTGTAGATGGAGGCTGACGGTGCCTTGTAGATGGAGGCTGACGGCGCAGTGTAGATGGAGGCTGTCGGCGCAGTGTATATGGAGGCTGTCGGCGCAGTGTAGGTGGAGGCTGTCGGCGCAGTGTAGGTGGAGGCTGTCGGTGCAGTATAGGTGGAGGCTGTCGGTGCAGTGTAGGTGGAGGCTCTGTGAGGCTGACGGTGCAGTGTAGATGGAGGCTGACGGTGCAGTGTAGATGAAGGCTGACGGTGCAGTGTAGATGGAGGCTGACGGTGCAGTGTAGATGGAGGCTGACGGTGCAGTGTAGGTGGAGGCTGTCGGTGCAGTGTAGGTGGAGGCTGTCGGTGCAGTGTAGGTGGAGGCTGTCGGTGCAGTGTAGGTGGAGGCTGTCGGTGCAGTGTTAGTGGAGGCTGTCGGTGCAGTGTTAGTGGAGGCTGTCGGTGCAGTGTAGGTGGAGGCTGTCGGTGCAGTGTAGGTGGAGGCTGTCGGTGCAGTGTAGGTGGAGGCTCTGTGAGGCTGACGGTGCAGTGTAGATGGAGGCTGACGGTGCAGTGTAGATGGAGGCTGACGGTGCAGTGTAGATGGAGGCTGACGGTGCAGTGTAGATGGAGGCTGACGGTGCAGTGTAGGTGGAGGCTGACGGTGCAGTGTAGGTGGAGGCTGTCGGTGCAGTGTAGGTGGAGGCTGTCGGTGCAGTGTAGGTGGAGGCTGTCGGTGCAGTGTAGGTGGAGGCTGTCGGTGCAGTGTAGGTGGAGGCTGTCGGTGCAGTGTAGGTGGAGGCTGACGGCGCAGTGTAGATGGAGGCTCCGCGAGGCTGACGGCGCAGTGTAGATGGAGGCTCCGCGAGGCTGACGGCGCAGTGTAGATGGAGGCTCCGCGAGGCTGACGGCGCAGTGTAGATGGAGGCTCTGCGAGGCTGACGGCGCAGTGTAGATGGAGGCTCTGCGAGGCTGACGGCGCAGTGTAGATGGAGGCTCTGCGAGGCTGACGGCGCAGTGTAGATGGAGGCTCTGTGAGGCTGACGGCGCAGTGTAGATGGAGGCTCTGTGAGGCTGACGGTGCAGTGTAGATGGAGGCTGACGGTGCAGTGTAGATGGAGGCTGACGGTGCAGTGTAGATGGAGGCTGACGGTGCAGTGTAGATGGAGGCTGACGGTGCAGTGTAGATGGAGGCTGACGGTGCAGTGTAGATGGAGGCTGACGGTGCAGTGTAGATGGAGGCTGACGGTGCAGTGTAGATGGAGGCTGACGGCGCAGTGTAGATGGAGGCTCCGCGAGGCTGACGGCGCAGTGTAGATGGAGGCTCCGTGAGGCTGACTGGGTAGTGTAGATGGAGGCTCTGTGAGGCTGACGGCGCAGTGTAGATGGAGGCTCTGTGAGGCTGACGGCGCAGTGTAGATGGAGGCTCTGTGAGGCTGACGGCGCAGTGTAGATGGAGGCTGACGGCGCAGTGTAGATGGAGGCTGACGGCGCAGTGTAGATGGAGGCTGACGGCGCACTGTAGATGGAGGCTGACGGCGCAGTGTAGATGGAGGCTGACGGCGCAGTGTAGATGGAGGCTGACGGCGCAGTGTAGATGGAGGCTGACGGCGCAGTGCAGATGGAGGCTGACGGCGCAGTGCAGATGGAGGCTGACGGCGCAGTGCAGATGGAGGCTGACGGCGCAGTGCATATGGAGGCTGACGGCGCAGTGCAGATGGAGGCTGACGGCGCAGTGCAGATGGAGGCTGACGGCGCAGTGCAGATGGAGGCTGACGGCGCAGTGCAGATGGAGGCTGACGGCGCAGTGCAGATGGAGGCTGACGGCGCAGTGCAGATGGAGGCTGACGGCGCAGTGCAGATGGAGGCTCTGTGAGGCTGACGGCGCAGTGCAGATGGAGGCTCTGTGAGGCTGACGGCGCAGTGCAGATGGAGGCTCTGTGAGGCTGACGGCGCAGTGCAGATGGAGGCTCTGTGAGGCTGACGGCGCAGTGCAGATGGAGGCTCTGTGAGGCTGACGGCGCAGTGCAGATGGAGGCTCTGTGAGGCTGACGGCGCAGTGCAGATGGAGGCTCTGTGAGGCTGACGGCGCAGTGTAGATGGAGGCTCTGTGAGGCTGAAGGCGCAGTGTAGATGGAGGCTCTGTGAGGCTGAAGGTGCAGTGTAGATGGAGGCTGACGGTGCAGTGCAGATGGAGGCTGACGGTGCAGTGCAGATGGAGGCTGACGGTGCAGTGCAGATGGAGGCTGACGGTGCAGTGCAGATGGAGGCTGACGGCGCAGTGTAGATGGAGGCTCCGCGAGGCTGACGGCACAGTGTAGATGGAGGCTCCGCGAGGCTGACGGCGCAGTGTAGATGGAGGCTCGGCGAGGCTGACGGCGCAGTGTAGATGGAGGCTCCGTGAGGCTGACGGCGCAGTGTAGATGGAGGCTCCGTGAGGCTGACGGCGCAGTGTAGATGGATGCTCTGTGAGGCTGACGGCGCAGTGTAGATGTAGGCTCTGTGAGGCTGACGGCGCAGTGTAGATGGAGGCTGTGTGAGGCTGAAGGTGCAGTGTAGATGGAGGCTGACGGTGCAGTGCAGATGGAGGCTGACGGCGCAGTGTAGATGGAGGCTGACGGCGCAGTGTAGATGGAGGCTGACGGCGCAGTGTAGATGGAGGCTGACGGCGCAGTGCAGATGGAGGCTGACGGCGCAGTGCAGATGGAGGCTGACGGCGCAGTGCAGATGGAGGCTGACGGCGCAGTGCAGATGGAGGCTGACGGCGCAGTGCAGATGGAGGCTGACGGCGCAGTGCAGATGGAGGCTGACGGCGCAGTGCAGATGGAGGCTGACGGCGCAGTGCAGATGGAGGCTGACGGCGCAGTGCAGATGGAGGCTGACGGCGCAGTGCAGATGGAGGCTCTGTGAGGCTGACGGCGCAGTGCAGATGGAGGCTCTGTGAGGCTGACGGCGCAGTGCAGATGGAGGCTCTGTGAGGCTGACGGCGCAGTGCAGATGGAGGCTCTGTGAGGCTGACGGCGCAGTGCAGATGGAGGCTCTGTGAGGCTGACGGCGCAGTGTAGATGGAGGCTCTGTGAGGCTGACGGCGCAGTGTAGATGGAGGCTCTGTGAGGCTGAAGGCGCAGTGTAGATGGAGGCTCTGTGAGGCTGAAGGTGCAGTGTAGATGGAGGCTGACGGTGCAGTGCAGATGGACGCTGACGGTGCAGTGCAGATGGAGGCTGACGGTGCAGTGCAGATGGAGGCTGACGGCGCAGTGTAGATGGAGGCTCCGCGAGGCTGACGGCACAGTGTAGATGGAGGCTCCGCGAGGCTGACGGCGCAGTGTAGATGGAGGCTCGGCGAGGCTGACGGCGCAGTGTAGATGGAGGCTCCGTGAGGCTGACGGCGCAGTGTAGATGGAGGCTCCGTGAGGCTGACGGCGCAGTGTAGATGGATGCTCTGTGAGGCTGACGGCGCAGTGTAGATGGAGGCTCTGTGAGGCTGACGGCGCAGTGTAGATGGAGGCTGTGTGAGGCTGAAGGTGCAGTGTAGATGGAGGCTGACGGTGCAGTGTAGATGGAGGCCGACGGTGCAGTGTAGATGGAGGCCGACGGTGCAGTGTAGATGGAGGCTGACGGTGCAGTGTAGATGGAGGCTGACGGTGCAGTGTAGATGGAGGCTGACGGCGCAGTGCAGATGGAGGCTGACGGCGCAGTGTAGATGGAGGCTCCGCGAGGCTGGCGGCGCAGTGTAGATGGAGGCTCCGCGAGGCTGACGGCGCAGTGTAGATTGAGGCTCCGCGAGGCTGATGGCGCAGTGCAGATGGAGGCTCTGTGAGGCTGACGGCGCAGTGCAGATGGAGGCTCTGTGAGGCTGACGGCGCAGTGCAGATGGAGGCTCTGTGAGGCTGACGGCGCAGTGTAGATGGAGGCTCTGTGAGGCTGAAGGCGCAGTGTAGATGGAGGCTCTGTGAGGCTGAAGGTGCAGTGTAGATGGAGGCTGACGGTGCAGTGCAGATGGAGGCTGACGGCGCAGTGTAGGTGGAGGCTGTCGGCGCAGTGTAGGTGGAGGCTGTCGGCGCAGTGTAGGTGGAGGCTGACGGCGCAGTGTAGGTGGAGGCTGTCGGCACAGTGTAGGTGGAGGCTGTCGGCGCAGTGTAGGTGGAGGCTGTCGGCGCAGTGTAGGTGGAGGCTGTCGGCGCAGTGTAGGTGGAGGCTGTCGGCGCAGTGTAGGTGGAGGCTGTCGGCGCAGTGTAGATGGAGGCTGACGGCGCAGTGTAGATGGAGGCTGACGGCGCAGTGTAGATGGAGGCTGACGGCGCAGTGTAGATGGAGGCTGACGGCGCAGTGTAGATGGAGGCTGACGGCGCAGTGTAGATGGAGGCTCCGCGAGGCTGACGGCGCAGTGTAGATGGAGGCTCCGCGAGGCTGACGGCGCAGTGTAGATGGAGGCTCCGCGAGGCTGACGGCGCAGCGTAGATGGAGGCTCCGCGAGGCTGACGGCGCAGTGTAGATGGAGGCTCCGTGAGGCTGACGGCGCAGTGTAGATGGAGGCTGTGAGGCTGACGGCGCAGTGTAGATGGAGGCTCTGTGAGGCTGACGTTGCAGTGTAGATGGAGGCTCTGAGGCTGACGGCGCAGTGTAGATGGAGGCTCTGTGAGGCTGACGGCGCAGTGTAGATGGAGGCTCTGTGAGGCTGACGGCGCAGTGTAGATGGAGGCTCTGTGAGGCTGACGGCGCAGTGTAGATGGAGGCTCTGTGAGGCTGACGGCGCAGTGTAGATGGAGGCTCTGTGAGGCTGACGGCGCAGTGTAGATGGAGGCTCTGTGAGGCTGACGGCGCAGTGTAGATGGAGGCTCTGTGAGGCTGACGGCGCAGTGTAGATGGAGGCTCTGTGAGGCTGACGGCGCAGTGTAGATGGAGGCTGACGGCGAAGTGTAGATGGAGGCTGACGGTGCAGTGTAGATGGAGGCTGACGGTGCAGTGTAGATGGAGGCTGACGGTGCAGTGTAGATGGAGGCTGACGGTGCAGTGTAGATGGAGGCTGACGGTGCAGTGTAGATGGAGGCTGACGGTGCAGTGCAGATGGAGGCTGACGGCGCAGTGTAGATGGAGGCTCCGCGAGGCTGACGGCGCAGTGTAGATGGAGGCTCCGCGAGGCTGACGGCGCAGTGTAGATGGAGGCTCCGCGAGGCTGACGGCGCAGTGTAGATGGAGGCTCCGCGAGGCTGACGGCGCAGTGTAGATGGAGGCTCCGCGAGGCTGTCGGTGCAGTGTAGGTGGAGACTCTGTGAGGCTGACGGTTCAGTGTAGATGGAGGCTGACGGTGCCTTGTAGATGGAGGCTGACGGCGCAGTGTAGATGGAGGCTGTCGGCGCAGTGTAGGTGGTGGCTGTCGGCGCAGTGTAGGTGGTGGCTGTCGGCGCAGTGTAGGTGGAGGCTGTCGGTGCAGTGTAGGTGGAGGCTGTCGGTGCAGTGTAGGTGGAGGCTCTGTGAGGCTGACGGTGCAGTGTAGATGGAGGCTGACGGTGCAGTGTAGATGGAGGCTGTCGGTGCAGTGTAGGTGGAGGCTGTCGGTGCAGTGTAGGTGGAGGCTGTCGGTGCAGTGTAGGTGGAGGCTGTCGGTGCAGTGTAGGTGGAGGCTGTCGGTGCAGTGTAGGTGGAGGCTGTCGGTGCAGTGTAGGTGGAGGCTGTCGGTGCAGTGTAGGTGGAGGCTGTCGGTGCAGTGTAGGTGGAGGCTGTCGGTGCAGTGTAGGTGGAGGCTGTCGGTGCAGTGTAGGTGGAGGCTCTGTGAGGCTGACGGTGCAGTGTAGATGGAGGCTGACAGTGCAGTGTAGATGGAGGCTGTCGGTGCAGTGTAGGTGGAGGCTGACGGTGCAGTGTAGGTGGAGGCTGTCGGTGCAGTGTAGGTGGAGGCTGTCGGTGCAGTGTAGGTGGAGGCTCCGCGAGGCTGACGGCGCAGTGTAGATGGAGGCTCCGCGAGGCTGACGGCGCAGTGTAGATGGAGGCTCCGCGAGGCTGACGGCGCAGTGTAGATGGAGGCTCCGCGAGGCTGACGGCGCAGTGTAGATGGAGGCTCCGCGAGGCTGACGGCGCAGTGTAGATGGAGGCTCCGCGAGGCTGACGGCGCAGTGTAGATGGAGGCTCCGCGAGGCTGACTGTGCAGTGTAGATGGAGGCTCTGTGAGGCTGACGGCGCAGTGTAGATGGAGGCTTTGTGAGGCTGACGGCGCAGTGTAGATGGAGGCTCTGTGAGGCTGAAGGTGCAGTGTAGATGGAGGCTGATGGTGCAGTGTAGATGGAGGCTGACGGTGCAGTGTAGATGGAGGCTGACGGCGCAGTGTAGATGGAGGCTGACGGCGCAGTGTAGATGGAGGCTGACGGCGCAGTGCAGATGGAGGCTGACGGCGCAGTGTAGATGGAGGCTCCGCGAGGCTGACGGCGCAGTGTAGATGGAGGCTGACGGCGCAGTGTAGATGGAGGCTGACGGCGCAGTGTAGATGGAGGCTGACGGCGCAGTGCAGATGGAGGCTGACGGCGCAGTGTAGATGGAGGCTCCGCGAGGCTGACGGCGCAGTGTAGATGGAGGCTCCGCGAGGCTGACGGCACAGTGTAGATGGAGGCTCCGCGAGGCTGACGGCGCAGTGTAGATGGAGGCTCCGCGAGGCTGACGGCGCAGTGTAGATGGAGGCTCCGCGAGGCTGACGGCGCAGTGTAGATGGAGGCTCCGCGAGGCTGTCGGTACAGTGTAGGTGGAGGCTCTGTGGGGCTGACGGTTCAGTGTAGGTGGAGGCTGTCGGCGCAGTGTAGGTGGAGGCTGTCGGCGCAGTGTAGGTGGAGGCTGTCGGCGCAGTGTAGGTGGAGGCTGTCGGCGCAGTGTAGGTGGAGGCTGTCGGCGCAGTGTAGGTGGAGGCTGTCGGTGCAGTGTAGGTGGAGGCTGTCGGTGCAGTGTAGGTGGAGGCTGTCGGTGCAGTGTAGGTGGAGGCTGTCGGTGCAGTGTAGGTGGAGGCTGTCGGTGCAGTGTAGGCTGTCGGTGCAGTGTAGGTGGAGGCGCCGCGAGGCTGACGGCGCAGTGTAGATGAAGGCTCCGCGAGGCTGACGGCGCAGTGTAGATGGAGGCTCCGCGAGGCTGACGGCGCAGTGTAGATGGAGGCTCCGCGAGGCTGACGGCGCAGTGTAGATGGAGGCTCCGCGAGGCTGACGGCGCAGTGTAGATGGAGGCTCCGCGAGGCTGACGGCGCAGTGTAGATGGAGGCTCTGTGAGGCTGACTGTGCAGTGTACATGGATGCTCTGTGAGGCTGACGGCGCAGTGTAGATATAGGCTGACGGCGCAGTGTAGATGGAGGCTGACGGCGCAGTGTAGATGGAGGCTGACGGCGCAGTGTAGATGGAGGCTGACGGCGCAGTGTAGATGGAGGCTGACGGCGCAGTGTAGATGGAGGCTCCGCGAGGCTGACGGCGCAGTGTAGATGGAGGCTCCGCGAGGCTGACGGCGCAGTGTAGATGGAGGCTCCGCGAAGCTGACGGCGCAGTGTAGATGGAGGCTCCGCGAGGCTGACGGCGCAGCGTAGATGGAGGCTCCGCGAGGCTGACGGCGCAGTGTAGATGGAGGCTCCGTGAGGCTGACGGCGCAGTGTAGATGGAGGCTGTGAGGCTGACGGCGCAGTGTAGATGGAGGCTCTGTGAGGCTGACGTTGCAGTGTAGATGGAGGCTCTGAGGCTGACGGCGCAGTGTAGATGGAGGCTCTGTGAGGCTGACGGCGCAGTGTAGATGGAGGCTCTGTGAGGCTGACGGCGCAGTGTAGATGGAGGCTCTGTGAGGCTGACGGCGCAGTGTAGATGGAGGCTCTGTGAGGCTGACGGCGCAGTGTAGATGGAGGCTCTGTGAGGCTGACGGCGCAGTGTAGATGGAGGCTCTGTGAGGCTGACGGCGCAGTGTAGATGGAGGCTCTGTGAGGCTGACGGCGCAGTGTAGATGGAGGCTGACGGCGAAGTGTAGATGGAGGCTGACGGCGAAGTGTAGATGGAGGCTGACGGTGCAGTGTAGATGGAGGCTGACGGTGCAGTGTAGATGGAGGCTGACGGTGCAGTGTAGATGGAGGCTGACGGTGCAGTGTAGATGGAGGCTGACGGTGCAGTGTAGATGGAGGCTGACGGTGCAGTGTAGATGGAGGCTGACGGCGCAGTGCAGATGGAGGCTGACGGCGCAGTGTAGATGGAGGCTCCGCGAGGCTGACGGCGCAGTGTAGATGGAGGCTCCGCGAGGCTGACGGCGCAGTGTAGATGGAGGCTCCGCGAGGCTGACGGCGCAGTGTAGATGGAGGCTCCGCGAGGCTGACGGCGCAGTGTAGATGGAGGCTCCGCGAGGCTGACGGCGCAGTGTAGATGGAGGCTCCGCGAGGCTGACGGCGCACTGTAGATGGAGGCTCCGCGAGGCTGTCGGTGCAGTGTAGGTGGAGGCTCTGTGAGGCTGACGGTGCCTTGTAGATGGAGGCTGACGGCGCAGTGTAGATGGAGGCTGTCGGCGCAGTGTAGGTGGTGGCTGTCGGTGCAGTGTAGGTGGAGGCTGTCGGTGCAGTGTAGGTGGAGGCTGTCGGTGCAGTGTAGGTGGAGGCTCTGTGAGGCTGACGGTGCAGTGTAGATGGAGGCTGACGGTGCAGTGTAGATGGAGGCTGTCGGTGCAGTGTAGGTGGAGGCTGTCGGTGCAGTGTAGGTGGAGGCTGTCGGTGCAGTGTAGGTGGAGGCTGTCGGTGCAGTGTAGGTGGAGGCTGTCGGTGCAGTGTAGGTGGAGGCTGTCGGTGCAGTGTAGGTGGAGGCTGTCGGTGCAGTGTAGGTGGAGGCTGTCGGTGCAGTGTAGGTGGAGGCTCTGTGAGGCTGACGGTGCAGTGTAGATGGAGGCTGACAGTGCAGTGTAGATGGAGGCTGTCGGTGCAGTGTAGGTGGAGGCTGACGGTGCAGTGTAGGTGGAGGCTGTCGGTGCAGTGTAGGTGGAGGCTGTCGGTGCAGTGTAGGTGGAGGCTCCGCGAGGCTGACGGCGCAGTGTAGATGGAGGCTCCGCGAGGCTGACGGCGCAGTGTAGATGGAGGCTCCGCGAGGCTGACGGCGCAGTGTAGATGGAGGCTCCGCGAGGCTGACGGCGCAGTGTAGATGGAGGCTCCGCGAGGCTGACTGTGCAGTGTAGATGGAGGCTCTGTGAGGCTGACGGCGCAGTGTAGATGGAGGCTTTGTGAGGCTGACGGCGCAGTGTAGATGGAGGCTCTGTGAGGCTGAAGGTGCAGTGTAGATGGAGGCTGATGGTGCAGTGTAGATGGAGGCTGACGGTGCAGTGTAGATGGAGGCTGACGGCGCAGTGTAGATGGAGGCTGACGGCGCAGTGTAGATGGAGGCTGACGGCGCAGTGTAGATGGAGGCTGACGGCGCAGTGCAGATGGAGGCTGACGGCGCAGTGTAGATGGAGGCTCCGCGAGGCTGACGGCGCAGTGTAGATGGAGGCTGACGGCGCAGTGTAGATGGAGGCTGACGGCGCAGTGTAGATGGAGGCTGACGGCGCAGTGCAGATGGAGGCTGACGGCGCAGTGTAGATGGAGGCTCCGCGAGGCTGACGGCGCAGTGTAGATGGAGGCTCCGCGAGGCTGACGGCGCAGTGTAGATGGAGGCTCCGCGAGGCTGACGGCGCAGTGTAGATGGAGGCTCCGCGAGGCTGACGGCGCAGTGTAGATGGAGGCTCCGCGAGGCTGACGGCGCAGTGTAGATGGAGGCTCCGCGAGGCTGTCGGTACAGTGTAGGTGGAGGCTCTGTGGGGCTGACGGTTCAGTGTAGATGGAGGCTGTCGGCGCAGTGTAGGTGGAGGCTGTCGGAACAGTGTAGGTGGAGGCTGTCGGCGCAGTGTAGGTGGAGGCTGTCGGTGCAGTGTAGGTGGAGGCTGTCGGTGCAGTGTAGGTGGAGGCTGTCGGTGCAGTGTAGATGGAGGCTCTGTGAGGCTGACGGTGCAGTGTAGATGGAGGCTGACGGTGCAGTGTAGATGGAGGCTGTCGGTGCAGTGTAGGTGGAGGCTGTCGGTGCAGTGTAGGTGGAGGCTGTCGGTGCAGTGTAGGTGGAGGCTGTCGGTGCAGTGTAGGTGGAGGCTGTCGGTGCAGTGTAGGCTGTCGGTGCAGTGTAGGTGGAGGCGCCGCGAGGCTGACGGCGCAGTGTAGATGAAGGCTCCGCGAGGCTGACGGCGCAGTGTAGATGGAGGCTCCGCGAGGCTGACGGCGCAGTGTAGATGGAGGCTCCGCGAGGCTGACGGCGCAGTGTAGATGGAGGCTCCGCGAGGCTGACGGCGCAGTGTAGATGGAGGCTCCGCGAGGCTGACGGCGCAGTGTAGATGGAGGCTCCGCGAGGCTGACGGCGCAGTGTAGATGGAGGCTCCGCGAGGCTGACGGCGCAGTGTAGATGGAGGCTCTGTGAGGCTGACTGTGCAGTGTACATGGAGGCTCTGTGAGGCTGACTGTGCAGTGTAGATGGAGGCTCTGTGAGGCTGACGGCGCAGTGTAGATAGAGGCTCTGTGAGGCTGACGGCGCAGTGTAGATATAGGCTGACGGCGCAGTGTAGATATAGGCTGACGGCGCAGTGTAGATGGAGGCTGTGAGGCTGACGGCGCAGTGTAGATGGAGGCTCTGTGAGGCTGACGTTGCAGTGTAGATGGAGGCTCTGAGGCTGACGGCGCAGTGTAGATGGAGGCTCTGTGAGGCTGACGGCGCAGTGTAGATGGAGGCTCTGTGAGGCTGACGGCGCAGTGTAGATGGAGGCTCTGTGAGGCTGACGGCGCAGTGTAGATGGAGGCTCTGTGAGGCTGACGGCGCAGTGTAGATGGAGGCTCTGTGAGGCTGACTGTGCAGTGTAGGTGGAGGCTCTGTGAGGCTGATGGCGCAGTGTAGATGGAGGCTTTGTGAGGCTGACGGCGCAGTGTAGATGGAGGCTCTGTGAGGCTGACTGTGCAGTGTAGATGGAGGCTCTGAGGCTGACGGTGCAGTGTAGATGGAGGCTCTGTGAGGCTGACGGCGCAGTGTAGATGGAGGCTCTGTGAGGCTGACGGCGCAGTGTAGATGGAGGCTCTGTGAGGCTGACGGCGCAGTGTAGATGGAGGCTCTGTGAGGCTGACGGCGCAGTGTAGATGGAGGCTCTGTGAGGCTGATGGCGCAGTGTAGATGGAGGCTCTGTGAGGCTGACGGCGCAGTGTAGATGGAGGCTGGCGGCGCAGTGTAGATGGAGGCTGACGGCGCAGTGTAGATGGAGGCTGACGGCGCAGTGCAGATGGAGGCTGACGGCGCAGTGTAGATGGAGGCTCCGCGAGGCTGACGGCGCAGTGTAGATGGAGGCTCCGCGAGGCTGACGGCGCAGTGTAGATGGAGGCTCCGCAAGGCTGTCGGTGCAGTGTAGGTGGAGGCTCTGTGAGGGTGACGGTTCAGTGTAGATGGAGGCTGACGGTGCCTTGTAGATGGAGGCTGACGGCGCAGTGTAGATGGAGGCTGACGGCGCAGTGTAGATGGAGGCTGACGGCGCAGTGTAGATGGAGGCTGTCGGTGCAGTGTAGGTGGAGGCTCTGTGAGGCTGACGGTGCAGTGTAGATGAAGGCTGACGGTGCAGTGTAGATGAAGGCTGACGGTGCAGTGTAGATGGAGGCTGACGGTGCAGTGTAGGTGGAGGCTGACGGTGCAGTGTAGGTGGAGGCTGTCGGTGCAGTGTAGGTGGAGGCTGTCGGTGCAGTGTAGGTGGAGGCTGTCGGTGCAGTGTAGGTGGAGGCTGTGAGGCTGACGGTGCAGTGTAGATGGAGGCTGACGGTGCAGTGTAGATGGAGGCTGACGGTGCAGTGTAGATGGAGGCTGACGGTGCAGTGTAGGTGGAGGCTGACGGTGCAGTGTAGGTGGAGGCTGACGGTGCAGTGTAGGTGGAGGCTGACGGTGCAGTGTAGGTGGAGGCTGTCGGTGCAGTGTAGGTGGAGGCGCCGTGAGGCTGACGGCGCAGTGTAGATGGAGGTTCTGCGAGGCTGACGGCGCAGTGTAGATGGAGGCTGACGGCGAAGTGTAGATGGAGGCTGACGGCGCAATGTAGATGGAGGCTCCGCGAGGCTGACGGCGCAGTGTAGATGGAGGCTCCGCGAGGCTGACGGCGCAGTGTAGATGGAGGCTCCGCGAGGCTGTCGGTGCAGTGTAGGTGGAGGCTCTGTGAGGCTGTCGGTGCAGTGTAGATGGAGGCTGTCGGTGCAGTGTTGATGGAGGCTGTCGGTGCAGTGTAGGTGGAGGCTGTCGGTGCAGTGTAGGTGGAGGCTCTGTGAGGCTGACGGTGCAGTGTAGATGAAGGCTGACGGTGCAGTGTAGATGGAGGCTGACGGTGCAGTGTAGGCTGTCGGTGCAGTGTAGGTGGAGGCTGTCGGTGCAGTGTAGGTGGAGGCTGTCGGTGCAGTGTAGGTGGAGGCTCTGTGAGGCTGACGGTGCAGTGTAGATGGAGGCTGACGGTGCAGTGTAGGTGGAGGCTGACGGTGCAGTGTAGGTGGAGGCTGACGGTGCAGTGTAGGTGGAGGCTGACGGTGCAGTGTAGGTGGAGGCTGTCGGTGCAGTGTAGGTGGAGGCTGTCGGTGCAGTGTAGGTGGAGGCTGTCGGTGCAGTGTAGGTGGAGGCTGTCGGTGCAGTGTAGGTGGAGGCTCCGCGAGGCTGACGGCGCAGTGTAGATGGAGGCTCCGCGAGGCTGACGGCGCAGTGTAGATGGAGGCTCCGCGAGGCTGACGGCGCAGTGTAGATGGAGGCTCCGCGAGGCTGACGGCGCAGTGTAGATGGAGGCTCTGTGAGGCTGACTGTGCAGTGTACATGGAGGCTCTGTGAGGCTGACTGTGCAGTGTAGATGGAGGCTCTGTGAGGCTGACGGCGCAGTGTAGATAGAGGCTCTGTGAGGCTGACGGCGCAGTGTAGATATAGGCTGACGGCGCAGTGTAGATGGAGGCTGACGGCGCAGTGTAGATGGAGGCTGACGGCGCAGCGTAGATGGAGGCTCTGTGAGGCTGACGGCGCAGTGTAGATGGAGGCTGTGAGGCTGACGGCGCAGTGTAGATGGAGGCTCTGTGAGGCTGACGTTGCAGTGTAGATGGAGGCTCTGAGGCTGACGGCGCAGTGTAGATGGAGGCTCTGTGAGGCTGACGGCGCAGTGTAGATGGAGGCTCTGTGAGGCTGACGGCGCAGTGTAGATGGAGGCTCTGTGAGGCTGACGGCGCAGTGTAGATGGAGGCTCTGTGAGGCTGACGGCGCAGTGTAGATGGAGGCTCTGTGAGGCTGACTGTGCAGTGTAGGTGGAGGCTCTGTGAGGCTGATGGCGCAGTGTAGATGGAGGCTTTGTGAGGCTGACGGCGCAGTGTAGATGGAGGCTCTGTGAGGCTGACTGTGCAGTGTAGATGGAGGCTCTGAGGCTGACGGCGCAGTGTAGATGGAGGCTCTGTGAGGCTGACGGCGCAGTGTAGATGGAGGCTCTGTGAGGCTGACGGCGCAGTGTAGATGGAGGCTCTGTGAGGCTGACGGCGCAGTGTAGATGGAGGCTCTGTGAGGCTGACGGCGCAGTGTAGATGGAGGCTGACGGCGCAGTGTAGATGGAGGCTGACGGCGCAGTGTAGATGGAGGCTGACGGCGCAGTGTAGATGGAGGCTGACGGCGCAGTGCAGATGGAGGCTGACGGCGCAGTGTAGATGGAGGCTCCGCGAGGCTGACGGCGCAGTGTAGATGGAGGCTCCGCAAGGCTGTCGGTGCAGTGTAGGTGGAGGCTCTGTGAGGGTGACGGTTCAGTGTAGATGGAGGCTGACGGTGCCTTGTAGATGGAGGCTGACGGCGCAGTGTAGATGGAGGCTGACGGCGCAGTGTAGATGGAGGCTGACGGCGCAGTGTAGATGGAGGCTGTCGGTGCAGTGTAGGTGGAGGCTCTGTGAGGCTGACGGTGCAGTGTAGATGAAGGCTGACGGTGCAGTGTAGATGAAGGCTGACGGCGCAGTGTAGATGGAGGTTCTGCGAGGCTGACGGCGCAGTGTAGATGGAGGCTGACGGCGAAGTGTAGATGGAGGCTGACGGCGCAATGTAGATGGAGGCTCCGCGAGGCTGACGGCGCAGTGTAGATGGAGGCTCCGCGAGGCTGACGGCGCAGTGTAGATGGAGGCTCCGCGAGGCTGTCGGTGCAGTGTAGGTGGAGGCTCTGTGAGGCTGTCGGTGCAGTGTAGATGGAGGCTGTCGGTGCAGTGTAGATGGAGGCTGTCGGTGCAGTGTAGGTGGAGGCTGTCGGTGCAGTGTAGGTGGAGGCTCTGTGAGGCTGACGGTGCAGTGTAGATGAAGGCTGACGGTGCAGTGTAGATGGAGGCTGACGGTGCAGTGTAGGCTGTCGGTGCAGTGTAGGTGGAGGCTGTCGGTGCAGTGTAGGTGGAGGCTGTCGGTGCAGTGTAGGTGGAGGCTCTGTGAGGCTGACGGTGCAGTGTAGATGGAGGCTGACGGTGCAGTGTAGGTGGAGGCTGACGGTGCAGTGTAGGTGGAGGCTGACGGTGCAGTGTAGGTGGAGGCTGACGGTGCAGTGTAGGTGGAGGCTGACGGTGCAGTGTAGGTGGAGGCTGTCGGTGCAGTGTAGGTGGAGGCTGTCGGTGCAGTGTAGGTGGAGGCTGTCGGTGCAGTGTAGGTGGAGGCTGTCGGTGCAGTGTAGGTGGAGGCTCCGCGAGGCTGACGGCGCAGTGTAGATGGAGGCTCCGCGAGGCTGACGGCGCAGTGTAGATGGAGGCTCCGCGAGGCTGACGGCGCAGTGTAGATGGAGGCTCCGCGAGGCTGACGGCGCAGTGTAGATGGAGGCTCTGTGAGGCTGACTGTGCAGTGTACATGGAGGCTCTGTGAGGCTGACTGTGCAGTGTAGATGGAGGCTCTGTGAGGCTGACGGCGCAGTGTAGATAGAGGCTCTGTGAGGCTGACGGCGCAGTGTAGATATAGGCTGACGGCGCAGTGTAGATGGAGGCTGACGGCGCAGTGTAGATGGAGGCTGACGGCGCAGCGTAGATGGAGGCTCTGTGAGGCTGACGGCGCAGTGTAGATGGAGGCTGTGAGGCTGACGGCGCAGTGTAGATGGAGGCTCTGTGAGGCTGACGTTGCAGTGTAGATGGAGGCTCTGAGGCTGACGGCGCAGTGTAGATGGAGGCTCTGTGAGGCTGACGGCGCAGTGTAGATGGAGGCTCTGTGAGGCTGACGGCGCAGTGTAGATGGAGGCTCTGTGAGGCTGACGGCGCAGTGTAGATGGAGGCTCTGTGAGGCTGACGGCGCAGTGTAGATGGAGGCTCTGTGAGGCTGACTGTGCAGTGTAGGTGGAGGCTCTGTGAGGCTGATGGCGCAGTGTAGATGGAGGCTTTGTGAGGCTGACGGCGCAGTGTAGATGGAGGCTCTGTGAGGCTGACTGTGCAGTGTAGATGGAGGCTCTGAGGCTGACGGCGCAGTGTAGATGGAGGCTCTGTGAGGCTGACGGCGCAGTGTAGATGGAGGCTCTGTGAGGCTGACGGCGCAGTGTAGATGGAGGCTCTGTGAGGCTGACGGCGCAGTGTAGATGGAGGCTCTGTGAGGCTGACGGCGCAGTGTAGATGGAGGCTGACGGCGCAGTGTAGATGGAGGCTGACGGCGCAGTGTAGATGGAGGCTGACGGCGCAGTGTAGATGGAGGCTGACGGCGCAGTGCAGATGGAGGCTGACGGCGCAGTGTAGATGGAGGCTCCGCGAGGCTGACGGCGCAGTGTAGATGGAGGCTCCGCAAGGCTGTCGGTGCAGTGTAGGTGGAGGCTCTGTGAGGGTGACGGTTCAGTGTAGATGGAGGCTGACGGTGCCTTGTAGATGGAGGCTGACGGCGCAGTGTAGATGGAGGCTGACGGCGCAGTGTAGATGGAGGCTGACGGCGCAGTGTAGATGGAGGCTGTCGGTGCAGTGTAGGTGGAGGCTCTGTGAGGCTGACGGTGCAGTGTAGATGAAGGCTGACGGTGCAGTGTAGATGAAGGCTGACGGTGCAGTGTAGATGGAGGCTGACGGTGCAGTGTAGGTGGAGGCTGACGGTGCAGTGTAGGTGGAGGCTGTCGGTGCAGTGTAGGTGGAGGCGCCGTGAGGCTGACGGCGCAGTGTAGATGGAGGTTCTGCGAGGCTGACGGCGCAGTGTAGATGGAGGCTGACGGCGAAGTGTAGATGGAGGCTGACGGCGCAATGTAGATGGAGGCTCCGCGAGGCTGACGGCGCAGTGTAGATGGAGGCTCCGCGAGGCTGACGGCGCAGTGTAGATGGAGGCTCCGCGAGGCTGTCGGTGCAGTGTAGGTGGAGGCTCTGTGAGGCTGACGGTGCAGTGTAGATGTAGGCTGTCGGTGCAGTGTAGGTGGAGGCTGTCGGTGCAGTGTAGGTGGAGGCTGTCGGTGCAGTGTAGGTGGAGGCTCTGTGAGGCTGACGGTGCAGTGTAGATGGAGGCTGACGGTGCAGTGTAGATGGAGGCTGACGGTGCAGTGTAGGTGGAGGCTGACGGTGCAGTGTAGGTGGAGGCTGACGGTGCAGTGTAGGTGGAGGCTGACGGTGCAGTGTAGGTGGAGGCTGACGGTGCAGTGTAGGTGGAGGCTGTCGGTGCAGTGTAGGTGGAGGCTGTCGGTGCAGTGTAGGTGGAGGCGCCGTGAGGCTGACGGCGCAGTGTAGATGAAGGCTCCGCGAGGCTGACGGCGCAGTGTAGATGGAGGCTCCGCGAGGCTGACGGCGCAGTGTAGATGGAGGCTGACGGCGCAGTGTAGATGGAGGCTCTGTGAGGCTGACGGCGCAGTGTAGATGGAGGCTTTGTGAGGCTGACGGCGCAGTGTAGATGGAGGCTCCGCGAGGCTGACGGCGCAGTGTAGATGGAGGCTGACGGCGCAGTGTAGATGGAGGCTCTGTGAGGCTGACGGCGCAGTGTAGATGGAGGCTTTGTGAGGCTGACGGCGCAGTGTAGATGGAGGCTCTGTGAGGCTGACGGCGCAGTGTAGATGGAGGCTCTGTGAGGCTGAAGGTGTAGTGCGGATGGAGGCTGACGGCGCAGTGCGGATGGAGGCTGACGGCGCAGTGCGGATGGAGGCTGACGGCGCAGTGCGGATGGAGGCTGACGGCGCAGTGCAGATGGAGGCTGACGGCGCAGTGCGGATGGAGGTTCTGCGAGGCTGACGGCGCAGTGTAGATGGAGGCTCTCCGCTCGCCCTTGCTCCTCCCTTCTGTACAGATTGTTGCTGTCAGACGTCTCCATGGTTTTCCTGACCCCTCCTCTCCAGATATCTGACCAATCACATCTCCGGCCTCGAGCGCTTTCCCGTTAGCTTTAAGACTCAGTTTGGGGGCGGCTGCTTCCGCCACATCGTGCTGGCTCTGCACTGGGGCGGCCACTATGGCGCCATCGGCATCAGTCGCCGGGAAGATCTCATGTACAAGCCTCTCCAGCACAGGACTCTGAATGATCTGATGGTAGACTTCCAGGATGCGTATGCTCGCTGCTGGCACATGCTCAAGAAGATAAAGATTGGTCCCTACGTGTCACATGACCCCCACAGCGTGGAGCAGATAGACTGGAAGCACTCGGTGCTGGACGTGCAGGAGCTGGGCGCAGAGGGGCTGCGGCGGGAGCTGGAGCGGCACAGCAGGGAGATGAGACTCAGGGTAATGATGGCAGACAGGCGCGCTCGTCCGGCAGGGCCCGGCCTTTTCCCATCTACTTATGTCTCTTTCTTCATAGATAATTAAGGGTCCCCCTTCACCTCCAAAAGAGCGAAGAAGGGAAGTCACCCCGTCCCCGCAGAGAGGACAGGCGAGCCCACAACGCAGGGAGCGGCCGGAGCGACGGTAAGGGGCTGCCTTTCCTTCCACAGATCGTTAATGGGTGGTGGTGAGATTGTGCGGATGCTCGCTGATCATGCCCCGTACACAGAGCTGCTGCCAGTACCAGATCCTGGCACTAGAGGTGCCGGCAGCCCAGAACCACGGCACTATGGGCCAGAACTGCTGTACAAGGCGGCCAGCAACATGGCTCCGAGCTCCACCAGGAGGACCTGGTTCTGGACCTGCCAGAGCTGCGGCTCCTGGCTATGCCATAATGAAGCAGAGCTACAGTGTATAACATTGCGGAGAGACAGACGACACAAAAGTCTACACGCGCCGGAGCGCCCTTTACTGGTCGTTCTGTGCACGTCGTCAGCGCTCACCCTGGCTGATCAGGTTATTAATGGACCACAGCCCGGCCAGCATAACCAACAGGCGGTCGTGATGGCACATGGTACACACACCTTATCGGAGCTGGAGATGTTCACGGGGTCCTGCCTCTGACGTTTGACTTCTGTTCTGTTTTTCAGGCCTTCAGGGGAAAAACCTGTGGACCCCAAGACCTTACCAGACCTCAGCAGCTACCAAATCCGGGTGTGAGGGTCGGCGCCGGATGGACGGACAGCACCAGATGGGCTAACGTTCTTCTTACCTCTACCTGGACTTTCTCTCCACCCCGAGGATCCATGGAGCGCCCTGATCTGACTCCTCACACATTGGCGTATTTAGTGGCGGGGGTCACTACTACTGAGCGAGGGGCTACACGTCAGTATTAACCCTTTGCAGATTGCCTTATCACTAAGCCACGTGTGCCAGCTTATCAGGGCCCAGGCCCTGCTCTCACCTCTGACGCTGCGGCGTCACACATTTGTCACCCATTTCTCTCAGCACTTTTTCTTCCCTAATAAAGGCGTGATCTGAGCGCGGCCTCGCCCGGCGTTGCTTTATGGGGGGTCACGGCAGGAGCGCAGCCCATCTGGTCGCCGCTGTGTTTATTGCCATATTCTCACACAATCCAGAATTAACATGGCTTCTTCTATACACTGTACAACCCCTGCTCCGGCCGGCGGCGCTGCAGACCCCCCGAGAATGACTCTGCTATATAAAAAAGCTGGGCAGCAGCAAATCCTAAAACCTACAGAAAGGACGAGTCCTGGGGGGAGGGAGCGGCCGCTCGGCCCTGCTGCGTGGTCCCTGCTGACAGATCCAGGCTGAACCGTGCCAGGAGACACAAGTGATCGGAGCAACAGAAGGGGTTGGGGAGACCCTGCGCCGCCCACAAATCCTCCTCAGACAGAAGACACAGCCGCCCCAGAAGCTTCAGCTGCGCATCCTTATAGAATCTCAGACCTGAAAGATACAGGACACGTGTGAGGCCGGCGGCACGGTGCAAACATGGCCGACGGTGTACTAAGCACTCACCGTGCTTCAGGCTGCACACAGGAATGGGCTCTGCCGAATAGAAGATATAATCCACTACGCTGCCCGAGCCCAGCGGCATCGTCGTGACCTCAAAGCGACCTTTAGCCGGCAGAAAATGGCTGTACACAGAAGTGAGGTCCAGACTGTGCTCCAGCAGCAAGGGCTGCGACCTGCAGGGGGAGACACTCCGATAAGGGCCAGTAACACCACGCTATACTCTAGTCACATCCAGAGCTGCAGTCACAGTCCTGATCACAGCCTGTAGTTCATCCATCCCGGCCCGTCCCCTCAATACTGTGAAGGACAGCAGAATTAGGAATGCAGCTCTAGCTATGATGAGATGGAGATTGATAAAGTCATAACCCTCCCCCAGTATCGCTACTGTACCCACCTGGCGGGCAGGCGGCTCCCGCTTAGTACCTGAATGAGGGTGCTCCATTGTCCATGTGGTAGTGGGCCGGCTCCCTGCCTGGA
Source organism: Phyllobates terribilis (assembly GCF_046119375.1). NCBI lineage: Eukaryota > Metazoa > Chordata > Amphibia > Anura > Dendrobatidae > Phyllobates > Phyllobates terribilis. The sequence continues at coordinate 8,262,536 of NW_027362767.1, forward strand.
TCTAGAAGATACAGACGGGATGAGCGAGGAGGCCGAAGTGCAGGGGGCGGGGCAGAGGGGGCCGAGCGCAGAGAGTGGGGCAGAGGGGGCCGAGCGCAGAGAGTGGGACAGAGGGGGCCGAGCGCAAGGGACAGGGCAGAGGGGGCGGGGCAGGACAGAGGGGGCCGAGCGCAGGGGGAACGGGGCAGATGGGCCGAGCGCAGGGGGAACGGGGCAGAGGGGCCGGGGGCAGAGGGGCAGGGGGAATGGGGCAGGACAGAGGGGGCCGAGCGCAGGGGACGGGGCAGAGGGAGGCCGAGCGCAGGGGGAACGGGGCAGGACAGAGGGGGCCGAGCGCAGGGGACGGGGCAGAGGGAGGCCGAGCGCAGGGTGAACGGGGCAGAGGGGGGCCGAGCGCAGGGGGAACGGGGCAGAGCGCAGGGGGGATGGGGCAGAGCGCAGGGGGCGGGGCAGACACCACTCACCCTACCTGGCTCATTGTCAGTCACGCCCTTCATCACCATCAGGTCCTCAGGTCTCTGCAGCGCGCAATCACAGTAACGGAGCTCCAGGAGGCGCTGACGACTGTATGTCTGTCTGTCTGTAGCAGGAAAAGACAGGTCAGCGATAGGAGCTTCCATCCCTCTCACTGAGGTCAGCGTTACGAGCCCCCGTGCCTCTCATGGAGGTCAGCGAAACGAGCCCCCGTCCCTCTCACGGAGGTCAGCGACCCGTGTCCCCGTCCCTCTCACTGACGTCAGCGAAAAGAGCCCCCTTCCCTCTCACTGAGGCCGTAGGACGGGCTCCTAATGTCCACATTTGTTCCCAGAACCCCTTTCTTGCAGGTTGATGTACTCTTTATTAGACCAGCATCGCGTTCAGCAATCTGTCCCCAGTGTCGCTCTGCACCCGCCATCATCAGAGGTGGCCTCGCATTACAGAGGACGCTCTGCACCCGCCATCATCGGACGTGGCCTCGCATTACGGAGGACGCTCTGCACCCATCATCAGACGTGGCCTCGCATTACGGAGGACGCTCTGCACCCATCATCAGACGTGGCCTCGCATTACGGAGGACGCTCTGCACCCGCCATCATCGGACGTGGCCTCGCATTACGGAGGACGCTCTGCACCTATCATCATCGGACGTGGCCTCGCATTATGGAGGACGCTCTGCACCCATCATCAGACGTGGCCTCGCATTACGGAGGACGCTCTGCACCCATCATCAGACGTGGCCTCGCATTACGGAGGACGCTCTGCACCCGCCATCATCGGACGTGGCCTCGCATTACGGAGGACGCTCTGCACCCGCCATCATCGGACGTGGCCTCGCATTACGGAGGATGCTCTGCACCCATCATCAGACGTGGCCTCGCATTACGGAGGACGCTCTGCACCCATCATCAGACGTGGCCTCACATTACAGAGGACGCTCTGCACCCGCCATCATCGGACGTGGCCTCGCATTACGGAGGACGCTCTGCACCCGCCATCATCGGACGTGGCCTCGCATTACGGAGGACGCTCTGCACCCGCCATCATCGGACGTGGCCTCGCATTACGGAGGACGCTCTGCACCCATCATCAGACGTGGCCTCGCATTACGGAGGACGCTCTGCACCCGCCATCATCGGACGTGGCCTCGCATTACGGAGGATGCTCTACACCCATCATCAGACGTGGCCTCGCATTACGGAGGACGCTCTGCACCCGCCATCATCGGACGTGGCCTCGCATTACGGAGGACGCTTTGCACCCATCATCATCGGACGTGGCCTCGCATTACGGAGGACGCTCTGCACCCATCATCAGACGTGGCCTCGCATTACGGAGGACGCTCTGCACCCGCCATCATCGGACGTGGCCTCGCATTACGGAGGATGCTCTGCACCCATCATCAGACGTGGCCTCGCATTACGGAGGACGCTCTGCACCCGCCATCGGCGGATGCGGCCTTGGTCCATACCTTTCACCTCGGCTGCCGGGGGAGTGATATACCGACAGCGGCCATTGATGCCCAGGAAGTCCGGCCACAGCGGGGAGGACAGGAGCCTTGGATTGGGGGTCGTACAGTAGCGCTCCTGCCCTGACACCTTCCAGGCGGGCAGACCCCGGTAGCTGAGGACCCCGTTGTGCAGCAGCTGGTAGAGCAGAGAGTCTGGGGTGGCATTCAGGTCTCCGCACAGTATTATTGGGCAGTGAGAACCATCAGGCGTGCGAGATAGTTTCTCCACCTCTGCCAGGAGAAGTGCCAGCTGTGCCAGCTTAATGTCCCCTCTCCGTGGATTGTATAGCAGGTGGGTATTGGCCACACACAGCGGGGGAGGAGCAGCACGGCCATCTTGTGTCCCTTCAGGGAGCCGCGGCTGCAGCAGTAGCACCAGTCCCACATTGTCGCGGTTTAAGACATCAATTGCAGGACGGAAAAATTCGACATGATTCTCGGCCAGTAGAGTGAAGCGTTCAGCCTTGAAGCAAGTGCAGCAGCCATCAGTCTTCCTGCCCGTCCGCCGCTTGTAGTGACAGCTGTACCCTGCAGGGGGAAACACCGCGTCCGTCAGCGTCACATTGCACCGCACTCCGGGGCCTCACACACAGCAGCCAGGACACATTACCCAGTGCGTGGAGGCTCGGCTCCACCTGCTCCCGATAATGGTCGTCCTGCACCTCCTGGAGACAGAGGATCTGAGGAAGAGCAGAGAGTAACGCAGAGACCACTAGGGGGCAGTATAAGCAGGGCATGTACAGCAAGGGAGGGGGAAGAACAACCCAGACCCTCGCGGTGACACCGTCCCACTCAGTGTCGACTCCTCATTGGGGGTCCCGCTCCCTCCGCTGACTTACGTCGGCCTCCCAGTGCTGCAGCTCCTGGAGAATGTTGGGCCAGCGGTAGTCCCAGCGCAGGATCAGGGGGCTGCAGTGCAGGTACAGCTGGGGGTTCTGCTCCACCAGGTCCTGAGACAGGATGTTGTAAGACAGGACGGCAAAGTCAAACTGCTGCTCGTCAGGGAGTGGGGGTCCACACAGGTCCTGCCAATCCCTCCACAGGAGTTCTGATCACACAGAAGAAGACGATGAGTCCCCCCAATCACCCACACTGTCTGCCCCACGTGCCCACACTGACCGTGGTACATGACCGGCTGTGGGAGGCTCTGCTGCAGCTCGTCCATCCCCCACTTGCCATCTTCCTTGCTGCGCAGCATCCATTCCAGCATTGCCGAGTCCTCCTGCCACATGTCGCCTTCTATAGGTTTAGGTGAGGGCTCCAACCGCACTTCTTTGGGGCTTTTGTCCACCTCCTCTTCAGGAGCGCCCTCTGGAGGTGACCCCAGGACCTCTCCACTGGTCGGGCTGTCTACACCATCCATGGTTACCGTCCAGCCAGCGGCACAGGGGCTAAAGAGGCAAGCAGAGAGTGACAGCGGCAGGGAAGGGAGAGGCTGCAACGTCATACCTCGCACACACACGTCGCACATCGCGCACACACAACACACACAGCGGTGAAATAAGTATTGAGCACGTCACCAATTCTCTAAGTGAATCTATTTGTAAAGGTGCTATTGACATGAAATTCTCCCCAGATGTCGGTAACATCCAATCCACACAGGAAGGCAATCGCCATAAATGTCCATAAATTATGTGTAATAATGAAAAATGACACTGGGAATCAGTATTGAACGCATGAAGAAATAGAGGAGCAAAAAGCCCTGGAAAGTCCTGACACCGGCAGGGATCTATCAGTAATTAGGAAGCGATCCTGCCACTTAGTGACTGATAATATCAGCTGGTTCACCTGATGGCCGATAAAAAGGTGTCTCATTACCAAGGGGTCACACAAGAAACATCTCATGATGGGTAACACCAGTGAGCTGACTCAAGACCTTCCCAACCTTATTGTTGTAAAACATCCTGATGGCATTGGTTACAGGAGAATTTCTAAACTACTGAAGGCTCCAGTGAGCACTGCTGGAGACATAATCCGGAAGAGGAAAGAACATCATTTCACCATAAACCGGCCACGACCATGTGCTTCCCTCAAGATTTCACCATAAACTGGCCACGACCAGGTGCTTCCCTCAAGATTTCACCATAAACTGGCCACGACCTGGTGCTCCCCGAGAGATTTCACCATAAACCAGCCATGACCAGGTGCTCCCTGCGAGATTTCACCATAAACCAGCCATGACCAGGTGCTCCCTGCGAGATTTCACCATAAACCAGCCATGACCAGGAGCTCCTCGCAAGATTTCACCATAAACCGCCCACGACCAGGAGCTCCCCGCAAGATTTCACCATAAACCACCCACGACCAGGATTTCAGACAGAGGAGTGAAAAGAATTATCAGAAGAGTTGTGCAAGAGCCAAGGACCACCTGTGGAGAGCTACAGAAAGACCTGGAATCAGAAAGTACAATTGTTTCACTGAAAACTATAAGTAATGCACACAACCTCCAGGCACGCTCCCCGCGCAACCTCCGTGGCCGGCCAGCATGCACGCTCCCCGCGCAACCTCCGTGGCCGGCCAGCATGCACGCTCCCCACGCAACCTCCGTGGCCGGCCAGCATGCACGCTCCCCGCGCAACCTCCGTGGCCGGCCAGCATGCACGCTCCCCGCGCAACCTCCGTGGCCGGCCAGCATGCACGCTCCCCGCGCAACCTCCGTGGCCGGCCAGCATGCACGCTCCCCGCGCAACCTCCGTGGCCGGCCAGCATGCACGCTCCCCGCGCAACCTCCGTGGCCGGCCAGCATGCACGCTCCCCGCGCAACCTCCGTGGCCGGCCAGCATGCACGCTCCCCGCGCAACCTCCGTGGCCGGCCAGCATGCACGCTCCCCGCGCAACCTCCGTGGCCGGCCAGCATGCACGCTCCCCGCGCAACCTCCGTGGCCGGCCAGCATGCACGCTCCCCGCGCAACCTCCGTGGCCAGCCTGCACGCTCCCCATGGAGGACTCTACTGCTAAACAAAAAGCATGATCAAGCACGTTTACAGTTTGCTCAACATTTATTCAAGCCTGTGAAATCCTGGGAGAAGAGAGTCTGGTCAGCTGAGACCAAAATTGAGCTCTTTGGACGCCACAATCACACCATGCTCGGAGGCCAAAAGGCAACCGCATATCACCCCAAAAACTCCCTACAACAGTGAAGTGTAGAGGTGGGAACATCATGGTGTGGGGCTGATTTTCAGCAGATGGCACTGGCAAACTTCAATTGATTGAAGGAAGGATGAATGGACAAATGTACAGAGACATTCCTGCTAAAAATCTGCTGCCATCAGGGTGGACATTTCAGCAAGACAATGATCCCAAACACACTGTCAAGGAAGCTCTCAACTGGTGTCAGAGGAAGAAAATAAAGCTGCCGAGCCGATCACCGGACCTGAATGCTATAGAAAATGTAAGGAAGGAATAAAGCTCCGAGATCATAGAAGGAGCAACGGGAGAATCACTTTGTTTCTCCTGATCGCTGCCAACACAGAACAAGGTTAACTGCACAAGTCAGACTTAAGGTCGGCGAGCCGGAGCCATCGCTTCACAACGGATTTCACCCGCTGTACATGTCACACACACGAATATATACACATATATACACACTATATATATATACACACACACACACACACTATGTGTCAGCGTGCTGCGACTGATACACAAACTCCAATATTGCTGAAAATGTTAAAAACCTAAATGGTACTTGGTATTTTTTGATCAAAGAGCGCAAAAGCCTCCAACCCCATCAAGATGACATTTTGAAATGGATGGTCCCTAACCACTACATGTGCTGCCCATGTGCCAAAACGGCCTCATGTGAATGGGGAGTGAGAAGGAAACCAGACGCAGCAATTCTAGGAGTTTCTACAAGGCCTCAGCGGATAAATAGAAAAAGTCAAAGCGCAAGTCTCATGAGAGACACTGAAAAACACTGAACAGAAGACTAATAATTAATAAAGTTTATTGCATCAATAATAACAATGAGAAGTGGAGGGAGAAATGAGGCTAAAAACATTCATAGGGGAGCGGCTATTCCCTAGGGTGAGAGGCAGAAGAGGTCCCCAAGTCTAATAAATAATAATAATGGCTGTAAGAGCGGTATAGTATTTGATGCTCGGCATATTTATATGTTTTTCTTACCACAGTATATAAAATATGATACAGTACATGGGAATGAATGTGGTCGAGTCTTTATGAGCAGTAACAAGACATATACAGTATAATGACAAACATTGGCATTACTGTACAAAAAGCGCTCTACAATCTAAAAGAACAATACGGAGAGGAGCACTAAGAGTAACCAATTATGCAGGAAGGGTATAGAGTGTTATGCCCTTAGGTGGCGCACGTGGTTCATGGACACACTGTCCACGGACAGGACTTACCCTGGAGCGGCGTGACTAAGCAGCGACCTTGGTGTTCACTGGAGCCTCTAGTGGTGAGGTCAGGCTTGTGCGGCAGGTTGCTGCCAGGTGCCCCTCCAGAGTACGTCCAGCAGTATCAACTGATCCTAAGGGGCAAAGACGGCCCCCGAGACAGGTTCACGCCGTGCAGACAGGACGGCCGCCGGGGACAGGTTCACGCCGTGCAGACAGGACGGCCGCCGGGGACAGGTTCACGCCGTGCAGACAGGACGGCCGCCGGGGACAGGTTCACGCCGTGCAGACAGGACCGCCGCCGGGGACAGGTTCACGCCGTGCAGACAGGACCGCCGCCGGGGACAGGTTCACGCCGTGCAGACAGGACCGCCGCCGGGGACAGGTTCACGCCGTGCAGACAGGACCGCCGCCGGGGACAGGTTCACGCCGTGCAGACAGGACCGCCGCCGGGGACAGGTTCACGCCGTGCAGACAGGACCGCCGCCGGGGACAGGTTCACGCCGTGCAGACAGGACCGCCGCCGGGGACAGGTTCACGCCGTGCAGACAGGACCGCCGCCGGGGACAGGTTCACGCCGTGCAGACAGGACCGCCGCCGGGGACAGGTTCACGCCGTGCAGACAGGACCGCCGCCGGGGACAGGTTCACGCCGTGCAGACAGGACCGCCACCGGGGACAGGTGCAGACTCACTGGTCTCGGGATAGCAGACAGGTGCAGCCAATGCAGTTTCAGGATTGTACAGGTCACTGATAATTTAGTGACCTGCCTCCTTTTTAAAATTCCAAGCAGCCACCGCCGTCAGAGTGTGAAAATGGTGCCGGAAGCGGAGCATGTGCAGATCGACATTTTAGCTCCGTGAATTCTTCAGAGCCGAAATCTCGATCTGCGCATGTGGCGCTTCCAGCACGATTTTATTTAAGTCCTGCACACAGGATGCAGACACACTGAGCATGCGCTGTCCACACAATGATGGCGGAGGTGCAGAACTTTAAAAAGAGACAGGTCACTGAATAATCAGTGACCTGCACAAGAAGCAGAGGAGGCTGGTGGGGGGGCCAGAAGAAGACCCTGCCCCCACTGGAGCACAGAAGACTTCATTTTCTGAAAACTTCATAAGGTGAGTATTCAACAGCCACTGATCGGATCCCTTCACATCAAGTATCAGATTAATCGGCATCACAGCACCATTATGGCCATGCCTTTAATTTATAGGGCTAAATCCTGCTGACAGGTTCTGTCACAGCACTGTTGTTTGATATCCTGGGGCTAGGGGGGCTCCTTCCCTATCCCTAAAGGTAGTGGTGCCCTGGCTATGCCTGCTCCCCAGATTACTTCTAATGGTGAAGATGCCGGCGACATGTGCCTTGCTGAGCTCCTAAATCAGCCCTTATTTCTCCCCTCCCCCACCCAGGGAAGTGGGGAGTAGTAATGTATAAGAATACACAACCCAGACTAACAAGGGAAGATGTACAGGGATAAATGAAAATACCAATCATACAAATATGCACTCACAAACAACATCGTGGAACACCGGAGAGTAAAGGGAAGGAAAAAAACAAATAGGAGGATGAGGATGTGCACACAGGCAAATCGCCAAGCCACAGTCTTCAGAACAACACTCTAAACGCCTCCTTAACCCCTTCAACACCTTTGGCGTATCCATACGTCCAGGTCGCCTGGTACTTAGCTATACGATCGCCCCCGGGTGTGAGTGGATTCTGACAGCTGACACCCGGCACTCAGTGCCAGGAGCAGATCCTCACCGCTCCCAGCACTTTAACTCTCTACATTCTGCAATCGAAATCGATAGCAGCATTTAGAGAGCAGCCATTGCGGGGGCACGATCGTTGCTATGGTGACCCAATGTCGTCATACAACATCCGGGTCACCACTGCTAGCAAACTTGCTAGATCATGCTCAGTGCATTCCTAGGCTTTATAAGTGATAAGCCTGCAAAAAGTAAAAGTCCCATAGTGGGACAAAGTAAAAAGTATAAAAAACGTGCAAACAAAATTGTAAAAATATTTAAAAAAAAATGAATCAAACAATAAAAATATATTGTATCTATAAATAAATATTTTTATGGGAAAAAAAAATAAACAAAAAAAAAGTACACATATTTTGTATCGCTACATCCAGAGCGACCCCACTTATAAAACAGTCCCACTAGTTAACCCCTTTAGTGAACACGGTAATAAAAAAAAGAGGCAAAAAACAATGCTTTATCATCACAAAAAGTGTAATAAAACGCGATCAAAAAGACAAATGTAAATAAAAATGGTACCGCTGAAAAAGTCATCTTGTGCCGCAAAAAACAAGATGCCATACAACTCCATCACCCGAAAAATAAAAAAGTTATAGCGCTCAGAATAAAGCGATGGAAAAATGATCCAGGACTGTGGAGTCAGTAAGCCAAACCTCCGACTCCTCAATCTCCACGACTCCGACTCCCTCATACCCGGCTCATGTGTAAGTGATAAATTTACTGTGGCACAGATTCATCTCAGCTAAAAGTCCAGACCCTTAGATCAGGAATAGGACAGACATTTATAGGACATTTCATAACTTTCCCAAATTCTTATGAAAAAATATTCCCCAGAAACTGCATTGAACTACTGGACCCAATTTATTATATATTTAAGGAGTCCGAGTCGGTCCATTTTATACCGACTCCACCAAAATGGGCTCCGACTCCACAGCCCTGGTAGTATCGGTGTAATCGTACTGACCCGAAGAATAAAGCTGCCTATCAATTTTACCACAAGCGGAAAGGCTTAAAAGAAAAAAAAAAAAACAATTCCTGAATTGTTGTTTTTTGTTTATTCTGCCTCCCAAAAATTGGAATAGAAAGCGATCAAAAAAAATGTCACATGCCCAAAAATGGCTCCAATAAAAACATCAACTTGTCCCACATAAAACAAGCCATCACATGACTCTGTCTGCCAAAATATGGAAAAATTATAGCTCTTAAAATATGGCGATGCAAAAACTAGATTTTGCAAAAAAAAAAAGCGTCTTTTAGTGTGTGACAGCTGTCAATCATAAAAACCCGATATGATTCTGGTATCGCTGTAATCGCACCGACCCGAAGAATAAAGTCGTCTGATCACTTATACGGCACGAGGAACAGTGTAAAAAATACATGAAACCAATTATTCACTTGCTGTTTTCTTTGTTCATTCTGCCTCCCAAAGATCGCAGTAAGGCTCGGCTCACATTTATCCTGCGCTCTGCGCTGAGCGCTTACACCGGGGTTTCTGTGTAAATCTCTGAAATGCGTGATTCAGACAGAATCCCTGGCGGAAGATTCCCTGTAATAAGGCAGATGGCACCGTGGATGCCGTCTGGCCTATGATAAGGCGGTGTCTGTCTTTAGGCGTGAATAGAAGTGCGGTCTGCCACAGTTTTGTGCACTTCTGAAAAGGACAACACTGAACAGAGGCCAGACGGAGTCCAGAGTACCTCTGCTGCCTCATTATAGTGAATGGATCCCTTGGAGGTTTTATCTGAATCAAGTCACTCGGAGATTTAGATGGAAACTCCGATATAAGTGCTCAGTGTAGAGCGCAGGATAAATGTGATCCTAAATGTTATGTAAAATGTTCTCAACAAAAGCTTGAACTCACTCCACAAAAAAAGCCCCCACTCAGGTCCGTCATCTGTTAATGGACATATAAGGGCTTCCACGTTACTGGTAGTACAAAGGCTCTGGAAAAAAGAAATGGCTCCTCGCGCTCCAAAAGAAATCCAGTAACTTCTGTACTCCCAAATCCAAATGCCCCCTCCCTTCTGAGCCTCACAGTGTGCCTAAACCACAGTTAGCATCCACATTTTTGGCATTTCTGTAGCGATGAGAGCACGCTTAATTTATGGGTGCATGTCTCCAGAAGCACGAGCTGGTCACTACAACGTACTGGTCACTACAACGTACTGGTCACTACAACGTACTTATCAGTACTCTTCAAACACGACATGGCATCCGCTAATTATTCCAGCTAATTTTACATTCAAAAAGTCAAACCACGAACTTTCCCTTCCAACTCCGCTGTGCACCAAAACAGTATTTTTCCTGCACATACTAGGTATCAGTGCACTCAAGAGAAATCGCACAACAAATTGTATGGTGAAATTTTCCCTGTTACCCTACTGAAATTGCAAAATTTGGGGCTAAAAAACATTTTTGTGGGAAAAATTAGATTTTTTTTTATTTTCACAGCTCAACATTATAAACTTCTGTGAAGCACCTGGGGGCTCAAGGTGCTCACCACACATCTAGATAAGTTCCCTGAGGGGTCTAGTCTCCAGAATGGTGTCACGTGTGGGGGGTTTACACTGTTTAGGAACATCACGGACTCTTCAAACACGACATGGCAACCACTAATTACAGCAAATTTTATATTCAAAAAGTCAAATGGCGCTCCTTCCCTTCTGAGCCCTGCCGTGCGCCCAAACAGTTGTTTTCCCCCACATATGGGGTATCGGCATGCTCAGGAGAAATTGCACAACAAATTTTGGGGTCCATTTTCTCCTATCACCCTTGTGAAAGTAAAAAAAAATTGGGTCAAATTTTTGTGAAAAAGGTTAAATGTTTATTTTTTCCTTCCAAGGTCCATTAATTCCTGTGAAGCACCTGAAGGGTTAATAAACTTCTTGAATGTGGTTTTGAGCACCTTAGTGGTGCAGTTTTTAGAATGGTGTCACTTTTGGGTATTTTCTGTCATATAGTCACTTCAAATGTGATGTAGTCCCTAAAAAAAATGGTTGTGTAAACTTTGTTGGAAAAATTAGAAATCGCTGGTCAACTTTTAACTTCCTAAAAAAAATTAATGTATCAAAAATTGTGCTGATGTAAAGTAGACATGTGGGAAATGTTATAAGCTATTTTGTGTGACATATCTCTCTGATTTAAGGGTATAAAAATTAAGTTTGAAAATTGCAAAATTTTTGCCAAATTTCCATTTTTTTTCCCACAAATAAACGCAAGTTATATCGAAGAAATTTCACCAATATAATGAAGTTCAATATGTCACGAAACAGTCTCAGAATCAGGGGGATCTGCTGAAGCTCCAGAGTTACTTCATAAAGTGACACTGGTCAGAATTGTAAAATTTCGCCTGGTAATGAAAGTGAAAACAGACTTGGGGATGAAGGGGTTAAACAACCACCAGCTCCAAATCCAGAACCAGGCAGTATGAAACTGGCAATCCCAGATTGCCAGAGTGGAGTATATATAGCAGAGGGGAGTGGCCAACACTGAACAGCTGAGAGCATCAAAGTAGGAAAGCTCCAGGACAACTGAACGGATTAACCCCTGCACTGCCAGCAGAAACCTACACGGTTTAATATGATGGTGAAGTGCTTTTAATCAGTGCAGGAGTATGTGAAGTCACACACCGCGGTCTTCTGGCTCCTCTCTGTAACGGTAAACCTGTGACAGGCTCTCTTTAACCCCTTACTGGCCTGGGGCGTATTAGTACGCTCCAGGCCATCACCATCGGTTCAGTGAGGGCTCCGGCGGTGAGCCCGCACTGAACCAGGCACATGTCAGCTGATTCTTACAGCTGACATGTGCCCGCAACAGCCGCGGGTGGAACCGCAATCCACCCGCGGCTGTTAACCAGTTAAATGCCGCTGTCAATCTCTGACAGCAGCATTTAACATTGCCGCGCCGGAAGATCGGCCTTAGCCCCGCCCATCAGTGACCCCGTTACGTAATTGCGGGTCACCGATGCGTGGGTATGACAACCAGGGGTCTGCAGCAGACCCCTGTGGTTGTCATGTCTCGCTTGCTGTGAGCGCCACCTAGTGGTCGGCGCTCATAGCACATGAGCATTTCTGGTACTCGGAGGCCATCTGCTCATCGCCTCTGTGCAACAGAGCTGATCAGATAACTGCAGCGTCTAGTCTCCTATGGAGACTATAGACGAAAGAAGAAAGTGGAGAAAAAATATTTTTAAAAATATTAGAAAAATAAAAAAAAATACAAAAGTGTAAGTCACCCCCCTTTCGCCCCTTTCAAAATAAAATAATAAAAAATAAACCCCACATACACATATTTGGTATCGCCGCTTTCAGAATCGCCCGATCTATCAATATAAAAAAAGGAATTAATCTGATCGGTAAACGGCGTAACGAGAAAAAAATTCCAAACGTCAGAATTACGTTTTTTTGGTCGCCGCAACATTGCAATAAAATGCGATAACGGGCGATCAAAACATCGTATCCACCCCAAAATGGTACCAATATAAACATCAGCCTGGCGCGCAAAAAATAAACCCTCACCCAGCCCCAGATCCCGAAAAATGGAGACGCTACGGGTCTTGGAAAATGGCGCCATTTTTTTTTTATTTTTTTTTTTTTTAGCAAACTTTGGATTTTTTTTTCATCACTTAAATAAAAAAGAACCTATACGTGTTTGGTGTCTACGAACTCGCAATGACCTGGAGAATGATGATGGCAGGTCAGTTTTAGCATTCAGTGAACGTGGTAAAAAATAAATAAAAAAAAACACATCTGTGGTATTGCACTTTTTTTTTGCAATTTCACCGCACTTGAAATATTTTTCCCGTTTTCCAGTACACGATATGGTAAAACCAGTGATGGCGTTGAAAAGTAAAACTCGTCCCGCAAAAAATAAGCCCTCACATGGCCATATTGACAGAAAAATAAAAACGCTATGGCTCTGGGAAGAAGGGGAGCAAAAAATGTAAATGCAAGAACGGAAAATGCTCCGGTCATGAAGGGGTTAAAGACAATAACTTGAGACATGGTGAATAATCACATTGGAGAGGAGAAGAGGGGGCGCGTGAGCACGTCGACGCGCGTTTCACCACACTGGGCTTCGTCAGGATAGCTAGCAATTAAAACCTTATATGGGCAAGACGGCAGAATAAGGAGCTGGGCCCTGGACGGGGATTGGAAGCTTTTGTGCTCTTTGATTAAAAAACGCCAAGACCTTGACAACTGTAACGTTTGCAGCAATATTGGAGTTTATGTCTGAATTAGTCACAGTGCGCTGACGCATCGTGTGTGTGTATGTGACATGCATGTATATTGGCCACATAGCGTATTGGGGCATTCATTTTATACTAAAGGTGTGCAGACCCTATTTTTTCTTTTGTGTTTAACACATACACACACGTCACATACAGTGCTGTGCATAGGCAGATGCAGAATAACAGGAGCAAAGTCAGACGCTTCAGACACGGAAGGATTAATAGTCTATTATCAATTCACAACATGGAAAGTGACTAAAGAAAAGAAAAATGTAAACCATCAGTATCCAGTGACCGCCCGTCGCCTCCGTCATCAGTATCCGGTGAGAGCCCGTCGCCTCCGTCATCAGTATCCGGTGACCGTCCGTCTCCTCCGTCATCAGTATCCGGTGAGAGCCCGTCGCCTCCGTCATCAGTATCCGGTGACCGTCCGTCTCCTCCGTCATCAGTATCCGGTGACCGTCCGTCTCCTCCGTCATCAGTATCCGGTGACCGTCCGTCTCCTCCGTCATCAGTATCCGGTGACCGTCCGTCTCCTCCGTCATCAGTATCCGGTGACCGTCCGTCTCCTCCGTCATCAGTATCCGGTGACCGTCCGTCTCCTCCGTCATCAGTATCCGGTGACCGTCCGTCTCCTCCGTCATCAGTATCTGGTGACCGTCCGTCTCCTCCGTCATCAGTATCTGGTGACCGTCCGTCTCCTCCGTCATCAGTATCTGGTGACCGTCCGTCTCCTCCGTCATCAGTATCTGGTGACCGTCCGTCTCCTCCGTCATCAGTATCTGGTGACCGTCCGTCTCCTCCGTCATCAGTATCTGGTGACCGTCCGTCTCCTCCGTCATCAGTATCTGGTGACCGTCCGTCTCCTCCGTCATCAGTATCTGGTGACCGTCCGTCTCCTCCGTCATCAGTATCTGGTGACCGTCCGTCTCCTCCGTCATCAGTATCTGGTGACCGTCCGTCTCCTCCGTCATCAGTATCTGGTGACCGTCCGTCTCCTCCGTCATCAGTATCTGGTGACCGTCCGTCTCCTCCGTCATCAGTATCTGGTGACCGTCCGTCTCCTCCGTCATCAGTATCTGGTGACCGTCCGTCTCCTCCGTCATCAGTATCTGGTGACCGTCCGTCTCCTCCGTCATCAGTATCTGGTGACCGTCCGTCTCCTCCGTCATCAGTATCTGGTGACCGTCCGTCTCCTCCGTCATCAGTATCTGGTGACCGTCCGTCTCCTCCGTCATCAGTATCCGGTGACCGTCCGTCTCCTCCGTCATCAGTATCCGGTGACCGTCCGTCTCCTCCGTCATCAGTATCCGGTGACCGTCCGTCTCCTCCGTCATCAGTATCCGGTGACCGTCCGTCTCCTCCGTCATCAGTATCCGGTGACCGCCCGTCCCCTCCATCATCAGTATCCGGTGACCGCCCGTCCCCTCCATCATCAGTATCCGGTGACCGCCCGTCCCCTCCATCATCAGTATCCGGTGACCGCCCGTCCCCTCCATCATCAGTATCCGGTGACCGCCCGTCCCCTCCATCATCAGTATCCGGTGACCGCCCGTCCCCTCCATCATCAGTATCCGGTGACCGCCCGTCCCCTCCATTATCAGTATCCGGTGACCGCCCGTCCCCTCCATTATCAGTATCCGGTGACCGTCCGTCTCCTCCATCATCAGTATCCGGTGACCGTCCGTCTCCTCCATCATCAGTATCCGGTGACCGTCCGTCTCCTCCATCATCAGTATCCGGTGACCGTCCGTCTCCTCCATCATCAGTATCCGGTGACCGTCCGTCTCCTCCATCATCAGTATCCGGTGACCGTCCGTCTCCTCCATCATCAGTATCTGGTGACCGTCCGTCTCCTCCATCATCAGTATCTGATGACCGTCCGTCTCCTCCATCATCAGTATCTGGTGACCGTCCGTCTCCTCCATCATCAGTATCTGGTGACCTCCCGCCCCCTCCATCATCAGTATCTGGTGACCGTCCGTCTCCTCCATCATCAGTATCTGGTGACCGTCCGTCTCCTCCATCATCAGTATCTGGTGACCGCCCGTCCCCTCCATCATCAGTATCCGGTGACCGCCCGTCCCCTCCATCATCAGTATCCGGTGACCGCCCGTCCCCTCCATCATCAGTATCCGGTGACCGCCCGTCCCCTCCATCATCAGTATCCGGTGACCGCCCGTCCCCTCCATTATCAGTCACCAGACACTGATGATTTACGTTTCTCTTCTTCAGCCTCTTTCTATGTTGTGAATTGATGACAGGCCATTAACCCTTCCGTGTCTGCCGCACGTCTCTCACCTGCCTGTGACTTTCGCGCACGTCTCACGCTCCCGGTTCTTCCTCACGCTCCCGGTTCTTCCTCACGCTCCCGGTTCTTCCTCACGGTCCCGGTTTCGGCTCCGCTCCGGTCACTTCTCCTGACGGCTCTGCACGTGCTTCCGGCCAAAACAATAATACTATCATCTCACTTCCGGTGTGACGGGTTCCTTTCCGGGTGAGAGCAGCACGAGATGCACGTTACCAACGCACTGACGTCATCGTGTTCACGCCCCCGCATCATGTGATCGTGACCCCAAGTTCTACACAAACGCCCCGAGATCCAGAGCCCCCCCCCGATCACCCCACAGTTATATACAGACCCCCCCATATCCAGAGACCCCCGAACATCCCACAGTTATATACAGACACCCCCATATCCAGAGACCCCCGAACATCCCACAGTTATATACAGACGCCCCATATCCAGAGACCCCCGAACACCCCACAGTTATATACAGACCCCCCCATATCCAGAGACCCCCGAACATCCCACAGTTACATACAGACGCCCCATATTCAGAGACCCCCGAACACCCCACAGTTATATACAGACCCCCCCATATCCAGAGACCCCTAACACCCCACAGTTATATACAGACGCCCCCATATCCAGAGACCCCCGAACATCCCACAGTTATATACAGACCCCCCCCATATCCAGAGACCCCTATCACCCCACAGTTATATACAGACGCCCCCATATCCAGAGACCCCCTAACACCCCACAGTTATATACAGATGTCCCATATCCAGAGACCCCCGAACACCCCACAGTTATATACAGACCCCCCCATATCCAGCGACCCACGAACACCCCACAGTTATATACAGACGCCCCATATCCAGAGACCTCTGAACACCCCACAGTTATATACAGACACCCAATATCCAGAGACCCCCGAACACCCCTCAGTTATATACAAACGCCCCCATATCCCGAGACCCCGAACACCCCACAGTTATATACAGACACCCCCATATCCAGAGACCCCCGAACACCCCACAGTTATATACAAACGCCCCCATATCCAGAGACCCCTCAACACCCCACAGTTATATACAGACACCCCCATATCCAGAGACCCCCGAACATCCCACAGTTATATACAGACACCCCCATATCCAGAGACCCCCGAACACCCCACAGTTATATACAAACGCCCCCATATCCAGAGACCCCTCAACACCCCACAGTTATATACAGACACCCCATATCCAGAGACCCCCGAACACCCCACAGTTATATACAGACGCCCCCATATCCAGAGACCCCCGAACATCCCACAGTTATATACAGACACCCCCATATCCAGAGACCCCCGAACATCCCACAGTTATATACAGACACCCCATATCCTGAAACCCCCGAACATCCCACAGTTATATACAGACACCCACATATCCAGAGACCCCCGAACACCCCACAGTTATATACAGACGCCCCATATCCAGAGACCCCCGAACACCCCACAGTTATATACAGACACCCCATATCCAGAGACCCCCGAACACCCCTCAGTTATATACAGACCCCCCCCATATCCAGCGACCCACGAACACCCCACAGTTATATACAGACGCCCCATATCCAGAGACCCCCGAACACCCCTCAGTTATATACAAACGCCCCCATATCCAGAGACCCCGAACACCCCACAGTTATATACAGACCCCCCATATCCAGAGACCCCCGAACATCCCACAGTTATATACAGACACCCACATATCCAGAGACCCCCGAACACCCCACAGTTATATACAGACGCCCCATATCCAGAGACCCCCGAACACCCCACAGTTATATAAGACACCCCATATCCAGAGACCCCCGAACACCCCTCAGTTATATACAGACCCCCCCCATATCCAGCGACCCACGAACACCCCACAGTTACATACAGACGCCCCATATTCAGAGACCCCCGAACACCCCACAGTTATATACAGACCCCCCATATCCAGAGACCCCTAACACCCCACAGTTATAGACAGACGCCCCATATCCAGAGACCCCCGAACACCCCACAGTTATATACAGACCCCCCCATATCCAGCGACCCACGAACACCCCACAGTTATATACAGACGCCCCCATATCCAGAGACCTCTGAACACCCCACAGTTATATACAGACACCCAATATCCAGAGACCCCCGAACACCCCTCAGTTATATACAAACGCCCCCATATCCCGAGACCCCGAACACCCCACAGTTATATACAGACGCCCCCATATCCAGAGACCCCTGAACACCCCACAGTTATATACAGACACCCCATATCCAGAGACCCCCGAACACCCCTCAGTTATATACAAACGCCCCCATATCCCGAGACCCCGAACACCCCACAGTTATATACAGACGCCCCATATCCAGAGACCCCCGAACACCCCTCAGTTATATACAAACGCCCCCATATCCAGAGACCCCGAACACCCCACAGTTATATACAGACCCCCCATATCCAGAGACCCACGAACACCCCACAGTTATATACAGACGCCCCCATATCCAGAGACCCCTGAACACCCCACAGTTATATACAGACGCCCCATATCCAGAGACCTCCGAACACCCCTCAGTTATATACAAACGCCCCCATATCCAGAGACCCCCGAAGACCCCACAGTTATATAGACACCTCATATCCAGAGACCCCCCGAACACCCCAGTTATGTACAGACGCCCCGAGATCCAGAGACCCCCGAATACCCCACAGTTATATACAGACGTTCCCATATCCAGAGACCCCGAACACCCTACAGTTATATACAGACCCCCCATATCCAGAGACCCCCGAACACACCACAGTTATATACAGACCCCCCATATCCAGAGACCCCCGAACACACCACAGTTATATACAGACGCCCCATATCCAGAGACCCCGAACACCCCACAGTTATATACAGACCCCCCCATATCCAGGGACCCCCGAACACTCCACCGTTACATACAGATGCCCCATATCCAGAGACCCCCGAACATCCCACAGTTATATACAGACGCCCCCATATCCAGAGACCCCCGAACATCCCACAGTTATATACAGACCCCCCCATATCCAGAGACCCCGGAACATCCCACAGTTATATACAGACACCCCCATATCCAGAGACCCCCGAACATCCCACAGTTATATACAGACACCCCCATATCCAGAGACCCCGGAACATCCCACAGTTATATACAGACCCCCCCATATCCAGAGACCCCCGAACATCCCACAGTTATATACAGACACCCCCATATCCAGACACCCCTGAACACACCACAGTTATATAGAGACGCCCCAATATTTTATGCCCTCTCATACTTTGCAGTTCTCCTGCCCGGCATGTGTGGGGTCTACGTCGCTCCCTGGTGGGAGATGTCCCCTTCTTCTTTCTTGGTGGTCTCCTCGGGATATTGGGGCATTGTCTCTGGGAGTTTCTCTGTGACAGGGGGGACGTCAGGAAAACCTGAGCCATGTGTGCCGGTGAATGCCGGCGTTACGGGGGGGCCGTGATTACTGGTGCAGCAGTTGGGACCCCCCCCACTGGGGGATATGTGATCCATGGTGTGGATTACACCTGTCACACTTGTTGCCGGCAGCAGTATGGCCGCCCTGTGTCCGGATCTGCTCAGCCTCTCACTAGAGACCTCTGAGGACCAGTACGACACCGACCTGGACGCCGCAGGTGAGTGCTCCGCGCCGCCGTCCTGCTGGGCGAGCGCCAGGTGTTATCAGAGCCAAATGTAAGGAGTTGCCTAATCCTATGCCATCCCCGACAAGCAGACGTCCATCATGACTGCAGGCTGCCAGGGCTGACCTGTCAGTGCCCGGGTGGTGCCGTCTCTGCAGCAGAGGACTGAGCAGAACTCTCCCCTTCACCCCTCAGAGTCGTCTCCCACCGAGGCCACTGACGGGATGCACTTGCACATGCAGGCGTGCCACCAGGTGGGCGTTCTGCCCGCCTCGTACTTTCTCCGTCACATGTACAGGACACGTGTGGATCTGAAGCATCATGGACTGGGGCCTCGTGGAGCCCGCGCTTTGGCCGCAGTCCTGCAGGTAAGTGTCCCACCGCAGTGTCAGCAAGCTGCAGTCCTATGTCAGGTGACTGCACATTCTCCGCAGCCCCATGCTCTCTGTATTCCAGACTAACACAAGCATCACCCATCTGAGTCTGGAAGACAACTGGATTCAGGCCGAGGGGCTGAAGCACCTGGTGCTGGTGCTGAGAGAGAACCACTCCATCCAGGAGCTGGTAGGGACGTGACAGACTGTGTGTATCTACGAGCAGGCCAACTGTATACTCAGGGCTGTATTCTCTGCTCCACCAGGACCTGTCTGACAACCACCTGGGCGAGCGGGGCTCGGACGTGCTCTCCGCCATGTTGCTGGACAACCTCTCCCTCATTGACCTCAATCTAGCGCGTAAGTTATTGCGCCACCCGCCACAGGAAGGATCACTCCTAATACACCCGCCGGAAGGAGGCTACTACTAGATAACATATTTAACCAAAATAATGGGCAAAATTCAAAAAGAGCAAACAGTAACTCCAACAACAGCTGTAAAGCCATAATGACGGGAGACGCCCCCAAAGTGTAAGAAAATCTGAAAACCTGCTTATAAACCATGGAAAGGGGCTGAAGAGGGAGGGAAGGGGGCCGAAATGTGCAGGCAGTCAGCGCCCACGTCATCAGAGCACATCCACACCACCTATAGCCATCCCCGCACGGGCTCCAGCCTCTCCAGGACACCCGTAAGTCAGGCCATTATGCACGGTACGTCATGCCTGGGAGGGAATTCATCAACCATTTCGCTTTTTCATTTGGATTTATTTGAGGAATTGTCCTTATTTAATATTAGAGCATTTTACTCTTCCCTCTGCACTGGGAGGTGATTTGTGTATTGATCAGCTGGAGGATGGGACTGTCCCTCCCAGGGTCACGATAGGACCCTACCTCCCAGCGTTGTGAAGGGAACCTCCCTCCCAGCGTTACAATGGGATCGTCCCTTCCATCGTCGCGATGGGAACCTCCCTCCCAGCATCGCAAAGGGACCGTCCCTCCCAGCGTCGCGATGGGAACCTACCTCCCAGCGTTGTGAAGGGACCTTCCCTCCCAGCGTCACAATGGGACCGTCCCTCTCAGCGTCGCGATGGGAACCTCCCTCCCAGCATCGCAAAGAGACTGTACCTCTCAGCGTCACGATGGGACCCTAACTCCCAGCATTGTGAAGGGACTGTTCCTCCCAGCGTCACGATGGGACCGTCCCTCCCAGTGTCGCGATGGGACCCTCCCTCCCAGCATCGCAAAGGGACCGTCTCTCCCAGCATTGTGAAGGGACCATTCCTCCCAGCGTCGTGAAGAGACCATCCCTCCCAGCGTCGTGAAGAGACAGTCCCTCCCAGCGTCGTGAAGGATCTGTCCCTTCCAGCATCGCAATGGGACTGTCCCTCTCAGCGTCGCGATGGTACCCTACCTCCCAGCAATGTGAAGGGACTGTCCATTCCACTGTCATGATGGGACCGTCCCTCCCAGCGTCGTGATAGGACCCTCCCTCCCAGCATCGCAAAGGGACCGTCCCTCCCAGTGCCGCGATGGGACCCTACCTCCCAGCGTTGTGAAGGGACCGTCCCTCCCAGCGTCCCGAAGAGCCCGTCCCTCCCAGCGTCGCCATGAGACCGTCCCTCCCAGTGTCACCATGAGATCGTCCCTCCCAGCGTCGCCTTGGGACCATCCCTCCCAGCGTCGCCATGGGACCCTCCCTCCCAGCGTCGCCATGGGACCCTCCCTCCCAGCGTCACCATGGGACCGTCCCTCCCAGCGTCACCATGGGACCGTCCTTCCCAGCGTAGCCATGGGACCCTCCCTCCCAGCGTCGCCATGGGACCGTCACTCCCAGCGTCGCCATGGGAGGGTCCCTCCCAGCGTAGCCATGGGACCCTCCCTCCCAGCGTCACCATGGGACCGTCCCTCCTGGCATCACGTGCTCCTTTTTATGTTTTACAATCATGTTTTCTATGACACAATACAGATTGTTCTGTTTTATACTTTGGCCTCATCTCCCTTCATAACAGGTTTATTATCGACACCATCTGAGGATCAATGTGATGTAAGGGAGATTAAGAGAGAAATACAAGTGCTTCTCACAAAATTAGAATATTATCAAAAAGTTAATTTATTTCAGTTCTTCAATACAAAAAGTGACACTCCTATATTATATAGAGTTATTACACACAGAGGGATCTATTATATAGAGTCATTACACACAGAGGGATCTATCATATAGAGTCATTACACACAGAGGGATCTATTATATAGAGTCATTACACAAAGAGGGATCTATTATATAGAGTCATTACACACAGGGATCTATTATATAGTCATTACACGCAGAGGGATCTATTATATAGAGTCATTACACACAGAGGGATCTATTATATAGAGTCATTACACACAGAGTGATCTATTATATAGAGTCATTACACACAGAGGGATCTATTATATAGAGTCATTACACACAGAGTGATCTATTATATAGAGTCATTACACACAGAGGGATCTATTATATAGAGTCATTACACACAGAGGGATCTATTATATAGAGTCATTACACACAGAGGGATCTATTATATAGAGACATTACACACAGAGGGATCTATTATATAGAGTCATTACACACAGAGGGATCTATTATATAGAGTCATTACACACAGAAGGATCTATTATATAGAGTCATTACACACAGAGTGATCTATTATATAGAGTCATTACACACAGAGTGATCTATTATATGGAGTTATTACACACAGAGGGATCTATTATATAGAGTCATTACACACAGAGGGATCTATTATATAGAGTCATTACACACAGAGGGATCTATTATATAGTCATTACACACAGAGTGATCTATTATATAGAGTCATTACACACAGAGGGATCTATTATATAGAGTCATTACACACAGAGGGATCTATTATATAGAGTCATTACACACAGAGTGATCTATTATATAGAGTCATTACACAGAAGAGGGATCTATTATATAGAGTCATTACACACAGAGGGATCTATTATATAGAGTCATTACACACAGAGGGATCTATTATATAGAGTCATTACACAGAAGAGGGATCTATTATATAGAGTCATTACACACAGAGGGATCTATTATATAGAGTCATTACACACAGAGTGATCTATTATATAGAGTTATTACACACAGAGTGATCTATTATATAGAGTCATTACACACAGAAGGATCTATTATATAGAGTCATTACACACAGAGTGATCTATTATATAGAGTCATTACACACAGAAGGATCTATTATATAGAGTCATTACACACAGAGTGATCTATTATATAGTCATTACACACAGAGTGATCTATTATATAGAGTTATTACACACAGAGGGATCTATTATATAGAGTCATTACACACAGAGGGATCTATTATATAGAGTCATTACACACAGAGTGATCTATTATATAGAGTCATTACACACAGAGGGATCTATTATATAGAGTCATTACACACAGAGGGATCTATTATATAGAGTCATTACACACAGAGGGATCTATTATATAGAGTCATTACACACAGAGGGATCTATTATATAGAGTCATTACACACAGAGGGATCTATTATATAGAGTCATTACACACAGAGTGATCTATTATATAGAGTCAATACACACAGAGTGATCTATTATATAGAGTCATTACACGCAGAGGGATCTATTATATAGAGTCATTACACGCAGAGGGATCTATTATATAGAGTCATTACAGGCAGAGTGATCTATTATATAGAGTCATTACACACAGATGGATCTATTATATAGAGTCATTACACACAGAGGGATCTATTATATAGAGTCATTACACGCAGAGGGATCTATTATATAGAGTCATTACACACAGAGGGATCTATTATATAGAGTCATTACACACAGAAGGCTCTATTATATAGAGTCATTAAACACAGAGGGATCTATTATATAGAGTCATTACACACAGAGGGCTCTATTATATAGAGTCATTACATACAGAGTGATCTATTATATAGAGTCATTAAACACAGAGTGATCTATTATATAGAGTCATTACACACAGAGGGATCTATTATATAGAGTCATTACACTCAGAGGGATCTATTATATAGAGTCATTACACGCAGAGGGATCTATTATATAGAGTCATTACACACAGAGGGATCTATTATATAGAGTCATTACACACAGGGATCTATTATATAGAGTCATTACACACAGAGTGATCTATTATATAGAGTCATTACACACAGAGGGATCTATTATATAGAGTTATTACACACAGAGTGATCTATTATATAGAGTCATTACACACAGAAGGATCTATTATATAGAGTCATTACACACAGAGTGATCTATTATATAGAGTCATTACACACAGAGGGATCTATTATATAGAGTCATTACACACAGAGGGTTCTATTATATAGAGTCATTACACACAGAGGGATCTATTATATAGAGTCATTACACACAGAGGGATCTATTATATAGAGTCATTACACACAGAGGGATCTATTATATAGAGTCATTACACACAGAGTGATCTATTATATAGAGTCAATACACACAGAGTGATCTATTATATAGAGTCATTACACGCAGAGGGATCTATTATATAGAGTCATTACACGCAGAGGGATCTATTATATAGAGTCATTACAGGCAGAGTGATCTATTATATAGAGTCATTACACACAGATGGATCTATTATATAGAGTCATTACACACAGAGGGATCTATTATATAGAGTCATTACACGCAGAGGGATCTATTATATAGAGTCATTACACACAGAGGGATCTATTATATAGAGTCATTACACACAGAAGGCTCTATTATATAGAGTCATTAAACACAGAGGGATCTATTATATAGAGTCATTACACACAGAGGGCTCTATTATATAGAGTCATTACATACAGAGTGATCTATTATATAGAGTCATTAAACACAGAGTGATCTATTATATAGAGTCATTACACACAGAGGGATCTATTATATAGAGTCATTACACTCAGAGGGATCTATTATATAGAGTCATTACACGCAGAGGGATCTATTATATAGAGTCATTACACACAGAGGGATCTATTATATAGAGTCATTACACACAGGGATCTATTATATAGAGTCATTACACACAGAGTGATCTATTATATAGAGTCATTACACACAGAGTAATCTATTCTATAGAGTCATTACACACAGAGGGATCTATTATATAGAGTCATTACACACAGAGTGATCTATTATATAGAGTCATTATACACAGAGGGATCTATTATATAGAGTCATTACACAGAGGGATCTATTATATAGCGTCCTTACACACAGAGGGATCTATTATATAGAGTCATTACACGGTGATCTATTATATAGCGTCATTACACACAGAGGGATCTATTATATAGAGTCATTACATACAGAGTGATCTATTATATAGAGTCATTACACACAGAGGGATCTATTATATAGAGTCATTACACACAGAGGGATCTATTATATAGAGTCACTACACACAGAGGGATCTATTATATAGAGTCATTACACACAGAGTGATCTATTATATAGAGTCACTACACACAGAGGGATCTATTATATAGAGTAATTACACACAGAGGGATCTATTATAGAGTCATTACACACAGAGGGATCTATTATATAGAGTCATTACACACAGAGTGATCTATTATATAGAGTCATTACACACAGAGGGATCTATTATATAGAGTCATTACACACAGAGGGATCTATTATATAGAGTCATTACACGCAGAGTGATCTATTATATAGAGTCATTACACACAGAGTGATCTATTATATAGAGTCATTACACGCACAGGGATCTATTATATAGAGTCATTACACACAGAGGGATCTATTATATAGAGTCATTACACGCAGAGGGATCTATAATAGAGAGTCATTACACACTGAGGGAACTATTATATAGAGTCATTGCACGCAGAGGGATCTATTATATAGAGTCATTACACACAGAGGGCTCTATTATATAGAGTCATTACACGCAGAGGGATCTATTATATAGAGTCATTACACGCAGAGGGATCTATTATATAGAGTCATTACACGCAGAGGGATCTATTATATAGAGTCATTACACGCAGAGGGATCTATTATATAGAGTCATTACACGCAGAGTGATCTATTATATAGAGTCATTACACGCAGAGGGATCTATTATATAGAGTCCTTACACGCAGAGGGATCTATTATATAGAGTCATTACACACAGACGGATCTATTATATAGAGTCCTTACACACAGAGGGATCTATTATATAGAGTCATTACACACAGAGGGATCTATTATATAGAGTCATTCCACACAGAGGGATCTATTATATAGAGTCATTCCACACAGAGGGATCTATTATATAGAGTCATTACACGCAGAGGGATCTATTATATAGAGTCATTACACACAGAGGGATCTATTATATAGAGTCATTACACACAGAGGGATCTATTATATAGAGTCATTACACACAGGGATCTATTATATAGAGTCATTACACACAGAAGGCTCTATTATATAGAGTCATTACACACAGAGGGATCTATTATATAGAGTCATTAAACACAGAGGGATCTATTATATAGAGTCATTACACACAGAGGGATCTATTATATAGAGTCATTACATACAGAGTGATCTATTATATAGAGTCATTACACACAGAGTGATCTATCATATAGAGTCATTACACACAGAGGGATCTATTATATAGTGTCATTACACACAGAGGGATCTATTATATAGAGTCATTACACGCAGAGGGATCTATTATATAGAGTCATTACACACAGAGGGATCTATTATATAGAGTCATTACACAGAGAGGGATCTATTATATAGAGTCATTACACACAGAGGGATCTATTATATAGAGTCATTACACACAGAGGGATCTATTATAGAGTCATTACACACAGAGGGATCTATAATATAGAGTCATTACACACAGAGTGATCTATTATATAGAGTCATTACACACAGAGGGATCTATTATATAGAGTCATTACACACAGAGGGATCTATTATATAGAGTCATTACACGCAGAGTGATCTATTATATAGAGTCATTACACACAGAGTAATCTATTATATAGAGTCATTACACACAGAGGGATCCATTATATAGAGTCATTACACACAGAGTGATCTATTATATAGAGTCATTATACACAGAGGGATCTATTATATAAAGTCATTACACAGAGGGATCTATTATATAACGTCGTTACACACAGAGGGATCTATTATATAGAGTCATTGTAATATACCTGGCGGCGTCCTTGCATGGTGGTCCATCTCCCACTGTGCAAGAGGGCGCACTTGATCTCCTGTCCAGAATGTCTCTCTGGCTTCCCTCCATGCTGTCTGTTTGTGTCTGTTTCTGCTGCTTAAGGGCGGCGCCCGATCACTTCCTGCCTTTTGTACCTGCTGTGGGTCACACCCCTTGTGCGTCCTCAGCCTATTGCTGTCTGTCACTTGGTATATAGCTCAGCAGCTCCCTTCTATCCCTGCCTGAGCATAGTGTTTCCTTCAGTGTGTGCTTGCACTCTGAAGGTGCCAGGTCCCGTCTCTTGTCTCCTGCTTTTTGTATCAGTTCCCGTGTCTGAACTGAGTCCTGTATGTCTCCTGCTTTGCGGTATCAGCTCCCGTGTCTGAACTGAGTCCTGTATGTCTCCTGCTTTGCGGTATCAGCTCCCGTGTCTGAACTGTGTCCTGTATGTCTCCTGCTTTGCGGTATCAGCTCCCGTGTCTGAACTGAGTCCTGTATGTCTCCTGCTTTGCGGTATCAGCTCCCGTGTCTGAACTGAGTCCTTTCTGTGCTCTCTTGTCTGTCCTGTCTGAACACGCTCCTAGCCTGTTCCTCTCGCCTTCTAGTGGCCGATTTCCTAGACCCGCTCCTGTGTCTGGTCTGTCCTGTCTGAACACGCTCCTTGCCTGTTCGTTCCGCCTTCTAGTGGCCGATTTCCTAGACCCGCTCCTGCGTCTGGTCTGTCCTGTCTGAACACGCTCCTTGCCTGTTCGTTCCGCCTCTCTGGGGGCCGTATTCCCAGACCCGCTCCTGTATCCCTCTGCAGTGTCGGTCTCCTCCGTACACTCAGTTCCAGTCTGAACTCTCTCCTGTCCTTTACCTGTTTTGCCTCTATGTCCGTTCCCTTCCTTTTTCTGCAGAGTCTGAACTCGTACCTAACTCCTGCTTGTTGTCTCTGCAAGTACTGTGTGAGTATCTGGCTCTGTCTTTCCCTTCCTGTCTGTTCCGTGTGAACAGAGCCCTGTCCTCCCTGCTCAGCCTTGTCTGCACTCTAGCTGTGCTTGCCTGTAACCCTCTGCCTGTATTGTTCCTGAGTCCCGGTGTGTACTGGGTCCTATCCCGCCTGTGTTCCTACCTGCTAGTGCCTCCCTGTCTGCACTCTAGCTGTGCTTGCCTTTACCCCCCTGCCTGCATACCCGCCTGCCTGCATACCAGTCGTGCCTGCCTATACCCTCCAGTCTGTGTGCCAGCCTACCAGCCTGTTCCTGTATTCCCCTGTGTGGGTCAACAGCCGTGTCCGGGGTCTGTCCTGGAGTAGCACCTGGTCCCTCTGCTCGATTCCTCCTTGGTACACTGGCGTCGTATGCCGTCGTGCGACCCTGGTCGGATCGGGTGAATACTTAGTCACGCCCCTCCAGGCATTCACTCTCCGGCACGGTCCAGTGGAATCACTACCAATCACACGCACACGCCGCTTAGCCCGGGCGTGTGCATAACAGTCATTACACAGTGATCTATTATATAGCGTCGTTACATACAGAGGGATCTATTATATAGAGTCATTACATACAGAGTGATCTATTATATAGAGTCATTACACACAGATGGATCTATTATATAGAGTCATTACACACAGAGGGATCTATTATATAGAGTCACTACACACAGAGGGATCTATTATATAGAGTCATTACACACAGAGTGATCTATTATTTAGAGTCACTACACACAGAGGGATCTATTATATAGAGTAATTACACACAGAGGGATCTATTATATAGAGTCATTAAACACAAAGGGATCTATTATATAGAGTCATTACACACAGAGGGATCTATTATATAGAGTCATTACATACAGAGTGATCTATTATATAGAGTCATTACACACAGAGGGATCTATTATATAGTGTCATTACACACAGAGGGATCTATTATATAGAGTCATTACACGCAGAGGGATCTATTATATAGAGTCATTACACACAGAGGGATCTATTATATAGAGTAATTACACACAGAGGGATCTATTATATAGAGTCATTAAACACAAAGGGATCTATTATATAGAGTCATTACACACAGAGGGATCTATTATATAGAGTCATTACATACAGAGTGATCTATCATATAGAGTCATTACACACAGAGGGATCTATTATATAGTGTCATTACACACAGAGGGATCTATTATATAGAGTCAATACACGCAGAGGGATCTATTATATAGAGTCATTACACACAGAGGGATCTATTATATAGAGTCATTACACACAGAGGGATCTATTATATAGAGTCATTACACACAGAGCGATCTATTATAGAGTCATTACACACAGAGGGATCTATTATATAGAGTCATTACACACAGAGTGATCTATTATATAGAGTCATTACACACAGAGGGATCTATTATATAGAGTCATTACACGCAGAGGGATCTACTATATAGAGTCATTACACGCAGAGTGATCTATTATATAGAGTCATTACACACAGAGGGATCTATTATATAGAGTCATTACACACAGAGGGCTCTATTATATAGAGTCACTACACACAGAGGGCTCTATTATATAGAGTCATTACACACAGAGCGATCTGTTATATAGAATCATTACACACAGAGGGCTCTGTTATATAGAGTCATTACACACAGAGGGATCTATTATATAGAGTCATTACACACAGAGTTGTCTATTATATAGAGTCATTACACACAGTTGGATCTATTATATAGAGTCATTACACACAGAGGGATCTATTATATAGAGTCATTACACACAGAGTGATCTATTATATAGAGCCATTACACACAGAGGGATCTATTATATAGAGTCATTACACACAGAGGGATCTATTATATAGAGTCATTACACACAGGGATCTATTATATAGAGTCATTACACAAAGAGGGATCTATTATATAGAGTCATTACACACAGAGGGATCTATTATATAGAGTCATTACACGCAGAGTGATCTATTATATAGAGTCATTACACGCAGAGGGATCTATTATAGAGAGTCATTACACACTGAGGGAACTATTATATAGAGTCATTGCACGCAGAGGGATCTATTATATAGAGTCATTACACACAGAGGGCTCTATTATATAGAGTCAATACACACAGAGGGATCTATTATATAGAGTCATTACACACAGAGGGATCTATTATATAGAGTCATTACACACAGAGGGATCTATTATATAGAGTCATTACACACAGAGGGATCTATTATATAGTCATTACACACAGAGTGATCTATTATATAGAGTCATTACACACAGAGTGATCTATTATATAGAGTCATTATACACAGAGGGATCTATTATATAGAGTCATTACACAGAGGGATCTATTATATAGCGTCGTTAAACACAGAGGGATCTATTATATAGAGTCATTACACAGTGATCTATTATATAGCGTCGTTACACACAGAGGGATCTATTATATAGAGTCATTACACACAGAAGGCTCTATTATATAGAGTCATTACACACAGAGGGATCTATTATATAGAGTCATTAAACACAGAGGGATCTATTATATAGAGTCATTACACACAGAGGGATCTATTATATAGAGTCATTACATACAGAGTGATCTATTATATAGAGTCATTACACACAGAGTGATCTATCATATAGAGTCATTACACACAGAGGGATCTATTATATAGTGTCATTACACACAGAGGGATCTATTATATAGAGTCATTACACGCAGAGGGATCTATTATATAGAGTCATTACACACAGAGGGATCTATTATATAGAGTCATTACACACAGAGGGATCTATTATATAGAGTCATTACACACAGAGTGATCTATTATATAGAGTCATTACACACAGAGGGATCTATTATATAGAGTCATTACACACAGAGGGATCTATTATATAGAGTCATTACACGCAGAGTGATCTATTATATAGAGTCATTACACACAGAGTAATCTATTATATAGAGTCATTACACACAGAGGGATCCATTATATAGAGTTATTACACACAGAGTGATCTATTATATAGAGTCATTATACACAGAGGGATCTATTATATAGTGTCGTTACACACAGAGGGATCTATTATATAGAGTCATTACACAGTGATCTATTATATAGCGTCGTTACACAGTGATCTATTATATAGAGTCATTACATACAGAGTGATCTATTATATAGAGTCATTACACACAGAGGGATCTATTATATAGAGTCATTACACACAGAGGGATCTATTATATAGAGTCATTACACACAGAGGGATCTATTATATAGAGTAACTACACACAGAGGGATCTATTATATAGAGTCATTACACACAGAGTGATCTATTATATAGAGTCACTACACACAGAGGGATCTATTATATAGAGTTATTACACACAGAGGGATCTATTATATAGAGTCATTAAACACAAAGGGATCTATTATATAGAGTCATTACACACAGAGGGATCTATTATATAGAGTCATTACATACAGAGTGATCTATTATATAGAGTCATTACACACAGAGTGATCTATCATATAGAGTCATTACACACAGAGGGATCTATTATATAGTGTCATTACACACAGAGGGATCTATTATATAGAGTCAATACACGCAGAGGGATCTATTATATAGAGTCATTACACACAGAGGGATCTATTATATAGAGTCATTACACACAGAGGGATCTATTATATAGAGTCATTACACACAGAGCGATCTATTATAGAGTCATTACACACAGAGGGATCTATTATATAGAGTCATTACACACAGAGTGATCTATTATATAGAGTCATTACACACAGAGGGATCTATTATATAGAGTCATTACACACAGAGGGATCTACTATATAGAGTCATTACACGCAGAGTGATCTATTATATAGAGTCATTACACACAGAGTAATCTATTATATAGAGTCATTACACACAGAGTAATCTATTATATAGAGTCATTACACACAGAGTGATCTATTATATAGAGTCATTATACACAGAGGGATCTATTATATAGAGTCATTACACAGAGGGATCTATTATATAGCATCGTTACACACAGAGGGATCTATTATATAGAGTCATTACACACAGAGGGATCTATTATATAGAGTCATTACACACAGAGTGATCTATTATATAGAGTCATTACAAACAGAGGGATCTATTATAGAGTAATTACACACAGAGGGATCTATTATATAGAGTCATTACACACAGAGTGATCTATTATATAGAGTCATTACACACAGAGGGATCTATTATATAGAGTCATTACACGCAGAGTGATCTATTATATAGTCATTACACGCAGAGGGATCTATTATATAGAGTCATTAAACGCAGAGGGATCTATTATATAGAGTCATTACACGCAGAGGGATCTATTATATAGAGTCATTACACGCAGCGGGATCTATTACATAGAGTCATTACACGCAGCGGGATCTATTACATAGAGTCATTACACGCAGAGGGATCTATTATATAGAGTCATTACGCACAGAGGGATCTATTATATAGAGTCATTACACACAGCAGGATCTATTATATAGAGTCATTACACACAGAGGGATCTATTATATAGAGTCATTACACACAGAGGGATCTATTATATAGAGTCATTACACACAGAGGGATCTATTATATAGAGTCATTACACACAGAGGGATCTATTATATAGAGTCATTACACACAGAGGGATCTATTATATAGAGTCATTACACACAGAGCGATCTATTATATAGAGTCATTACACACAGAGGGATCTATTATATAGAGTCATTACACACAGAGGGATCTATTATATAGAGTCATTACACGCAGAGTGATCTATTATATAGAGTCATTACACACAGAGGGGTCTATTATATAGAGCCATTACACACAGAGGGATCTATTATATAGAGTCATTACACACAGAGCGAACTATTATATAGAGTCATTACACACAGAGGGCTCTATTATATAGAGTCACTACACACAGAGGGCTCTATTATATAGAGTCATTACACACAGAGCGATCTATTATATAGAATCATTACACACAGAGGGCTCTATTATATAGAGTCATTACACACAGAGGGATCTATTATATAGAGTCATTACACACAGAGGTGTCTATTATATAAAGTCATTACACACAGTTGGATCTATTATATAGAGTCATTACACACAGAGGGATCTATTATATAGAGTCATTACACACAGAGTGATCTATTATATAGAGCCATTACACACAGAGGGATCTATTATATAGAGTCATTACACACAGAGGGATCTATTATATAGAGTCATTACACACAGGGATCTATTATATAGAGTCATTACACACAGAGGGATCTATTATATAGAGTCATTACTCGCAGAGGGATCTATTATATAGAGTCATTACACGCAGAGGGATCTATTATAGAGAGTCATTACACACTGAGGGAACTATTATATAGAGTCATTGCACGCAGAGGGATCTATTATATAGAGTCATTACACACAGAGGGCTCTATTATATAGAGTCAATACACACAGAGGGATCTATTATATAGAGTCATTACACACAGAGGGATCTATTATATAGAGTCATTACACGCAGAGGGATCTATTATATAGAGTCATTACACACAGAGGGATCTATTATATAGAGTCATTACACACAGAGTGATCTATTATACAGAGTCATTACACACAGAGTGATCTATTATATAGAGTCATTATACACAGAGGGATCTATTATATAGAGTCATTACACAGAGGGATTATATAGCGTCATTACACACAGAGGGATCTATTATATAGAGTCATTACACAGTGATCTATTATATAGCGTCGTTACACACAGAGGGATCTATTATATAGAGTCATTACATACAGAGTGATCTATTATATAGAGTCATTACACACAGAGGGATCTATTATATAGAGTCATTACACACAGAGGGATCTATTATATAGAGTCACTACACACAGAGGGATCTATTATATAGAGTCACTATACACAGAGGGATCTATTATATAGAGTAATTACACACAGAGGGATCTATTATAGAGTTATTACACACAGAGGGATCTATTATATAGAGTCATTACACACAGAGTGATCTATTATATAGAGTCATTACACACAGAGGGATCTATTATATAGAGTCATTACACACAGAGGGATCTATTATATAGAGTCATTCCACACAGAGTGATCTATCATATAGAGTCATTACACACAGAGGGATCTATTATATAGTGTCATTACACACAGAGGGATCTTTTATATAGAGTCATTACACGCAGAGGGATCTGTTATATAGAGTCATTACACACAGAGGGATCTATTATATAGAGTCATTACACACAGAGGGATCTATTATATAGAGTCATTACACACAGAGGGATCTATTATAGAGTCATTACACACAGAGGGATCTATTATATAGTCATTACACACAGAGGGATCTATTATATAGAGTCATTACACGCAGAGTGATCTATTATATAGAGTCATTACACACAGAGTAATCTATTATATAGAGTCATTACACACAGAGGGATCCATTATATAGAGTCATTACACACAGAGGGATCTATTATATAGAGTCATTACACAGAGGGATCTATTATATAGCGTCGTTACACACAGAGGGATCTATTATATAGAGTCATTACACAGTGATCTATTATATAGCGTCGTTACATACAGAGGGATCTATTATGTAGAGTCATTACATACAGAGTGATCTATTATATAGAGTCATTACACACAGAGGGATCTATTATATAGAGTCACTACACACAGAGGGATCTATTATATAGAGTCATTACACACAGAGTGATCTATTATATAGAGTAATTACACACAGAGGGATCTATTATATAGAGTCATTAAACACAGAGGGATCTATTATATAGAGTCATTACACACAGAGGGATCTATTATATAGAGTCATTACATACAGAGTGATCTATTATATAGAGTCATTACACACAGAGTGATCTATCATATAGAGTCATTACACACAGAGGGATCTATTATATAGAGTCATTACACACAGAGCGATCTATTATAGAGTCATTACACACAGAGGGATCTATTATATAGAGTCATTACACACAGAGTGATCTATTATATAGAGTCATTACACACAGAGGGATCTATTATATAGAGTCATTACACACAGAGGGATCTACTATATAGAGTCATTACACGCAGAGTGATCTATTATATAGAGTCATTACACACAGAGTAATCTATTATATAGAGTCATTACACACAGAGGGATCTATTATATAGAGTCATTACACACAGAGTGATCTATTATATAGAGTCATTATACACAGAGGGATCTATTATATAGAGTCATTACACAGAGGGATCTATTATATAGCATCGTTAGACACAAAGGGATCTAATATGTAGAGTCATTACACAGTGATCTATTATATAGCGTCGTTACACACAGAGGGATCTATTATATAGAGTCATTACAAACAGAGGGATCTATTATATAGAGTCATTACACACAGAGTGATCTATTATATAGAGTCATTACACACAGAGGGATCTATTATAGAGTAATTACACACAGAGGGATCTATTATATAGAGTCATTACACACAGAGTGATCTATTATATAGAGTCATTACACACAGAGGGATCTATTATATAGAGTCATTACACACAGAGGGATCTATTATAGAGTCATTACACACAGAGGGATCTATTATATAGAGTCATTACACACAGAGTGATCTATTATATAGAGTCATTACACACAGAGGGATCTATTATATTGAGTCATTACACACAGAGGGATCTATTATATAGAGTCATTACACGCAGAGTGATCTATTATATAGAGTCATTACACACAGAGTAATCTATTATATAGAGTCATTACATACAGAGTGATCTATTATATAGAGTCATTACACAGAGTGATCTATCATATAGAGTCATTACACACAGAGGGATCTATTATATAGTGTCATTACACACAGAGGGATCTTTTATATAGAGTCATTACACGCAGAGGGATCTGTTATATAGAGTCATTACACACAGAGGGATCTATTATATAGAGTCATTACACACAGAGGGATCTATTATATAGAGTCATTACACACAGAGGGATCTATTATAGAGTCATTACACACAGAGGGATATATTATATAGAGTCATTACACACAGAGGGATCTATTATATAGAGTCATTACACGCAGAGTGATCTATTATATAGAGTCATTACACACAGAGTAATCTATTATATAGAGTCATTACACACAGAGGGATCCATTATATAGAGTCATTACACACAGAGTGATCTATTATATAGAGTCATTATACACAGAGGGATCTATTATATAGAGTCATTACACAGAGGGATCTATTATATAGCGTCGTTACACACAGAGGGATCTATTATATAGAGTCATTACACAGTGATCTATTATATATCGTCGTTACATACAGAGGGATCTATTATATAGAGTCATTACACACAGAGGGATCTATTATATAGAGTCACTACACACAGAGGGATCTATTATATAGAGTCATTACACACAGAGTGATCTATTATATAGAGTCACTACACACAGAGGGATCTATTATATAGAGTAATTACACACAGAGGGATCTATTATATAGAGTCATTAAACACAGAGGGATCTATTATATAGAGTCATTACACACAGAGGGATCTATTATATAGAGTCATTACATACAGAGTGATCTATTATATAGAGTCATTACACACAGAGTGATCTATCATATAGAGTCATTACACACAGAGGGATCTATTATATAGAGTCATTACACACAGAGCGATCTATTATAGAGTCATTACACACAGAGGGATCTATTATATAGAGTCATTACACACAGAGTGATCTATTATATAGAGTTATTACACACAGAGGGATCTATTATATAGAGTCATTACACACAGAGGGATCTACTATATAGAGTCATTACACGCAGAGTGATCTATTATATAGAGTTATTACACACAGAGTAATCTATTATATAGAGTCATTACACACAGAGGGATCTATTATATAGAGTCATTACACACAGAGTGATCTATTATATAGAGTCATTACACACAGAGGGATCTATTATATAGAGTCATTACACAGAGGGATCTATTATAGAGTCATTACACACAGAGGGATCTATTATATAGAGTCATTACACACAGAGTGATCTATTATATAGAGTCATTACACACAGAGGGATCTATTATATAGAGTCATTACACACAGAGGGATCTATTATATAGAGTCATTACACGCAGAGTGATCTATTATATAGAGTCATTACACACAGAATAATCTATTATATAGAGTCATTACATACAGAGTGATCTATTATATAGAGTCATTACACAGAGTGATCTATCATATAGAGTCATTACACACAGAGGGATCTATTATATAGTGTCATTACACACAGAGGGATCTTTTATATAGAGTCATTACACGCAGAGGGATCTGTTATATAGAGTCATTACACACAGAGGGATCTATTATGTAGAGTCATTACACACAGAGGGATCTATTATATAGAATCATTACACACAGAGGGATCTATTATAGAGTCATTACACACAGAGGGATCTATTATATAGAGTCATTACACACAGAGGGATCTATTATATAGAGTCATTACACGCAGAGTCATCTATTATATAGAGTCATTACACACAGAGTAATCTATTATATAGAGTCATTACACACAGAGGGATCCATTATATAGAGTCATTACACACAGAGTGATCTATTATATAGAGTCATTATACACAGAGGGATCTATTATATAGAGTCATTACACAGAGGAATCTATTATATAGCGTCGTTACACACAGAGGGATCTATTATATAGAGTCATTACACAGTGATCTATTATATAGCGTCGTTACATACAGAGGGATCTATTATATAGAGTCATTACACACAGAGGGATCTATTATATAGAGTCACTACACACAGAGGGATCTATTATATAGAGTCATTACACACAGAGTGATCTATTATATAGAGTCACTACACACAGAGGGATCTATTATATAGAGTAATTACACACAGAGGGATCTATTATATAGAGTCATTAAACACAGAGGGATCTATTATATAGAGTCATTACACACAGAGGGATCTATTATATAGAGTCATTACATACAGAGTGATCTATTATATAGAGTCATTACACACAGAGTGATCTATCATATAGAGTCATTAAACACAGAGGGATCTATTATATAGAGTCATTACATGCAGAGGGATCTATTATATAGAGTCATTACACGCAGAGGGATCTATTATATAGAGTCATTACACACAGAGGGATCTATTATATAGAGTCATTACACACAGAGGGATCTATTATATAGAGTCATTACACACAGAGCGATCTATTATAGAGTCATTACACACAGAGGGATCTATTATATAGAGTCATTACACACAGAGTGATCTATTATATAGAGTCATTACACACAGAGGGATCTATTATATAGAGTCATTACACACAGAGGGATCTACTATATAGAGTCATTACACACAGAGTGATCTATTATATAGAGTCATTACACACAGAGTAATCTATTATATAGAGTCATTACACACAGAGGGATCTATTATATAGAGTCATTACACACAGAGTGATCTATTATATAGAGTCATTATACACAGAGGGATCTATTATATAGAGTCATTACACAGAGGGATCTATTATATAGCATCGTTAGACACAGAGGGATCTAATATATAGAGTCATTACACAGTGATCTATTATATAGCGTCGTTACACACAGAGGGATCTATTATATAGAGTCATTACACACAGAGGGATCTATTATATAGAGTCATTACACACAGAGTGATCTATTATATAGAGTCATTGCACACAGAGGGATCTATTATAGAGTAATTACACACAGAGGGATCTATTATATAGAGTCATTACACACAGAGTGATCTATTATATAGAGTCATTACACACAGAGGGATCTATTATATAGAGTCATTACACACAGAGGGATCTATTATATAGAGTCACTACACACAGAGGGATCTATTATATAGAGTCATTACACACAGAGTGATCTATTATATAGAGTCACTACACACAGAGGGATCTATTATATAGAGTAATTACACACAGAGGGATCTATTATATAGAGTCATTAAACACAAAGGGATCTATTATATAGAGTCATTACACACAGAGGGATCTATTATATAGAGTCATTACATACAGAGTGATCTATTATATAGAGTCATTACACACAGAGTGATCTATCATGTAGTCATTACACACAGAGGGATCTATTATATAGTGTCATTACACACAGAGTGATCTATTATATAGAGTCATTACACACAGAGTGATCTATTATATAGAGTCATTATACACAGAGGGATCTATTATATAGAGTCATTACACAGAGGGATCTATTATATAGCATCGTTAGACACAGAGGGATCTATTATATAGAGTCATTACACAGTGATCTATTATATAGCGTCGTTACACACAGAGGGATCTATTATATAGAGTCATTACACACAGAGGGATCTATTATATAGAGTCATTACACACAGAGTGATCTATTATATAGAGTCATTACACACAGAGGGATCTATTATAAAGTGATTACACACAGAGGGATCTATTGTAGAGTCATTACACACAGAGTGATCTATTATATAGAGTCATTACACACAGAGGGATCTATTATATAGAGTCATTACACACAGAGGGATCTATTATATAGAGTCATTACACGCAGAGTGATCTATTATATAGAGTCATTACACGCAGAGGGATCTATTATATAGAGTCATTACACACAGAGGGATCTATTATATAGAGTCATTACATGCAGAGGGATCTATTATATAGAGTCATTACACAGAGGGATCTATTATATAGAGTCATTACACGCAGAGGGATCTATTATATAGAGTCATTACACGCAGCGGGATCTATTACATAGAGTCATTACACGCAGCGGGATCTATTACATAGAGTCATTACACACAGAGGGATCTATTATATAGAGTCATTACACACAGAGGGATCTATTATATAGAGTCATTACACACAGCAGGATCTATTATATAGAGTCATTACACACAGAGGGATCTATTATATAGAGTCATTACACACAGAGGGATCTATTATATAGAGTCATTACACACAGAGGGATCTATTATATAGAGTCATTACACGCAGAGTGATCTATTATATAGAGTCATTACACACAGAGGGGTCTATTATATAGAGCCATTACACACAGAGGGATCTATTATATAGAGTCACTACACACAGAGCGATCTATTATATAGAGTCATTACACACATTGGGCTCTATTATATAGAGTCACTACACACAGAGGGCTCTATTGTATAGAGTCACTACACACAGAGGGCTCTACTATATAGAGTCATTACACACAGAGCGATCTATTATATAGAATCATTACACACAGAGGGCTCTATTATATAGAGTCATTACACACAGAGGGATCTATTATATAGAGTCATTACACACAGAGGTGTCTATTATATAGAGTCATTACACACAGAGGGATCTATTATATAGAGTCATTACACACAAAGGGATCTATTATATAGAGTCATTACACACAGAGTGATCTATTATATAGAGCCATTACACACAGAGGGATCTATTATATAGAGTCATTACACACAGAGGGATCTATTATATAGAGTCATTACACACAGGGATCTATTATATAGAGTCATTACACACAGAGGGATCTATTATATAGAGTCATTACACACAGAGGGATCTATTATATAGAGTCATTACTCGCAGAGGGATCTATTATATAGAGTCATTACACGCAGAGGGATCTATTATAGAGAGTCATTACACACTGAAGGAACTATTATATAGAGTCATTGCACGCAGAGGAATCTATTATATAGAGTCATTTCACACAGAGGGCTCTATTATATAGAGTCAATACACACAGAGGGATCTATTATATAGAGTCATTACACACAGAGGGAACTATTATATAGAGTCATTACACGCAGAGGGATCTATTATATAGAGTCATTACACACAGAGGGATCTATTATATAGAGTCATTACACACAGAGTGATCTATTATACAGAGTCATTACACACAGAGTGATCTATTATATAGAGTCATTGTACACAGAGGGATCTATTATATAGAGTCATTACACAGAGGGATCTATTATATAGCGTCGTTACACACAGAGGGATCTATTATATAGAGTCATTACACAGTGATCTATTATATAGCGTCGTTACACACAGAGGGATCTATTATATAGAGTCATTACATACAGAGTGATCTATTATATAGAGTCATTACACACAGCGGGATCTATTATATAGAGTCGTTACACACAGAGGGATCTATTATATAGAGTCACTACACACAGAGGGATCTATTATATAGAGTCATTACACACAGAGTGATCTATTATATAGAGTCACTACACACAGAGGGATCTATTATATAGAGTAATTACACACAGAGGGATCTATTATAGAGTCATTACACACAGAGGGATCTATTATATAGAGTCATTACACACAGAGTGATCTATTATATAGAGTCATTACACACAGAGGGATCTATTATATAGAGTCATTACACGCAGAGTGATCTATTATATAGAGTCATTACACACAGAGTGATCTATTATATAGAGTCATTACACGCACAGGGATCTATTATATAGAGTCATTACACACAGAGGGATCTATTATATAGAGTCATTACACGCAGAGGGATCTATAATAGAGAGTCATTACACACTGAGGGAACTATTATATAGAGTCATTGCACGCAGAGGGATCTATTATATAGTCATTACACACAGAGGGCTCTATTATATAGAGTCATTACACGCAGAGGGATCTATTATATAGAGTCATTACACACAGAGGGATCTATTATATAGAGTCATTACACGCAGAGGAATCTATTATATAGAGTCCTTACACACAGAGGGATCTATTATATAGAGTCATTACACACAGAGGGAACTAATATATAGAGTCCTTACACACAGAGGGATCTATTATATAGAGTCATTACACACAGAGGGATCTATTATATAGAGTCATTACACACAGAGGGATCTATTATATAGAGTCATTCCACACAGAGGGATCTATTATATAGAGTCATTACACGCAGAGGGATCTATTGTATAGAGTCATTACACACAGAGGGATCTATTATATAGAGTCATTACACACAGAGGGATCTATTATATAGAGTCATTACACACAGGGATCTATTATATAGAGTCATTTCACACAGAGGGATCTATAATATAGAGTCATTACACACAGAAGGCTCTATTATATAGAGTCATTACACACAGAGGGATCTATTATATAGAGTCATTACACACAGAGGGATCTATTATATAGTGTCATTACACACAGAGGGATCTTTTATATAGAGTCATTACACACAGAGTGATCTATTATATAGAGTCATTACACACAGAGGGATCTATTATAGAGTCATTACACACAGAGGGATCTATTATATAGAGTCATTACACACAGAGGGATCTATTATATAGAGTCATTACACGCAGAGTGATCTATTATATAGAGTCATTACACACAGAGTAATCTATTATATAGAGTCATTACACACAGAGGGATCCATTATATAGAGTCATTACACACAGAGTGATCTATTATATAGAGTCATTATACACAGAGGGATCTATTATATAGAGTCATTACACAGAGGGATCTATTATATAGCGTCGTTACACACAGATTAATCTATTATATAGAGTCATTACACAGTGATCTATTATATAGCGTCGTTACATACAGAGGGATCTATTATATAGAGTCATTATATACAGAGTGATCTATTATATAGAGTCATTACACACAGAGGCATCTATTATATAGAGTCATTAAACACAGAGGGATCTATTATATAGAGTCATTACACACAGAGGGATCTATTATATAGAGTCATTA
This sequence comes from Phyllobates terribilis, assembly GCF_046119375.1. Taxonomy (NCBI): domain Eukaryota; kingdom Metazoa; phylum Chordata; class Amphibia; order Anura; family Dendrobatidae; genus Phyllobates; species Phyllobates terribilis. Next base: position 8,305,569 of record NW_027362767.1, read on the forward strand.
CATACAGAGTGATCTATTATATAGAGTCATTACACACAGAGGGATCTATTATATAGAGTCATTACACTCAGAGGGATCTATTATATAGAGTCATTACACACAGAGGGATCTATTATATAGAGTCATTACACACAGTGGGATCTATTATATAGAGTCATTACACGCAGAGTGATCTATTATATAGAGTCATTACACACAGAGGGGTCTATTATATAGTCATTACACACAGAGGGCTCTATTATATAGAGTCATTACACGCAGAGGGATCTATTATATAGAGTCATTACACACAGAGGGATCTATTATATAGAGTCATTACACGCAGAGGGATCTATTATATAGAGTCCTTACACACAGAGGGATCTATTATATAGAGTCATTACACACAGAGGGAACTAATATATAGAGTCCTTACACACAGAGGGATCTATTATATAGAGTCATTACACACAGAGGGATCTATTATATAGAGTCATTACACACAGAGGGATCTATTATATAGAGTCATTCCACACAGAGGGATCTATTATATAGAGTCATTACACGCAGAGGGATCTATTGTATAGAGTCATTACACACAGAGGGATCTATTATATAGAGTCATTACACACAGAGGGATCTATTATATAGAGTCATTACACACAGGGATCTATTATATAGAGTCATTTCACACAGAGGGATCTATAATATAGAGTCATTACACACAGAAGGCTCTATTATATAGAGTCATTACACACAGAGGGATCTATTATATAGAGTCATTACACACAGAGGGATCTATTATATAGTGTCATTACACACAGAGGGATCTTTTATATAGAGTCATTACACACAGAGGGATCTATTATATAGAGTCATTACACACAGAGGGATCTATTATAGAGTCATTACACACAGAGGGATCTATTATATAGAGTCATTACACACAGAGGGATCTATTATATAGAGTCATTACACGCAGAGTGATCTATTATATAGAGTCATTACACACAGAGTAATCTATTATATAGAGTCATTACACACAGAGGGATCCATTATATAGAGTCATTACACACAGAGTGATCTATTATATAGAGTCATTATACACAGAGGGATCTATTATATAGAGTCATTACACAGAGGGATCTATTATATAGCGTCGTTACACACAGAGGAATCTATTATTTAGAGTCATTACACAGTGATCTATTATATAGCGTCGTTACATACAGAGGGATCTATTATATAGAATCATTATATACAGAGTGATCTATTATATAGAGTCATTACACACAGAGGGATCTATTATATAGAGTCATTAAACACAGAGGGATCTATTATATAGAGTCATTACACACAGAGGGATCTATTATATAGAGTCATTACATACAGAGTGATCTATTATATAGAGTCATTACACACAGAGTGATCTATCATATAGAGTCATTACACACAGAGGGATCTATTATATAGAGTCATTACACACAGAGGGATCTATTATATAGAGTCATTACACGCAGAGGGATCTATTATATAGAGTCATTACACACAGAGTGATCTATTATAGAGTCATTGCACACAGAGGGATCTATTATATAGAGTCATTACACACAGAGCGATCTATTATATAGAGTCATTACACACAGAGGGATCTATTATATAGAGTCATTACACACAGAGGGATCTACTATATAGAGTCATTACACGCAGAGTGATCTATTATATAGAGTCATTACACACAGAGTAATCTATTATATAGAGTCATTACACACAGAGGGATCTATTATATAGAGTCATTACACACAGAGTGATCTATTATATAGAGTCATTATACACAGAGGGATCTATTATATAGAGTCATTACACAGAGGGATCTATTATATAGCATCGTTAGACACAGAGGGATCTATTATATAGAGTCATTACACAGTGATCTATTATATAGCGTCGTTACACACAGAGGGATCTATTATATAGAGTCATTACACACAGAGGGATCTATTATATAGAGTCATTACACACAGAGTGATCTATTATATAGAGTCATTACACACAGAGGGATCTATTATAGAGTAATTACACACAGAGGGATCTATTATATAGAGTCATTACACACAGAGTGATCTATTATATAGAGTCATTACACACAGAGGGATCTATTATATAGAGTCATTACACACAGAGGGATCTATTATATAGAGTCATTACACGCAGAGTGATCTATTATATAGAGTCATTACACACAGAGTGATCTATTATATAGAGTCATTACACGCAGAGGGATCTATTATATAGAGTCATTACACACAGAGGGATCTATTATATAGAGTCATTACACAAAGAGGGATCTATTATATAGAGTCATTACACACAGAGGGATCTATTATATAGAGTCATTACACACAGAGGGATCTATTATATAGAGTCATTACACTCAGAGGGATCTATTATATAGAGTCATTACACACAGAGGGATCTATTATATAGAGTCATTACACACAGAGGGATCTATTATATAGAGTCATTACACACAGAGGGGTCTATTATATAGAGCCATTACACACAGAAGGATCTATTATATAGAGTCATTACACACAGAGCGATCTATTATATAGAGTCATTACACACAGAGGGCTCTATTATATAGAGTCACTACACACAGAGGGCTCTATTATATAGAGTCATTACACACAGAGCGATCTATTATATAGAATCATTACACACAGAGGGCTCTATTATATAGAGTCATTACACACAGAGGGATCTATTATATAGAGTCATTACACACAGAGGTGTCTATTATATAGAGTCATTACACACAGTTGGATCTATTATATAGAGTCATTACACACAGAGGGATCTATTATATAGAGTCATTAAACACAGAGGGATCTATTATATAGAGTCATTACACACAGAGGGATCTATTATATAGAGTCATTACACACAGAGGGATCTATTATATAGAGTCATTACACACAGAGGGATCTATTATATAGAGTCATTACACGCAGAGGGATCTATTATATAGAGTCATTACACGCAGAGGGCTCTATTATAGAGAGTCATTACACACTGAGGGAACTATTATATAGAGTCATTGCATGCAGAGGGATCTATTATATAGAGTCATTACACACAGAGGGCTCTATTATATAGAGTCAATACACGCAGAGGGATCTATTATATAGAGTCATTACACACAGAGGGATCTATTATATAGAGTCATTACACACAGAGGGATCTATTATATAGAGTCATTAAACACAGAGGGATCTATTATATAGAGTCATTACACACAGAGCGATCTATTATATAGAATCATTACACACAGAGGGCTCTATTATATAGAGTCATTACACACAGAGGGATCTATTATATAGAGTCATTACACACAGAGGTGTCTATTATATAGAGTCATTACACACAGTTGGATCTATTATATAGAGTCATTACACACAGAGGGATCTATTATATAGAGTCATTAAACACAGAGGGATCTATTATATAGAGTCATTACACACAGAGGGATCTATTATATAGAGTCATTACACACAGAGGGATCTATTATATAGAGTCATTACACACAGAGGGATCTATTATATAGAGTCATTACACGCAGAGGGATCTATTATATAGAGTCATTACACGCAGAGGGCTCTATTATAGAGAGTCATTACACACTGAGGGAACTATTATATAGAGTCATTGCATGCAGAGGGATCTATTATATAGAGTCATTACACACAGAGGGCTCTATTATATAGAGTCAATACACGCAGAGGGATCTATTATATAGAGTCATTACACACAGAGGGATCTATTATATAGAGTCATTACACGCAGAGGGATCTATTATATAGAGTCATTACACACAGAGGGATCTATTATATAGAGTCATTACACACAGGGATCTATTATATAGAGTCATTATACACAGAGGGATATATTATATAGAGTCATTACACACAGAAGGCTCTATTATATAGAGTCATTACACACAGAGGGATCTATTATATAGAGTCTTTAAACACAGAGGTATCTATTATATAGAGTCATTACACACAGAGGGATCTATTATATAGAGTCATTACACACAGATCACTCTGTGTGTAATGACTCTATATAATAGATCCCTGTGTGTAATGACTCTATATAATAGATCCCTCTGTGTGTAATGACTCTATATAATAGATCCCTCTGTGTGTAATGACTCTATATAATAGATCCCTCTGTGTGTAATGACTCTATAATAGATCCCTCTGTGTGTAATGACTCTATATAATAGATCCCTCTGTGTGTAATGACTCTATATAATAGATCCCTCTGCGTGTATTGACTCTATATAATAGAGCCCTCTGTGTGTAATGACTCTATATAATAGATCCCTCTGCGTGCAATGACTCTATATAATAGATCCCTCTGTGTGTAATGACTCTATATAATAGATCCCTCTGTGTGTAATGACTCTATATAATAGATCCCTCTGTGTGTAATGACTCTATATAATAGATCCCTCTGCGTGTATTGACTCTATATAATAGAGCCCTCTGTGTGTAATGACTCTATATAATAGATCCCTCTGCGTGCAATGACTCTATATAATATATCCCTCTGTGTGTAATGACTCTATATAATAGATCCCTCTGTGTGTAATGACTCTATAATAGATCCCTCTGTGTGTAATGACTCTATATAATAGATCCCTCTGTGTGTAATGACTCTATATAATAGATCCCTCTGCGTGCAATGACTCTATATAATAGATCCCTCTGTGTGTAATGACTCTATATAATAGATCCCTCTGTGTGTAATGACTCTATATAATAGATTCCTCTGCGTGCAATGACTCTATATAATAGATCCCTCTGCGTGTATTGACTCTATATAATAGAGCCCTCTGTGTGTAATGACTCTATATAATAGATCCCTCTGTGTGTAATGACTCTATATAATAGATCCCTCTGTGTGTAATGACTCTATATAATAGATCCCTCTGTGTGTAATGACTCTATATAATAGATCCCTCTGTGTGTAATGACTCTATATAATAGATCCCTCTGTGTGTAATGATTCTATATAATAGATCCCTCTGCGTGTAATGACTCTATATAATATAGGAGTGTCACTTTTTGTATTGAAGAACTGAAATAAATTAACTTTTTGATGATATTCTAATTTAGTGAGATGCACCTGTATAACAGTAGAATGATAGGCCTCTAGGGTCCTCGTGTCCAACCCCCGGCTCATTATCGGATTCACTAAACCATCTCAGACAGATGTCTGTCCATCCTCTGTGTGAAGACGTCCATTGAAGGAGAACTCACCACCTCTCGTGGCCGCCTGTTCCACTCATTGATCTCCTCACTATCAAAAGTTCTAATATCTAATCTGTATCTTCTCCCTTTCAGTTTCATCCCATTGTTTCTTGTGTCTCCATGTGGAAATGAGAATAAAGCTGATCCCTCTACAGTGTGACAGCCCTTGAGATATTTGTAGACAGCTATTAAGTCTCCTCTAAAGCCCCCGTCTCACATAGCGAGATCGCTGCTGTCTCACGGTTTTGGTGACGCAACAGCGACCTCGCCAGCGATGTCGCTATGTGTGACACTTTGCAGCGATCAGGCCCCTGCTGTGAGGTCGCTGATCGCTGCAAAGTGTCCTGGACCATTTTTTGGTCGTTGCTCTCCCGCTGGTCAGCACACATCGCTGTGTGTGACCAGCGGGAGCAGCGATCAGGCTGGTGACCATGATAAACATCAGGTTACTAGGGGCACACGCGCACCTAGTAAGCCGTTGTTTATCATGGTTACGAGCCTGCTAAAGTGAGCGGTAACCTCCCGCTCACTGTAGCAGAGTGGTAACCATGATAAACAACGGGTTACTAGGCGCGCGTGTGCCCCTAGTAACCTGATGTTTATCATGGTCACCAGCCTGATCCTGCTTCAGCAGGCTGGTAACCAGGAGCAGGACATCATGGAAAGATTCTTTCCACGATGTCGCTGCTCCCCTGATCGTTGGTGAGCCTGCCTGTTTGACAGCTCACCAGCGACCACATAGTGACGCAGCAACGATCCCTGACAGGTCGTATCGTTGTCGGGATCGTTGCAGCGTCGCTAAGTGTGACGGGGCCTTTAGGCTATGTGCCCACGATGCTGAAATGCTGCAGATTTTTCCTGAGCGTTTCTGCATCTCCCTGGCAGAAAAAACGCATGTGGATTGTACCAGCGGATTGTACATGCGGATTGTGCATGTGGATTGTACATGCGGATTGTACATGCAGATTGTACATGCGGATTGTACATGCAGTTTGTACATGCAAGATTGTACATGCGGATTGTACATGCGGATTGTACATGCAAGATTGTACATGCGGATTGTACATGCGGATTGCGCATGCGGATTATGCATGCGGATCATGCGTGCGGATCGTGCATGCGGATCGTGCATGCGGATCGTACATGCGGATTGTACATGCGGATTGTGCATGCGGATTGTACATGCGGATTGTACATGCAAGATTGTACATGCGGATTGTGCATGCGGATTGTACATGCAAGATTGTACATGCGGATTGTGCATGCGGATTGTACATGCGGATTGTACGTGCGGAGTGTGCATGCGGATCGTGCATGCGGATTGCACATGCGGATTGTGCATGCGGATTGTACATGCAAGATTGTACATGTGGATTGTGCATGCGGATTGTACATGCAAGATTGTACATGCGGATTGTGCATGCGGATTGTACGTGCGGAGTGTGCATGCGGATCGTGCATGCGGATTGTACATGCGGATTGTACATGCGGATTGTACATGCGGATTGCACATGCAAGATTGTACATGCGGATTGTGCATGCAGATTGTACATGCGGATTGTGCATGCGGATTGTACATGTGGAGTGTGCATGCGGATTGTGCATGCGGATTGTACATGCAAGATTGTACATGCGGATTGTGCATGCGGATTGTACATGCGGATTGTACATGCGGATTGTACATGCGGATTGTACATGCGTTTTCCTGCCAGGGACATGCGGATGTGAAGCGTTCTTCACATGAATTTCCGCATGCGGGTTGACAAGCGATTTCCATGCGATTTTAGCATCACTTGAAAGTACTTGACAACTTGGTCACACTATATAAATCCATGCAACCGGCATATATAGTGAGACCAAGAGAATGGTAAAAAATAAAACAATAAATCTATACTTACCTTCCGATGGCCCCCGCAGTCTTGCTTCGCTCCGTCCTGGCTTGCCGGCAACTCGCAGTACACTGAAGGACCTGCCGTCACATGACTATGACGTCAGCGCAGGTCCTCCAGTCCACCGCGATCTGCCGGCAAGCCAAGACAAGCGCAGCGGGGGCCATCAGAAAGTTAATATAATATTTATTTTTTATTTTATTCTTTTTTTTACAGGTTCTATGGTACCCAGGTCCGGGGGAGAGTCTCCTGTCCTCCAGACCCGGGTACCATCCACACATTGAAACGCATGGATTCTGCATGTACAGATGCAGTGATGCGTAATCCATGCGTTCCAATGCAAGTTAATGGCGGCGAAAACGCAGCGCTTCCGCAAAATAATTGGTAGTGCTGCGTTTTTTTCCGCCAATGATAATCCGCAGCAGAAATTTCCACAGCATGTGCACAGCACACGCGGATTATCATTGGGGGACATGGCAGGCCTTCTACCATGCGTTTTTTAAGCGTTTCTGCAGCTGAATTGCCGCTGCGGAAACGCTTAAAAACCGCATCGTGGGCACACAGCCTTAGCCTTTTTTGCAAGCTCAAAAGTAGGGTTTGTGCTGATAATCTTCTCAGGTTTTTTGTGGTTTCAGAAGGGCCAATGAGACTGGACGCCACCATCTTATCAATATCCGTTATCCTACAGCTCTAAAAGGCAAAACACTATAATTCTCCGGCTGAGCTGCGCTATAAAAGCAGTTAGGGAGCTGGATGGTCAGATGTTGGGGCGCAGCTCCCTGTATCACTTTGTTCTTCTGGTTCCTCATAACTTCTTCATCTTTCAGACAATGGATTCGGTGACCTGTCTGCCAAGCACTTTGCCGAGGCCCTGTCCGTGAGTATCTACGATCTACAGAGTCCTCTCTCTTAGGATATGGCTCCGCTCCGAAACCTGCCTGAAAACCGCTGAGAACATGCTCAAAAGTCTGAGCGTAGGCATTTCTATGTACAAGTGACTTGTACACACTTTCAGGCTTTTGAGCGTCTTGTAACTGTTTCCGGTTTCCAAAGACATAGTGTTTATAAGAGGTGTCGGTCTGTTCTTCAGGTGTTTTTCACTCTGTACTTTTACTTTACAATACCAGTCAATAAGAAGGCTGAAAGGCAGAAAAAATGCTAAAAAGTGCTAAAAAGTTCTCAAACGGACTGAGTGTCTATGTGAGATAAATCGCACCATTCTCTTCTCGGATCAGACTCGACCATTCAGGTCTACGGATACATGAAAAACATCAGACCCCACGTGGAACAACCGAGCGGCATCTGATTTTTACAGGAATATTGTTACATAGCGTTGAAATCGTCCAAATTATCTGGATAAAAATTGGATGATTTTTCACACACTTGTCTGGACACGGCCTACAGCTGGGATTTCATACATCACAGTCAAGACCCCCAATTCCCATAATAGCAGCTTACATGACGTGACACCCCACCATCTCTGCCCACAGGCCAACTTCCGGGTGACCAAGCTGGATCTCAGCCATAATGAATTCTGTGAGAAAGGAGGAGAATACCTGGGTCAGATGCTCGGTGAGTGAAAGCTACACTCTGAGGGCGCAAAGATATCTGCAAATATATCACCCAATCCTTAATTAGTGCAAAACAGCTGATTTACATAGATGTGTATATACACCAACAATATACAGGACATGCACCTCTGAATGTAACACAGAACATGAGTCTACACTAGTGATGATCGAGCACTAAAATGCTCGGGTGCTCGATGCTCGGGTCGAGCACATTGGAATACTCGGGTGCTCGACCAGAGCAATGAGCCCAATGTAAGTCTATGGGAAACTCGAGCATTTTTCAGGCGGCTCCCCCCGGCGGTCTGCAGAGGGCCTAAAAATTACCCATATCGATGGAAACAGTGCTCAAATGACATGGGAACAGCATGGAGAAGACCCCTGGAAGCATTTCTGACTCCCAGATCACTGCTGTCAACAACGCTGTCAGAGTATTACGCCACTTTTACAGGCTCATAATAAAACATACAAAAACAAATCCAAAATGGATTTTCCTGGGAAATATGTTAAGGAACATCCTTTCCAGGGTAATGACTTGTGTATAAGGCAAAATAAATAACCAAAACCAAAAATACTTCTCCACACCTTGGGCTATGTTCACACGTAGCGTTTTTGATGCATTTTTGCACTTTTGCATTGCTTTCAACCGTGACAAATGCATTCACCGGGAAATGTCATTTTAACATTTTACAACCTTATCTGGCCATATGCTGTGTGAGATATCATCAGACACATCCTGTTTCATTTATGAAGGAGGGACTCTGAAAGTCACATAGCCTATTTTTATAGGGCCATCAGGCGGCCTTTACTATTCTTAAAGGGCCAGCAGTCGGCCTTCACTATTCTTAGAGAGCCATCAGCCGGCTATGTTTTATTGTTCCCATTACTAAGGAGTGGGTCTCCTATACTGTTATTGCGTATGCAGTGAGTGGCAGGGCTGCCCAAAATTTGGACGCACCCCAATACCACTTTGAAAATTTGGACGCACCCCAATACCCCTTTGAAGAGACTTAGAGGAGGGCCTTCTGAAAACAATGTTCCCATTATTAGGAAGTGGGTCTCCCATTGTGTTGGCCTATGCAGTGAATGCAAGGGCTGGCAAAAATTCTGAGGCACTCCAATGACCCTTGGAAGAGACGTGGAGGTCAGAGGGCATAATAAAAAATGTTCCCATTAGAAAGGAGCGGGTCTCCTATACTTGTAATGCCCATGCACTAAGTGTATGGGCTGACAAACATTTACCCCTGGGGGGTATACATGAACATACTGTATAAAAAATTTTTTTACGGGCATCATAAACACCCTTTAAAAAAATTATGTGGGTGTTGCATCACTGACCACGGTCACCCTGGTGATATGGTGGTGGAGAATGAGGACAAGGAGGAGGACAAGAGCAAATAGCCAAAATCAGGAAGCGTATACACATGTGTGGGTGTGAAGAGGTGCATGGGAATACACCTCCCAAGAAAAGACACTGGATTTGAGTTTATGTTATCATTCGGTGGTGTTGAGAAGTCTGGCCCAATCCAGCCCTTGTTCATTTTTATAAGAGTCAGCCTGTCAGCATTTTCAGTTGACAGGCGGATGCGCTTATCAGTTATAATTCCACCAGCGGCACTAAAAACCCGCTCTGATAAAACGCTGGCGGCAGGGCAGGCCAGGACCTCCAAGGCGTAGAGAGCCAGTTCATTCCACGTGTCCAGCTTGGATACCCAATAATTATAAGGCACAGAGGAATCACGGAGGACGTTGGTACGGTCGGCAAGGTACTCCCTCAGCATCTTCCCAAACTTTGCACTCCTTGTGAGAGTACCCCACGCCTCAGGGCCTGTGCGATGAGAGGGGCTGAGAAAATTCTCCCAGAACTTTGACAGTGTTCCCCTGCCTCTGCTGGATTGTATTTGTAGCTCTCTCGCCTGTACTCCTTGGTTGTCCAACGAACTGTGACCTCTGCCTCCAGTGTTTTCAGATGGGAATTTTTTTAATAGTTCCACAACAAGGGCCTTCCGGTACTGCCCCATTTTTGTACACCTGTCCGCCTCAGGAATAAGAGATATAAAGTACTCCTTATAGCGTGGGTCTAGAAGTGTCACCAACCAGTAATGACTGTCTCCCAAAATTTTGAGAACGCAAGGGTCATGGGAAAGGCAGCGTAACATAAACTCAGCCATGTGTGCCAGACTGCTAACATGCAAGACTTCCTTGTCCTCACCAAGAGGATGACTGACCATGCTCTCCTCCTCCTCCTCTCTGTCCTCTGGCCATCCACGCTGAACAGACGGTATGACAGCTGTGCAGGTAGTACCGTCTAAAGCCCATGAAACTAGCTGCTGTTCTTCCTCCTCCTCCTCTTCCTCATTGTCACCCAATCCACATTTGGCTGAGATGAAGCTTGGCTGTGTGTAATCACCCTGTATGGTTCCTTGTTCCATCTCATCATGCTCTGCCTGCAATGCATCCTCTTTGATTGTGAGCACAGAGCGTTTCAGAAGACAGAGAAGCTGGATGGTGACGCTAATTATGGCGTCATTGCCGCTCACCATCTTGGTGGAGTCCTCAAAGTTTTGGAGGATGGTACATATGTCTGACATCCATGTCCACTCCTGAGGTCTTATGTGTGGAGTCTGAACTGAATACCGATGGCCTTGTTGATGCTGGTACTTAACAACTGCCCTCTTCTACTCACAAATCCTTCCCAATTGTTCCAACATGTACGGACATCACACACCAGTCTGTGAGCCGAAAGCTGCAAACGCTGCTGAAACACGGCAAGGGCGGCGGAAGCTGCAGGTGACTTTCTAAAATGGGCACACAGGCGGCGTACTTTAACACGCATATCCGGCAGCTCCGGGTAGGATTTGAGAAACCGCTGAACCACGAGGTTAAGCACATGGGCCAGGCATGGTACGTGTGTGAGCTCGCCTCAGAGCCGCCACCAGGTTCCGGCCATTGTCACACATGACCATGCCTGGCTGTAGGTTCAGCGGTGTGAGCCACAGATCTGCCTGCTCTTTCAGAGCTGTCCACAACTCTTCTGCATTGTGCGGTGTGTCACCTAAGCATATTAGCTTCAGTACAGCCTGTTGCCGCTTGGCCGAGGCAGTGCTGTAGTGCTTCCAGCTTGTGACTGATGTGGTCATTTCGGAGATGGAGGCTGTAGAGGAGAAGGAGGCTGAGGAAGATGAGGTGCAGGAGCTGTAGACTGTGGGGGCAACCCTGATTGACCTAAGGCCCACAATCCTTGGTGTCGGGAGGACGTGTTTCGTCCCAAGGTCCGACTGGGTCCCGGCTTCCACTATGTTAACTCAGTGTGCCATCAGCGAGATGTACTGTCCCTGCCCACAAGCACTTGTCCTTGGTTAGGTGGACTTTCCCAGTAACTGCGTTGTTTAGGGCAAGGCTACTGTTTTGGGACACGTGCTTGTGTAATGCGGGGACAGCACATCATGAGAAATAGTGGCGGCTGGGGACCGAGTACCAAGGGACGGCCACCGCCATCAGGTTGTGGAATGCTTCCGTCTCCACGAGCCTAAAAGGCAACATTTCGAGCGCAAGCAGTCGTGAAATGTGGGAATTTAGTAGTGTGGCCTGTGGGGCGTTGGCTGCGTATTTGTGTTTGCGTTCCAGTGACTGGAGTATGGACAACTGAACGCTGCGCTGGGACAAGGACGTGGACGTGCTTCCTGATGCTGGTACTTGAGACTGCGCAACGACAGGTGCAGGGCAGGAGGCATCTTCGCATGCACCATGGACAGGGGATTGGCTTGCATGCACAACAGCGGAAGAAGCGATGGTGCCACCCGCAGACACTGTTCCTGGATTCTGGGGTTCGGCCCACAAAGTTGGGTGCTTTGCTGCCATGTGCCTGATCATGCTGGTGGTGGTCAGGCTGCTAGTTTTGCCACCCCTGCTGATGCTGGCCTGACAGGTGGTGCAAATGGCCTTTTTGGGGTTATCGGCAGAGTCTTTAAAAAACAACCAGACTCGGGAAGACCTAACAGTTGTACTGGCAACTTCCTTCGTGTTGGTGTTACGGGGAACGGTTGCCTGCCTTCTGTCTGCAGCCACCACACTGCTTCTTCCTGCCTGTTGGGGTGCTCTGCTTCCCTCCCCTTGTGTGCTGCTGTCCTCGCTCTGCATGTCCTCCTGCCAGGTTACTATATCATCCACCACCTCATCTTCCACTTCCGCACCCTGGTCCTCCTCCTGACTTTCTGGCAATTGTGTCTCATCATCGTCCACCTCTTGTGACACTTTCCCACCGTCGCCTTCGTGTGACCGTGGCTGCTCAAATATTTGGGCATCGCTACATGCGATCTCCTCTTACCCCGCTTCAAGTAGACCGGGCGAGAGGCCCAAATCTATAAATGGGAACGTGAACAGCTCTTCGGAGTGTCCAAGTGTGGGATCAGTTTTCTCCGGGCACTCGGCATGGTGGGAGGAAAGAGAATCAGGGTGAGGAATATGCAGTCTAGACTCACGGCTACTGAGATTTGACCGTGTGGAAGACAGGGTGGTGGTGGTGGCTAAGTGACTGGAAGCATTATCCACTATCCAACCAACAACCTTTTGACACTGCTCTGGGTTCAATAGTGGTGTGCTGCGGTCCCCTAGGAATTGGGACAGGAAGGTTGGGCGAGAAGATGTGGGTGTTTGTTGTGACACAATTTCAGTTTATGAATAAAGAGAAAATTTCAGCTCACCCCTGAGATGTAATTCCAATCTGGCATTGAGCACGGAGTCCTCGCTGCTGCACAGCGCCTGGGTCAATGAAAAAGTGAAGATGGATCCAGCTCAACACACCGGGCAATTAATTAAAATTCAACAATCTTTATTGGCAAATCCTTTTAAAAATTTGTAGAAAAGACAAAAAATGGACATCTCAGACGACAAAGCATATATTATGGGGTAAAGTGTATAAAAAATGCCATACGCGTTTCGCGTGAAAAACTCTTGAACACTGGCTATGAAAAAGAATATTCTGAACTGGACTTAAGTATACTAACAAATAATCATGGATACAGAAAAACACATGAAAACAATCAAGAAAATACCAATCACAGAGAAGACTAGACTGAATATATCAAAAGAAAAAGGTCGAAACAAAACAAAAATGTACCCTGGAAAAACTGAATGATAAATATATAATGCAATACATATGAACAACTATGTGCGTATACATGTATACATATGAGAAAGGCCTAGAGAAAACCTGTACAGGTAAGAGCAGAAAATATCCCAAAAGAAAAAGAGAGAAAAAAAAGGGGGGGGGACACAACCTGCAGACAATAAATATGTGCATGAATAAATTTTTAATAAACATTAACTGCAGAAAACTCTAAAAAAAATTCAGCTTGCCGACGGCCTCGGCCTCTGCATGCACCATCACCATCACGTCCAGTTCCCCGTCCCTTGCCACGCGCCTTGCCCATTTTAAATGGAGGACAGTATCTTCCACGCTCACTACAAATGGATGAATTTGGAGCGAAGTTATATGTGATCCGTGTGACGGAGAAACCACAGTTTTAAATGCCTGGCCTGTAGGTAACTATTTTGAACAGCAAACCGGTGTCAAAAACTTTGCTGACACACTGAAACAATTTTTTTATGGAGGCCAGAAATGGCAGTATTTTCTGAAAACGTATATGTGATCCGTGTGACGGAGAAAACACAGTTTTAAATACCTAGTCTGTAGGTAACTATTTTGAACATCAAACTGGTGTCAATTGCTTCACAGACACACTGATACAAATTTTTAATGGATGCCAGAAATGGCAGTATTTTCAGGGCGATTATATGTGATCCGTGTGACGGACAAACCACAGTTTTAAATAGTTGTATTTTTAGTGCTGTAATATGGGAAGCACCTGGCTGTATTCTGCAGTGCCAACAAGCAAATGGCGCAGAACAACGGTGTTCTCTGGATTGCTTTTTAAGCAAATAATGAGGATTAAGATCCAAAAAAAATTATTCCTGGCCCCTGAGACCTGCGCCTATTTCTAGAAATATCTAACAGCAGCAGCAGACAAAACTGGAATGGAGCCTCTTGTGCTATATGCACTGCAGTCTGCTATATACACTGCCTGCCTGCCTATATATGTAGCGCCCCGAGGGCTCGGTTGCTACAGGGGTATTGCACCTCAACCAGAGGTGTGATATTCCACTCCCAGGTAAGGATGGAGTGTGGACCAGGGCTCAGTTAGCTGCATACACACACTCCCCATTTCCGGGGGACAGCTCGACGGTGCTCCCATAGTGCAGGCACAACTGACCATGTCCCTGGCTGGAGTGGGGAGGGGGGAGAGAACCCAGTGGTGTAGGAGCAGATAGGGGACGGTTTCTGGAGCATAGGAAGGAGCTCATTGGGTGCAGGTCACCTGAGCTCAGACACAGAGAAGCAGATAAAAGGTGGGAGCCATCTTAGTTCAGAGTTCAGTTAGTCAGGAGAAGCAGAGCAGAGTAAAGGAGTAGAGAGCTGACAGGGAGCCGAGGCTCAGCCTGAGCTCAGCTCCACGAGGCAGGCCTAGAGAGAAGGCTGGGGCCAAAGAGGAGAAGGAGAAGGAAGGAAGGAGAAGAGACAGAGGAGTGGAAGGGCTCCAGAAACAAGAAGGCAGAAGGGACCCTAAGAGAGCAGAACGGCCAGCAACCGTTGCATACCCCATTATACCGGGTGGAAGGGTCAGGCTGTGGAAAGGTACCGGATCCCTAAATTGGTGGAGGCGAATCTACCCTCAGCCAAGAACCGGAGGTCATGATCATTTATTGGTGCGACCCCCTGCCAAACCTGCTAGGAAGGCGCCATATAGGATAGGCCAACGCTTACCCGACACGGTCCGCGGTAGCTGGACAGAAGTTTGGTCACTGGTGGGGCCCGAGAGGCCAGAGAAAGGACAGACGGGGGTCCTGTGCCATACTCCTGAATTGCCTGGGGGTTGACTGAGCCCCTCACCTGGTGGACGCAGCATGGCTTGGGCAGTCATTGCTGACAGAAGTGACTTGGATAACAACTGTGAGTAAAAGACCCTGGACTGCATCATTGAACTCTGTGTGATTTCTGCTGTGCCAGCACCATCACCCCCAGCATTCCCTTACACTGCCCTGAGGCTACACTCTTCCCGTGGGGAGTTATCCTACCCCTGTGCTGCACACCAACACCAGCCTCAGCGGTCTGCCTCGCAGCGGCGGTTATCTCTGACCGCAATCCACGGGTGGCGTAGTCGGACATTCAAAACACTGATAAATAGACTGCCGCCATTTGGTCTGACCACCCTGAGCCACGGGATCGGGTTGCCACTACTACCCCATCAGCACCGTACACCAGAAGGCCCGGTTCCGGGTACCCCATGGCCCAGGGGGCGAGTCATATACACTGCCTGCCTGATATCTCTGCAGATGGATTAGTCCTCAGAAGGACTGTTTGTTGAGATGGATCTGTGTCTCTAATATAGTCTGTACACCTACACTACCTAATAAACAAGCGAATCTCTCCCTAGCTCAGTAGCAGCTCTCCCTACACTGCCTGATTCCGGAGTGACTGTGACGAGCATGGCGGCCCAGGTCTGATAAACATACAGGGAGCAGACCCGAGCTCCCGCCAAGCAACCCCGGAAATACTCGGCGAGCGCCGAGCATCTCGAGCAGTGAGATGCTCGGGCGAGCACCAAGCAGTAGCGAGCATGCTCGCTCATCACTAGTCTACACCAATACATTGTAACAACCCATCAGCTGTGTGATCGGAAACAATAATACTTGCAGCTTGAAGCCTTACTGAGAGTTGGTGGACTCTGACTTTTCCTTTACTGTCATTTTCAGCTGCCAGTGAGGGTCTCCGGGAATTGAACCTCAGCTGGAATCACATCCGCATGAAGGGCGCCATAGCACTCAGCGCCGGCCTCAGGGTGATCATATACTTCAAAGATCTGTATTATACATGTAGTATTCATATACTAACTCTGGCAGTGTCCCATCACCAGCGGCAGTCCTATACTAATCCGGTGCCTATCACCTCATCCCACCACCATATACCCCATACTAATCCAGGTCCTGTCACCTCATCCCACCAACATCTACCCCATACTAATCCAGTTCCCATCACCTTATCCCACCAACATCTACCCCATACTAATCCAGGTCCTATCACCTCATTCCACCAACATTTTACCCGTACTAATCCAGTGCCCATCACCTCATCCCAACAACATCTACCCCATACTAATCCAGGTCCTGTCACCTCATCCCACCAACATCTACCCCATACTAATCCAGGTCCTGTCACCTCATCCCACCAACATCTACCCCATACTAATCCAGGTCCTATCACCTCATTCCACCAGCATCTTCCCCGTACTAATCCAGTGCCCATCACCTCATCCCAACAACATCTACCCCATACTAATCCAGGTCCTGTCACCTCATCCCAACAACATCTACCCCATACTAATCCAGGTCCTGTCACCTCATCCCACCAACATCTACCCCATAGTAATCCAGTGCCCATCACCTCATCCCACCAACATCCTTCCCATACAAATCCAGGTCCTGTCACCTCATCTCACCAACATCTACCCCATACTAAATCAAGGCTTTTTAACCTCATCTCACCAACATCTACCCCATTCTAATCCAGGTCCTGTCACTTCATCCCACCAATATCTACCCCATACTAATCCAGGTCCTGTCACCTCATCCCACCAACATCTACCCCTTACTAATCCAGGTCCTGTCACTTCATCCCACCAACATTTACCCCATACTAATCCAGTTCCCGTCACCTCATCCCACCAACATCTACCCCATACTAATCCAGGTCATATCACCTTATTCCACCAACATCTTCCCCGTACTAATCCAGTGCCCATCACCTCATCCAAACAACATCTACCCCATACTAATCCAGGTCCTGTCACCTCATCCCACCAACATCTACCCCATACTAATCCAGGTCCTGTCACCTAATCCCACCAACATCCTTCCCATACAAATCCAGGTCCTGTCACCTCATCCCACCAACATCTACCCCATACTAATCCAGGTCCTATCACCTCATTCCACCAACATCTTCCCCGTACTAATCCAGTGCCTGTAACGGGTCTGGGAGGCGGAACCTCTGAGCTACTATACAAGGGGGCGGTCCTTGTAAGGGAGCGGGTGGCGACCAGGGAAGACGGGCAGGAAGTCACAGCAGGTGACCGGGACAGTCTCTGAGTGAACGGGCTGGAGGTCACGGCAAGTGACCGGGGCAGTCTCTGGATGAACGGGCAGATGGTCACGGCAAGTGACCGGGGCAGTCTGAATGAACGGGCAGATGGTCACGGCAAGTGACCGGGGCAGTCTCTGGGTAAAGGGTTGGTACGACCTGTGGCGGCTGATGATAGACGTGAGCTCCCAGGTGAGCAGGCGAGAGTCTCTGGATGAACGGGTGGTCACAGCATGTGACGGCGGAGCCTCCAGGAAGACCAACAGACAGGCGGCAGATGAGCGCTCCCAGGTGAGCGGGCAGAAGTATCTGGACAGGCGGGTGGTCACAGCACGTGACGGCAGAGCCTCCAGGTAGGCTAGCAGACAGGCAGCAGATGAGCGCTCCCAGGTGAGCGGGCAGGAGTCACTGGACAGGCAGGTGGTCACAGCACGTGACGGCGGAGCCTCCAGGTAGGCTAGCAGGCAGGTAGCAGATGTTTGCTCCCAGGTGAGCAGGCAAGCTGGTCCATAGACAGACTGACAGGAGTTGGAAGGCAGACCGTCGGACCTCAGGCAAGCAGGCAGGTGGCTGAAGTGCGCTCCCAGGTGAGCGGACAGGCTGGTCCTTAGACAGACTGACAGGAGTAGTAAGGCAGACCGTCGGACCTCAGGCTAGCAGGCAGGTAGCAGATAATCAGGCAGGAATAAGACAGCAAGCTGGCAGGAATCTGGCAGGTATCTGGCAGGTA
Organism: Phyllobates terribilis; assembly: GCF_046119375.1. NCBI lineage: Eukaryota > Metazoa > Chordata > Amphibia > Anura > Dendrobatidae > Phyllobates > Phyllobates terribilis. The sequence goes on from NW_027362767.1 coordinate 8,324,249, forward strand.
ACTGGCAACGGGACCTGAGGGCTGAAGCAGAGTAGTGAACAGTGCAACAACATTGCTCGGGCACCTCCATTTTGGAGGAGGTGCCTTATATATGGTGAAGTCCTCCGGCCATTGGCCGGGGACTCCTTAGGACGGCGCGCGCGGCCCCTTTAAGAGGGAGGGAGAGCGCGCGCGCGCGCCCTAAGCACAGTGGCCGGGAAGGAGCGCGCGCTGCCAGCAGAGCGGGAGGAGGACGCCGGGCACCGAGCAGAGAGGTGAGGGGAACAGCGTCCCTGCCTAGCAGAGGGCAGGGACGCCGGCGCTACAGTACCCCCCCCTTTAGGCCCCCCCTTTATTAGGCCAGACAGAAATTTAGCTAGGATAAGAGGGGCATGGATGTTCTCCCGGGGCTCCCACGTTCTCTCCTCAGGACCAAACCCCTTCCAATCTACTAGAAAAAAGGTCTTTCCTCTTACCCTTTTGGTGGCAAGAATGTTCTCTACCTCAAACTCGTCCTCAGCAGAAACCGGAGCAGGAGGCGTACCTGTAGACTTGGAAAAAGAGTTAAGTACCACAGGTTTGAGGAGAGATACATGGAAGGAGTTAGGGATCCGTAAGTTGGCCGGGAGTTTCAATTTATAGGCCACCGGGTTGATCTGACTGATGACCTCCAGAGGGCCGATGAACCGAGGCCCTAACTTGTAAGAAGGTATCTTGAGTCGGACATATTTAGATGAGAGCCAGACTTTATCTCCAGGACGAAATTGTGGAGGATCCAGGCGTTTTTTGTCAGCGTGTCTTTTCATCCGTTCGGACGACTGAAGGAGTGCGGATCGGGTACTCTCCCAAATGGAGGAAAATTTGCTAACGAGAGATTCCGCAGCCGGGTTGTCCACAGAGGTGGAGACAGGAAAAGGAATCCGAGGATGCTGACCGAAGACTACAAAAAACGGGGATTTGGAGGAGGATTCGCTCTCGTGATTGTTATAAGAGAACTCGGCCCATGGTAGGAGATCCACCCAGTCTGAATGATGGGCATTAACGAAGTGCCGGAGGTAACTGGTCAGGTTCTGATTGATCCGCTCCACTTGACCATTGGACTGTGGGTGGTAAGCGGAAGAGAAGTCCAGGGTGACGTCTAGCAGTTTACAAGTGGCTCTCCAGAAACGTGAGGTGAACTGTACCCCACGATCCGACACGATGTGGAGGGGCAGGCCATGAAGACGGAAGATGTGGCGGATAAAGTCTTTAGCCAGCTCGGGTGCAGACGGGAGGGCTGGCAGGGGAATAAAGTGAGCCATCTTGGAAAAGCGATCAGCGACCACCCAAATGACCGTACAACCGGTGGAGACGGGGAGATCAGTTATGAAGTCCATAGCAATATGCTGCCAGGGGGCAGCAGGCACAGGAAGCGGAAGGAGGCGACCGGCTGGCAGGTGTCTCGGGACTTTGTTGCGGGCGCAGGACACACAGGCAGAAACAAAGTCTATTACGTCCTTGTGCAGGGTAGGCCACCAGTAGTGCCGGGCAATAAGCTGGAGGGTCTTTTTCTGACCGGCGTGGCCAGCTAGTTTAGACGAATGGCCCCAGTGTAGGATCTTCTTCCGATCAGGTACTGAAACAAACGTCTTACCGGGAGGGAGACGATTTAGACTCACGGGAGCCACCTGCATTACTCTGGCGGGATCGATGATATGTTTAGGTTCTTCCTCGAGATCGGACACCAGAAAGGATCGGGACAAGGCGTCTGCCTTGACGTTTTTGTCAGCCGGGCGAAAATGAAGAACAAAATCAAAGCGAGCAAAAAACAAGGACCACCGGGCTTGGCGCGGGTTAAGTCTCTGGGCATGCTGGAGGTAAGCCAAGTTCTTGTGGTCAGTGTAAATTATTACCGGGTGAAGAGCCCCCTCGAGTAGGTAACGCCACTCCTCCAACGCCAGCTTGATGGCCAATAACTCTCGGTCTCCTATGGAATAGTTGCGCTCAGAAGAGGAGAAGAGTTTGGAGAAGAAGCCACAAGTTACCATTCTCCCGGAAGATGATTTTTGAGTAAGTACCGCTCCGGCTCCAGAGGAGGAGGCGTCAACTTCCAGGAAGAACTGCTTGTTGCCGTCCGGGCGATGCAGCACCGGGGCGGAAGAGAAGGCCTGTTTTAGGGAAAGAAAGGCCTCCTCTGCTTCGGGCGGCCACTCTTTGGGATTAGTACCCTTACGGGTGAGCGCGGAAATTGGGGCAGTCCGGGAAGAGAAGTGTGGTATGAAGAGGCGGTAGTAGTTAGCGAAGCCCAGGAATCGCTGAATGGCCTTCAACCCCTCCGGTCGAGGCCATTTCTCGATGGCAGACAGTTTCTCTGGATCCATTCGTAGGCCGGTCTGAGAAATAATGTAGCCCAAAAACGGAAGCGAGGTCTGCTCAAAGAGGCACTTCTCGTATTTAGCGAAGAGGTGATTCTGCCTGAGCCTGAGCAGGACCTGACGAACGTCCCTCCGGTGAGTCTGGAGATCCGGAGAGAAGACCAAGATGTCGTCCAGGTACACCACTACGCAGGAGTAGAGAAGGTCCCGGAAGATGTCATTGACCAACTCTTGAAAGACGGCAGGAGCGTTACAGAGACCAAAGGGCATTACCAGATATTCATAGTGGCCGTCCCGGGTGTTGAATGCCGTCTTCCATTCATCCCCCTGACGGATACGAACCAGGTTGTACGCCCCACGGAGGTCCAGTTTGGTGAAGATTCTAGCCCCCCTCAGACGATCAAATAACTCCAGAATGAGCGGAAGGGGGTACTTATTCTTCACCGTGATCTGGTTAAGGCCTCTATAGTCTATACAGGGACGGAGAGAGCCGTCCTTCTTTTTGACGAAAAAGAAGCCTGCTCCCGCCGGGGAAGTAGATTTCCGGATGAATCCCCTGGCCAGATTCTCCTCAATATATTCGGACATCGACCGGGTCTCAGCAGCGGATAATGGATAAATACGCCCACGGGGAGGAGTAGTACCAGGTAACAGGTCGATAGGGCAGTCGTATGGTCTATGAGGGGGTAGTGTCTCTGCTTCCTTTTTATTAAAGACATCAGCATAAGACCAATAAGGAATCGGAAGTCCAGGTAGATTAGCTGGGGTAGGAGAAGGACGGACGGGATGGACGGGAACCAGACAGGTCTTATGGCAGTCCTGTCCCCAGCGAAGGACTTCTCCGGTCTGCCAGTTAAGCACGGGTGCATGTCTCTGGAGCCAAGGTAGGCCTAGCAAGAGGGCGTGGGAGAGTCCAGGCAGAACATGAAAGGAGATACTCTCAGAATGCAGCATTCCCACCTGCAGAGTAATGGATTCGGTGATGAGTTGGATGGGGCGTGGTAAGAGACCCCCATCCACGGCAGCAACAGACAAGGGTACAGCCAGAGGTTTGGTGGGGATGCGGTATTTCTCTACCAGGGACTGTGAAATAAGATTCCCGGCTGCTCCAGAGTCAAGTTGGGCTAGTTCAAAATAACGGTTCTCCCCGCAGACGATTGAGACTGACAACAGCAGAGATGGAGAGGATTTATTCTTGTCTAGGTCGACCTCTCTGAGCGAACCTAGACACAGGCATTTCCCGACCTCTCCGGGCAGGTACGGATCCGGTGCTCCTTACTGCCACAGTAGAAGCAGCTCCCCTCGGCACGGCGTAAGTCCTGACGGGTTTTGACCATCTTGGTCTGGTCGACCTGCATAGGCTCAGGAGAGTGTACCTGGGTAGAGACGGAGGGAGTGACGGGTTTCTGAAAAGTAGGAGCTAGACGTGGTAACCTCCTCTCACGGGTGACCTCTTTGGCACGCTCCTGGAACCGTAGGTCAAACCGGGTGGCAAGAGTTATTAGGTCATCGAGAGTGGTAGGGATGTCCCGACCGGCAAGTTCATCTTTAATACGGCCGGACAGACCCTCCCAGAAGACAGATACCAGAGCGTCGTTATCCCAGGCCAGCTCCGAGGCAAGGGTACGGAACCGTATGCCATATTGGCCCACGGTGAGACTTCCCTGACGGAGGCGTAGCAGTGATGATGCGGATGAGGTCTTCCGTCCGGGTTCGTCGAAGACTTTCCGGAAAGCCGTGAGAAAAGCAGGCAAGTTGGACACCAGGGGGTCTCCTCTCTCCCATAGAGGATTTAGCCAGGCCAGGGCCTCCCCGGTGAGATGGGATATGATGAATGCAATTTTGGCTCGGTCGGAGTTAAACTGGTGGGACAATAGTTCAAAGTGCAGGGTGCACTGATTTACGAAGCCCCGAGCCTGGGCGGAGTCGCCTCCGAAGCGAGGAGGTGCAGAAAGCCGGGGTCCGGGGTAGGATACCATGGTATTAGTGGGCAGCGGAGCTGCCGGATTGCGAGACATGGCACTGGCGGAGGTTGCTGGTGGAGCAGTCAGAGTGTCCAGGCGAGTATTGACATTCCGCAGGTGACCCAGGAAGGACTCCTGTTGGGACCTTTGACGGGACAGTTCATGACACAGGTCCGAGAGCGAGGGAGCTTGGGTGCCACCGGGTTCCATGGCCCGAGCAAACTGTAACGGGTCTGGGAGGCGGAACCTCTGAGCTACTATACAAGGGGGCGGTCCTTGTAAGGGAGCGGGTGGCGACGAGGGAAGATGGGCAGGAAGTCACAGCAGGTGACCGGGACAGTCTCTGAGTGAACGGGCTGGAGGTCACGGCAAGTGACCGGGGCAGTCTCTGGATGAACGGGCAGATGGTCACAGCAAGTGACCGGGGCAGTCTCTGAATGAACGGGCAGATGGTCACGGCAAGTGACCGGGGCAGTCTCTGGGTAAAGGGTTGGTACGACCTGTGGCGGCTGATGATAGACGTGAGCTCCCAGGTGAGCAGGCGAGAGTCTCTGGATGAACGGGTGGTCACAGCATGTGACGGCGGAGCCTCCAGGAAGACCAACAGACAGGCGGCAGATGAGCGCTCCCAGGTGAGCGGGCAGAAGTCTCTGGACAGGCGGGTGGTCACAGCACGTGACGGCAGAGCCTCCAGGTAGGCTAGCAGACAGGCAGCAGATGAGCGCTCCCAGGTGAGCGGGCAGGAGTCACTGGACAGGCAGGTGGTCACAGCACGTGACGGCGGAGCCTCCAGGTAGGCTAGCAGGCAGGTAGCAGATGTTTGCTCCCAGGTGAGCAGGCAAGCTGGTCCATAGACAGACTGACAGGAGTTGGAAGGCAGACCGTCGGACCTCAGGCAAGCAGGCAGGTGGCTGAAGTGCGCTCCCAGGTGAGCGGACAGGCTGGTCCTTAGACAGACTGACAGGAGTAGTAAGGCAGACCGTCGGACCTCAGGCTAGCAGGCAGGTAGCAGATAATCAGGCAGGAATAAGACAGCAAGCTGGCAGGAATCTGGCAGGTATCTGGCAGGTAACTGGCAACGGGACCTGAGGGCTGAAGCAGAGTAGTGAACAGTGCAACAACATTGCTCGGGCACCTCCATTTTGGAGGAGGTGCCTTATATATGGTGAAGTCCTCCGGCCATTGGCCGGGGACTCCTTAGGACGGCGCGCGCGGCCCCTTTAAGAGGGAGGGAGAGAGCGCGCGCGCGCCCTAAGCACAGTGGCTGGGAAGGAGCGCGCGCTGCCAGCAGAGCGGGAGGAGGACGCCGGGCACGGAGCAGAGAGGTGAGGGGAACAGCGTCCCTGCCTAGCAGAGGGCAGGGACGCCGGCGCTACAGTGCCCATCACCTCATCCCAACAACATCTACCCCATACTAATCCAGGTCCTGTCACCTCATCCCACCAACATCTACCCCATAGTAATCCAGTGCCCAACACCTCCTCCCACCAACATCCTTCCCATACAAATCCAGGTCCTGTCACCTCATCTCACCAACATGTACCCCATACTAAATCAAGGCCTTTTAACCTCATCTCACCAACATCTACCCCATACTAATCCAGGTCCTGTCACTTCATCTCACCAATATCTACCCCATACTAATCCAGGTCCTGTCACCTCATCCCACCAACATCTACCCCTTACTAATCCAGGTCCTGTCACTTCATCCCACCAACATTTACCCCATACTAATCCAGTGTCTATCACCTCATCCCACCAACATCCACCCCATACTAATCCAAGTCCCGTCACCTCATCTCACCAATATTTACCCCATACTAATCCAAGTCCTGTCACCTCATCCCACCAACATCTACCCCATACAGATCCAGGTCCTGTCACCTCATCCCACTAACATCTACCCCATACTAATCCAGTGCCCATAACCTCATTCTACCAAAATCTACCTCATACTAATCCAGGTCCTGTCATCTCATCCCACCAACATCTACCTCAAACAAATCCAGGTCCTGTCATCTCATCCCACCAAAATATACCCCATACTATTCCAGGTCCTGTCACCTCATCCCACCAACATCTACCCCATACTAATCCAGTGCCCATCACCTCATCCCACCAACATCCTTCCCATACGAATCCAGGTCCTGTCACCTCATCCCACCAACATCCACCCCATACTAATCCAGGTCCTGTTATCTCATCCCACCAACATCTACCCCATACTAATCCAGGTCCTGTCACCTCATCCCACCAACATCTACCCCATACTAATCCAGTTCCCATCACCTCATCCCACCAACATCTACCCCATACTAATCCAGGTCCTATCACCTCATTCCACCAACATCTTCCCCGTACTAACCCAGTGCCCATCTCCTCATCCCACCAACATCTACCCCATACTAATCCAGGTCCTGTCGCCTCATCCCACCAACATCTACCCCATACTAATCCAGTGCCCATCACCTCATCCCAACAACATCTACCCCATACTAATCAAGGTCCTGTCACCTCATCTCACCAACATCTACCCCATACTAATCCAGGTCCTGTCACTTCATCCCACCAATATCTACCCCATACTAATCCAGGTCCTGTCACCTCATCCCACCAACATCTACCCCATACTCATCCAGGTCCTATCACCTCATCCCACCAATACCTACCCCATACTAATCCAGGTCCTGTCACTTCATCCCACCAATATCTACCTCATACTAATCCAGGTCCTGTCACCTCATCCCACCAACATCTACCCCATACTAATCCAGGTCCTGTCACCTCATCCCACCAACATCTACCCCATACGAATCCAGGTCCTGTTACCTCATCCCACCAACATCCACTCCATACTAATCCAGAACCTTTCACCTCATCCCACCATCATTTACCACATACTACTACAGATTCTGTTACCTCATCCCTCCAATATCCACCCCATACTAATCCAGTGCCCATCACCTCATCCTACCAAAATCCACCCCATACTAATCCCAGTCCTGTCATCTCATCCCACCAACATCTACCCCATACTAATCCAGGTCCTGTCACTTCATCACTCCAACATCCACCCCATACTAATCCAGAGCCTATCATCTCATCCCACCAACATCCACCCCATACTGACACAGGTCCTCTTACCCCATCTCACCAACATCCACCCCATACTAATGGAGGTTCTGTCATATCATCCCACCAACATTTACTCCATACTAATCCAGAGCCTGTCACCTCATCCCAACATCCACCCCACACTAATCAAGTGCCTGTCAACTCATCCCAACATCCACTCCATAGTAATCCAGTGCCAATCACCTCATCCCACCAACATCCACCCCATACTTATCCAGGTCCTGTCACCTCATCTCACCAACATCCACCCCATACTAATCCAAAGCCTGTCACCTTATCCCATCAACACCTACCCCATACTAATCTAGATCCTGTCACCTCATCCCACCAAATTCCACCCCATACTAACCCAGAACCTATCACCTCACCCCACCAACATTTACCCCATACTAATCCATGTCCTGTCACCTCATCCCTCCAACATCCACCCCATACTAATCCAGTGCCCATCACCTCATCCCACCAACATCCTTCCCATAAGAATCCAGGTACTTTCACCTCATCCCACCAACATCCACCCCATACTATTCCAAAACCTGTCACCTCAAACCACCAACATCTACCCCATACTAATCCAGGTCCTGTCACCTTATCCCACCAAAATCCACTCCATACTAATCCAAAACCTATCACCTCATCCCACCAACATTTACCCCATACTAATCCAGGTCCTGTCACCTCATCCCTCCAACATCCACCCCATATTAATCCAGTGTCCATCACATCATCCCACCAACATCCACCCCATACTAATCCAAGTCCCGTCACCTCATCTCACCAACATTTACCCCATACTAATCCAAGTCCTGTCACCTCATCCCACCAACATCTACCCCATACTAATCCAGGTCCTGTCACCTCATCCCACCAACATGTACCCCATACTAATCCAGGTCCTGTCACCTCATCCCACCAACATCTACCCCATACTAATCCAGTGCCCATAACCTCATTCTACCAACATCTACCCCATACTAATCCAGGTCCTGTCATCTCATCCCAACAACATCTACCTCATACTAATCCAGGTCCCGTCATCTCAACCCACCAACATCTACCCCATACAAATCCAGGTCCTGTCACCTCATCCCACCAACATCTACCCCATACTAATCCAGTGCCCATCACCTCATCCCACCAACATCGACCCCATACTAATCCAGGTCCTGTCACCTCACCCCACCAACATCCACCCCATACTAATCCAGTGCCCATCTCCTCAACCCACCAACATCCTTCCCATACGAATCCAGGTCCTGTCACCTCATCGCACCAACATCCACCCCATACTAATCCAGGTCCTGTTATCTCATCCCATCAACATCTACCCCATACTAATCCGGGTCCTGTCACCTCATCCCACCAACATCTACCCCATACTAATCCAGGTCCTGTCTCTTCATCACTCCAACATCCACCCCATACTAATCCAGAGCCTATCATCTCATCCCACCAACATCCACCCCATACTGACACAGGTCCTCTTACCCCATCTCACCAACATCCACCCCATACTAATGGAGGTTCTGTCATCTCATCCCACCAACATTTACTCCATACTAATCCAGAGCCTGTCACCTCATCCCAACATCCACCCCACACTAATCAAGTGCCTGTCAACTCATCCCAACATCCACTCCATAGTAATCCAGTGCCAATCACCTCATCCCACCAACATCCACCCCATACTAATCCAGGTCCTGTCACCTCATCCCATCAACATCTACCCCATACTAATCTAGGTCCTGTCACCTCATCCCACCAAATTCCACCCCATACTAACCCAGAACCTATCACCTCACCCAACCAACATTTACCCCATACTAATCCATGTCCTGTCACCTCAAACCACCAACATCTACCCCATACTAATCCAGGTCCTGTCACCTTATCCCACCAAAATCCACCCCATATTAATCCAGTGTCCATCACCTCATCCCACCAACATCCACCCCATACTAATCCAAGTCCCATCACCTCATCTCACCAACATTTACCCCATACTAATCTAAGTCCTGTCACCTCATCCCACCAACATGTACCCCATACTAATCCAGGTCCTGTCACCTCATCCCACCAACATGTACCCCATACTAATCCAGGTCCTGTCACCTCATCCCACCAACATCTACCCCATACTAATCCAGCGCCCATAACCTCATTCTACCAACATCTACCCCATACTAATCCAGGTCCTGTCATCTCATCCCAACAACATCTACCTCATACTAATTCAGGTCCCGTCATCTCATCCCAGCAACATCTACCCCATACTAATCCAGTGCCCATCACCTCATCCCACCAACATCGACCCCATACTAATCCAGGTCCTGTCACCTCATCCCACCAACATCCACCCCATACTAATCCAGTGCCCATCTCCTCAACCCACCAACATCCTTCCCATACGAATCCAGGTCCTGTCACCTCATCGCACCAACATCCACCCCATACTAATCCAGGTCCTGTTATCTCATCCCATCAACATCTACCCCATACTAATCCGGGTCCTGTCACCTCATCCCACCAACATCTACCCCATACTAATCCAGTTCCCATCACCTCATCCCACCAACATCCACCCCATACTAATCCAGGTCCTGTTATCTCATCCCACCAACATCTACCCCATACTAATCCAGGTCCTGTCGCCTCATCCCACCAACATCTACCCCATACTAATCCAGTTCCCATCACCTCATCCCACCAACATCTACCCCATACTAATCCAGGTTCTATCACCTCATTCCACCAACATCTTCCCCGTACTAATCCAGTGCCCATCACCTCATCCCACCAACATCTACCCCATACTAATCCAGGTCCTGTCACCTCATCCCACCAACATCTACCCCATACTAATCCAGTGCCCATCACCTTATCCCAACATCTACCCCATACTAATCAAGGTCCTGTCACCTCATCTCACCAATATCTACCCCATACTAATCCAGGTCCTGTCACCTCATCCCACCAACATGTACCCCATACTAATCCAGGTCATGTCACTTCATCCCACCAATATCTACCCCGTACTAATCCAGGTCCTGTCACTTCATCCCACCAATATCTACCGCATACTAATCCAGTGCCCATCACCTCATCCCACCAACATCTACCCCATACTAATCCAGGTCCTGTCACCTCATCCCACCAACATGTACCCCATACTAATCCAGGTCCTCTCACCTCATCCCACCAACATGTACCCCATACTAATCCAGGTCCTCTCACCTCATCCCACCAACATCCACCCCATACTAATCCAGGTCCTGTGACTTCATCCCACCAAAATCCACTCCATACTAATCCAGAACCTATCACCTCATCCCACCAACATCTACCCCATACTAATCCAGGTCCTGTGACTTCATCCCACCAACATTTACCACATACTACTACAGGTTCTGTTACCTCATCCCTCCAACATCCACCCCATAGTAATCCAGTGCCCATCACCTCATCCTACCAACATCCACCCCATACTAATCCAGTGCCCATCACCTCATCCTACCAAAATCCACCCCATACTAATCCAAGTCCTGTCATCTCATCCCACCAACATCTACCCCATACTAATACAGGTCCTGTCACCTCATCCCTCCAACATCCACCCCATACTAATCCAGAGCCTATCATCTCATCCCACCAACATCCACCCCATACTGACACAGGTCCTCTTACTCCATCTCACCAACATCCACCCCATACTAATGGAAGTCCTGTCATCTCATCCCACCAACATTTACCCCATACTAATCTAGAGCCTGTCACCTCTTCCCAACATCCACCCTACACTAATCAAGTGCCCGTCAACTCATCCCAACATCCACCCCATAGTAATCCAGAGCCTGTCACCTCATACCACCAACATTCACCCCATACTAATCCAGTGCCCATCACCTCATCCAACCAACATCCACCCAATACTAATCCAGAGCCTGCCACCTCATCCCACCAATATCTACCCCATACTAATCTAGATTCTGTCACCTCAGCCATCCTACATCCACCCCATACTAATCTAGAGCCCGTCACTTCATCCCACCAACATCCACCCCATACTAATCCAGTGCCTGTCACCTCATTCCACTAACAGTTACCCCATACTGACCCAGGTCCTTTCACCTCATCCCACCAACCTCCACTCCATACTAATCCAGGTTTTGTCACTTTATCACACCAATGTTAGCACATCTTACACAGAAATGTACTCTTTTAGATGTTTCCTGAGTGTTTGTTGAAAAACCATCCCAAGAATATTCTATGATTCCACACAGGTGAATGGCATGCTTAAAGTCCTAGATCTGTCCTATAATGGTTTTGGCAATGAGGGAGCTCTTGCACTGGGAGAGGCACTGAGAGTGAATAGTTCCCTGCTTCACCTCAATATCAACTGTAACCGGATCAGTAACGAGGGCGTCAGACTTATCTGCAAAGGCCTAGAGAGTAATGAGACACTGGTCGTGCTCAAGGTAACACAAAATGATAGGGGCAAACAGGTGGTGTGCAGAATTGTGCCCAGGGCTTATATGGAACTTGTACAACATTATCAATCATGATCTACATCTTATACCTGCAGCCAATATTGTACACTGTTGACTAAAGTATGGAATCAGTGAGTAAATGGTGTCCTTCTGTATTTAGGATTAATTTTCCTTTCAAGACAATGACAACACCTCATCTACCATGCTGGACAAATATATCAAGCTTTCTCCAGCACCTTCTCTTCTGTTCCTTCTGTCTCACCCTGTGCTGCAGACACTTGACATTGAAACTTCTTTTTTGATCACCTTTCTCCAGTCCTCTTCCAAGATTGCGTTCTTTCCCTGTTCTTGGACTGACCAATCTCGGCTTAGACATCTCTATCAAACACGTTTCTTCAGTCATCTCTTGTGTCTGGGTTGTTTTCTTCGTTCTTGTTGTGACGAGTCTCGGATAAGGCATCTCTGTCCATCATATATTTCTCCAGTCCTCCCTCATGCCATCATTTCCCTGTTGTAGTATTGTTTCTCCAGTCATCTCCCATGTCTGCGTTCTGTTTTTGTATTCCTCTCCCATACTTGCTTTCTTTTCCTTGTCTTTGTATTGACTAGTTTCAGACAAGGCTTCTCTGTCCTTCGCACATTTCTCTGGTCATCTTCCATGTGATCTTCTCCCTGTTCTTGTATTGTTTCTCCAGTTCTTTCCCATGTCTGCATTCTTTTTCCTGTCATTGACCAGTCTCAGATGAGGCGCCTCTGTCCACCACATTTCTCCATTCTTTTCCCTGTTCTTGTATTGACCAGTCTTGGAGGTGACGTCTCTGTCCACCACATTTCTCCATTCTTTTCCCTGTTCTTGTATTGACCAGTCTTGGAGGTGACGTCTCTGTCCACCACATTTCTCCATTCTTTTCCCTGTTCTTGTATTGACCAGTCTTGGAGGTGACGTCTCTGTCCACCACATTTCTCCATTCTTTTCCCTGTTCTTGTATTGACCAGTCTTGGAGGTGACGTCTCTGTCCATCACATTTCTCCATTCTTTTCCCTGTTCTTGTATTGATCAGTCTTGGAGGTGACGTCTCTGTCCACCACATTTCTCCATTCCTCTCCTGAGTCTCCATTCTTTTCCCTGTTCTTGTATTGACCAGTCTTGGAGGTCACGTCTCTGTCCATCACATTTCTCCATTCTTTTCCCTGTTCTTGTATTGACCAGTCTTTGAGGTGATGTCTCTGGCCACCACATTTCTCCATTCCTCTCCTGAGTCTCCATTCTTTTCCCTGTTCTTGTATTGACCAGTCTTGGAGGTGACATCTCTGTCCACCACATTTCTCCAATCTTTTCCCTGTTCCTGTATTGACCAGTCTTGGAGGTGACGTCTCTGTCTACCACAATTCTCCATTCTTTTCCCTGTTCTTGTATTGACCAGTCTTGGAGGTGACGCCTCTGTCCACCACCTTTCTCCATTCTTTTCCCTGTTCTTGTATTGACCAGTCTTGGAGGTGACGTCTCTGTCCATCACATTTCTCCATTCTTTCCCCTGTTCTTGTATTGACCAGTCTTGGAGGTAACGTCTCTGTCCACCACATTTCTCCATTCTTTTCCCTGTTCTTGTATTGACCAGTTTTGGAGGTGACGCCTCTGTCCACCACATTTCTCCATTCTTTTCCCTGTTCTTGTATTGACCAGTCTTGGAGGTGACGTCTCTGTCCACCACATTTCTCCATTCTTTTCCATGTTCTTGTATTGACCAGTCTTGGAGGTGACGTCTCTGTCCATCACATGTTTCTCCAGTCCTTTCTCATGTCTGCTTTGAGAACCTATGTGGTAACCAGCACTATTGCTATAAGCTCAGCTATGTATAACTGGAGATGAGCAGTAATGGCAGCTGATTGTCTTCTGTGCCGAGATTCCATTTATAATCTGGTTCTAGATATCTGATCGGCAGTGTATGTGTAGCATATTCCTCTTATAGAGTTATACAGTGTCCAGTCATCATCAGCCTTACACATCTTATCCAACTGTACCTGATAGCTGAGCAGACATATTAAGAACTTTGGTTCTACTCAATTGTATTTGCTGTCTCATCAATGTAGATGTCCAGAAATCCCATCACAGTGGAGGGTGCTATCACTTTACTAAATGGCATTACTAAGAGGCCAGAGAACAAGATTGAGGAGCTGGACATCTCTGTGAGTATGCCAGGGATTTCTACAGAGCAACAAATGGATTTTATGGTGCACACATTAAAGGTCTCGTGTCTTCAACTTTCAGAATGTTCTGGTTAATGATCAGTTCTTGTCCCTCCTCAAGTCGGCTTCCACATCCCGTCCTGCTCTACATGTCCGGTTTGCTGGAAAAAAAGGGTTTGTCACCAAAAAACATTCTGCTCGTCCAGATCCAATGAGGATCATTCAGGTGCCGCATATTATAGTTTTGACAGATTTAAACCCTCATGTATGAAAACAATGGCCAGATGAAACCTGGAGCTGACAGCTGCCAACCACGATACACCAAGGAAAAAATAATTTCACCTGTCGAACGAGCAGTTGATGGGCAGCCTGTTTATACTGTAAGATTATTGTGAAACGAGAGTTCCTAGTGACACCCGTTCACTATAATCTTACAGTGTAAATGGACCTTTATTGTCTGTGTAGGGTTTATTAGTGCGGTCAGCAATGTGTGCTGCTTCACAAAACGGTCTTAAATCCCAATCAGCTCTTGTTAATCCATGAGCTGCCAGATAGTGCACAATACAAAGCGCTGTGTCCTGCAAGCATCAGAGCGTTTGAACGGTGCTCAAAAACAACATTGTCCCATGCACTTATTTTGAACGGTGCTCAAAAACAACATTGTCCCATGCACTTATTTTGAACGGTGCTCAAAAACAACATTGTCCCATGCACTTATCAGACTTTTCCCAACATGTTCTGAAGACTTCTAGCTTTTCTAATGGAAAGTTGGAGTTTTTGGTTTTCAATGTTTGAGGATTTTCCAGTCGGAGTGGTTATTGTGAGGTTTGATCCCATCCCCTGACGATTCGGTACAGTGACAGGAATATGTCAGTGTTGATCATGTATTCATGAAAGCTCTTGTCTTTCAGGATTTCCTAGATGAACGCAAACTTCGATTGCTTGATTTTTTCAAGAACATGGACAAAGATGGCAGCATGAGCATTCCTGTCAGCGATTTCTGCAGATATATGGCAGTAAGTATTGTGCTAGGTGTAAAATGTAGTCTTTCATTGTCTTATAGACATTAGGGACCTTCATATATATTTTTTCTTTACCAGTGACATTGGATTGCGCTGACATACTGAAAGTGCATTTCACAGCAGTGAGCTAGGTCCTCATTATTCCACCTATAACTAGAATTTTAGCCATCTCTTGACACCTGCAATGACATCAACTTTTTTCTGCATTCTACAGCTTTCTATGGTTTGAGATCTCATCTGCAAGAAGCAGCCTAGAAACTTTTGTGGATACTGCTTGACAGTAGCTAGGGACTTCATAGTGTAAAGGACATATTAATATTCATGCTATCCAAGTGTAAAGGACATATTGATACTCATGCTAGAGCAACTCCATTTTGTCTGCTTGCTTTAAAATCATGTTATTATCACTCCTTGCATAACATACATTCTTTCTTTGTCTTCCCATGCAACTTTCTCACACTGACCTTTTCTCACAAGAACATTCTGTGAGACACCCTGCTCCCGTTATCTGACTAGTCTGAGCCGGGATGTACGACCTTGTAAATTTCCAGCGTGCTTCGAACTAACGATAATATGACCATATATGTGTTTCCGTAATAATTGCACTAACATTGGCTCAAGCTTGTAATACTGTAGTACGGCTGTAGATGATTGGACATTAATAAACTCAAAACAATATAAAATGCTAAGCAAAATAAACGGGATCAGAGATTCTTGAATCCCCCCAATGCAGAGCTTTGTCTCCGTCTGGTTTTCTATTGGATTGCAATCAACCTTACAACATAATAATTTGACACTCACTTGGTCAACCGTGAAGGGACGTTGGTGCCCTCCCTTAACAATAGCTTCACTTTCTGGTGCTATATTCACTGCCAAGTGCTGTAAAATTGTAAACTCGAGACCAGTAAAGTCAGGGACCAAGACTAGGGTTGTGAACATCAATATAAATCATGGACAATAAAGTGCCACCTCAATTTCCCAAAATCTTCTTTTCTCAGGTGACAGGTCTGCCTTTGGATGCTGCTCAGATGGATTCATTGGTGCAAAGATTGGATAAAGATCTGACGGGTACCATAGACTACAGGTGAGGGGGTGTACGCCATAGATCATATTATTCTCTAGTGTGCACATCACTGTTGTCCGGGTCTCTCTTCTCGTCAGTCTAATGTCGGCCTCGTTTCTACAACTGGCCTGCTTGGCTATAAGAATCTGTTCATATTTGAGCTTTTTTTTTAAATGAAACTTTCACACTATCTTCTCTTGTGTCTTCTCTCTCCATTTAGTTTCTGTCTCAGTGGTACAGTAGTGTTCAAAATACTAGCAGCCCGACATGACTGACCAGATTAATCTCTGTTTCTGGTATAAATTCTATCACCACATGTCAGACAATTTCCCAGTTGGTGCAGTAGATTGTAAGAAAACCCCCAGCCTCCGCATTCATCATCTGCAGGTTTTTGAGTCTGTGTATGTGAATAATTGTAATTGTACGGGGAGTGTTCACAATAATAGCAGTGTGGAGATCAATCAGTGAGGTCAATCATTCTGTGAAGAAACAGGGGTGAATCAGGTGGCCCTTATATAAGGGTGAAGCCAGCACATGTTGTACATGCATTTCTCCTTGAAAGCCTGAGAGATATGGGTCGTTCCAGACATTGTTCAGAAGAACAGTGTACTATGATTAAAAAGTTGATTGGAGAGGGTAAAACTTATAAAGAAGTGCAGACAATGATGCTGTTCAGCTAAAATGATCTCCAATGCTTTAAAATGGAAAGCAAGACCAGAGAGACGTGGAAGAAAACAGAAGATGACCATCCGAATGGATGGAAGAATAGCCAGAATGGCAAAGGCTCAGCCAATGATCAGCTCCAGGATGATCACAGACAGTCTCCAGTTACCTGTGAGGACTGTGACAGTCAGAAGATGACTGTGTGAAGCTAATCTCTGAGCAAGAAGTCCCTGCAAAGTCCCACTTTTAATAAAAAGAAATGTACTGAAGCGGATACAATTCGCCAAAGAACACATCAACCGGCCTAAAGAGACATAGAGAAACACTTTGTGGACTGATGAAAGTAAAATTGTTCTTTTTGGGTCTAAGGGCCACAGACAGTTCATCAGACGACCCCCAAACTCTGCATTCAGCCACAGTACACTCTGCAGACAGTGAAGCATGGTGGAAACATCATGATATGGGCATGTTTCTCTTACTATGGTGCCGGACCGATTTACCGCATACCAGGGATTATGGACCAGTCTGTATATATTAAAATACTTGAAGAGGTCATGTTGCCTTACACTGAAGAGGATATGCCCTTGAAATGGGTGTTTCAACAAGTCAACGACCCTAAACACACCAGTAAATGGGCAAAATCTTGGTTCCAGTCCAACAATATTTAGGTTATGGCGTGGCCAGCCCAATCCCCGGACCTTAATCCGATAAAACATTTGTGGGGTGACATCAAAAATGCTGTTTCCAAGGCAAAGCCAACAAATGCCAAAAAATTCTGGGCTGGAATAACAGCTGACAGGTGCCAGAAGTTGGTTGACTCTATGCAACATAGATGTGAAGCAGTTCTAAAAAACTGTGGGTAACAACTAAATATTAGGTTAGTGATTCACAGGAATGATAAATCCTCAAAAAAAGACAAATACAGACACTGCTATTTTTTAGAACAGTCCAATGTTAATTTTTTGTTATTTTCTGTAAAGTAGTTAAAAAATATCTACATTTCTCTTCATGTTTTGAATTAGAAAACAGCGTGCAATGTTCCCAATGCTGGAAATAACAACTAGTATAAAGGTTTTGTAATAACTCATGTTTTTGAACACACTGCTATTATTTTGAACACTACTGTATCTCTCACCTGACTTCTATCTTTTCTTCTTCTTTCTAAAACATCCTCTCTCATCATGTTTTCTATCATTTCATCTTCTTTGTCCTGATATTAATTATTTTTAGAGCACCATTGATTCCATGTTGCTGCACATAAGGGATTACTTACAAAATATAAATTATAGTGAACAAACTAGCAGTGACGGACTGGTACAAAAAAGAGAGGGCCCTGCCCTTGCGGGCTTACAGTCTATAGCATAATAGGGAAAGAGACAGTAGGTTAGGGGGTTGCGGCTGGTCCAGTGGTGGTGAGGTGATAGCAGGGTCATTGCTGGCTGTGGTGAGGTGGCAGCTCCAGTGGTGGTAAGGTGGCAGCGGGGCCATTGCAGGCTGTGGCGGGGTGGCAGCAAGGTCATTGCATGCTGTGGTGAGGTGGCAGCTCCAGTGGTGGTGAGGTGCAGCGGGGCCATTGCAGGCTGTGGGGGGGGCAGCAAGGTCATTGCAGGCTGTAGTGAGGTGGCAGCTCCAGTGGTGGTGAGGTGCAGCGGGGCCATTGCAGGCTGTTGCGGGGTGGCGGCAAGGTCATTGCAGGCTGTAGTGAGGTGGCAGCTCCAGTGGTGGTGAGGTGGCAGCGGGGCCATTGCAGGCTGTGGTGAGGTGGTAGCAAGGTCATTGCAGGCTGTGGTGAGGTGGCAGCTCCAGTGGTGGTGATGTGGCAGCGGGGCCATTGCAGGCTGTGGCAGGGTGGCAGCAAGGTCATTGCAGGCTGTAGTGAGGTGGCAGCTCCAGTGGTGGTGAGGTGGCAGCGGGGCCATTGCAGGCTGTGGTGAGGTGGTAGCAAGGTCATTGCAGGCTGTGGTGAGGTGGCGGCTCCAGTGGTGGTGAGGCGATAGCAGGGTCATTGCAGGCTGTGGTGAGGTGGCAGCTCCAGTGGTGGTGATGTGGCAGCGGGGCCATTGCAGGCTGTGGCAGGGTGGCAGCAAGGTCATTGCAGGCTGTGGTGAGGTGGCGGCTCCAGTGGTGGTGAGGCGATAGCAGGGTCATTGCAGGCTGTAGTGAGGTGGCAGCTCCAGTGGTGGTGATGTGGCAGCGGGGCCATTGCAGGCTGTGGCAGGGTGGCAGCAAGGTCATTGCAGGCTGTGGTGAGGTGGCAGCTCCAGTGGTGGTGAGGTGGCAGCGAGGTCATTACAGGCTGTGGTGAGGTGGTAGCGAGGTCATTACAGGCTGTGGTGAGGTGGTAGCGAGGTCATTGCAGGCTTTGGTGAGGTGGTAGCGAGGTCATTGCAGGCTTGGATGAACGGGTAGCGAGGTCATTGCTGGCTGTGGTGAAGTGCCAGCACGGTCGTGGCGAGGTGTCAGTGAGATCATTGCAGGCTATGGTGAGGTGGCAGCTCCGGTGGTGATGATGTGGCAGTGAAATCATTGAAGGCTGTGGTAATGTGGCAGCTCCGGTGGTGGTGAGGCGTGCAGTGAGGTCATTGCAGTCTGTGGGGAGGTGGTAGCGAGGTCATTGCAGACTGTGGTGAAATGGCAGCTCCGGTGGTGGTGTGGTGGCAGCAAGTCCATTGCAGGCTGTAGCTTTCTTGAAGAGATGCGTTTTCAAGTTCCTGCGGAAAGTTCTAAGTATGGTAAATAATCGGACATGTTGGAGCCAGGGCTGTGGAGTCGGTAAGCCAAACCTCCTATCCGACTCCTCAATTTCCATGACACCGACTACAATCTGACTCTGACTCCACGACTCCGACTCCCCCATACACGGCTGATGTGTAAGTGATAAATTTACTGTAGCACAGACTCATCTCAGCTAAAAGTCCAGACCCTGAGATCAGGAATAGGACAGACATTTATAGGACATTTCATAACTTTCCCAATTTCTTATGAAAAAATATTCCCCACAAACTGCATTGAACTGACTGTACCCAATTTATTATATATTTTAAGAATAAGAAAAAAAGATGTGTCAAGAACAGTAAAAAATATATATTTTATTAGACAAATAGTAAAAAGCACATAAAATACAAAGTAGCACAGATAATCAATAGTGAGCACCATAAAAAGCACCACCAGGAGGCACACACAATGGCAAAAAAAGGACCACTAATATATACTCTAAGGGGTCGACCACTAATATATACTCTAAGGGGTCCACCTGTAACCAGGACGGCTGAAAATCATAAATAAATATGAATGGCTAATATCAGTAGAGTAAAGTAGTCAGTGACTATAACATATCCTAAAGTGCATCGTGCACTTTTTTTTGCATTGTGTGTTCCTCCTGGTGGTGCTTTTTATGGTGCTCACTATTGATTATTTGTGCTACTTTGTATTTTATGAGCTTTTTACTATTTGTCTAATAAAATATATATTTTTTACTGTACTTGACACATCTTTTGTCTTATTGGTGATGATTAGTTATGACGTTTTGAACTAATGGAGTGAGTCCGTAGAATGTCTATCTTGTGATTCATTAATTATAACATGATTATGTTATGACATTAATTCATGGGTTAGTATTTGTTTTTTTGATATATTTTAAGAGTTGGAATCGGTCCATTTTATACTGACTCAAACTTCACCAACATGGACTCTGACTCCACAGCCCTGGTTGGAGCACAGAATGCATAATGATGGGGGACACTTGGGAGAAGTTTTGGAGGCAATTGGGGGAGGGGGAGGGGTGAGCACTGGTCAGGTCCCACTACAAACTAAAGACAACAAGGTAGACAAACAAAGGGGATAAAGTTAGATTGAGCAGA
Source organism: Phyllobates terribilis (assembly GCF_046119375.1). Taxonomy (NCBI): domain Eukaryota; kingdom Metazoa; phylum Chordata; class Amphibia; order Anura; family Dendrobatidae; genus Phyllobates; species Phyllobates terribilis. Next base: position 8,344,963 of record NW_027362767.1, read on the forward strand.
CACCAGAGGAGTAACGCCAACTGTCCTCCAAGGGCACCAGAGAAGTCTCTAGCAGACTACTAATGCTCCAAGCCTGTACATAGAAGTATCCCTGGCGATTCCCTGGAGCAAACTGAGTGTTTTTAACTCCCAGGCAAGGGTGTGTCAATCAGCAGCAGGAGGGAGGTCACCGCTGGGTCCTAAAGGTAGAAGGATTAAGAAGGCGTCTGTAATGCCAAACGCAGTGACCTTCTACAGCCAGATACAGAGCGACTGTCTATTACACCTGAGACACCCGTGACAGTATCCCCCCTTCTACGAGTGGTCTCTGGACACTCAGGACCAGGTTTCTCAGGATAAGAGGTGTGGAATGCACAAACCAACCTAGGGGCATTCACCTCTGATGCTGAAACCCACATCCTCAAAATCTGAAACTCCAAATTACCATCAACTATGTTGGGGGCAGCGGTAGGGGAGAAGACTCAAGATGTTCTACATATTTCTTGAGCAGAGACCTGTGAAAGACACTGTGGATTTTAAGGGCCTGAGGTAGCTCATGACGAACTGCTGCTGGGTTAATGACAGTGGTTATTTTATAGGGACCAATAAGTCTAGGTCCCAGCCTCCAGGAAGGAACCTTCAACTTGATATTCCTGGTAGACAACCACACAAAGTGATTCACACTCAAGTCCGGACCTGGCGAGTGTTTTCTGTCAGCCATATGTTTGTACCTGTCTCCCATGATCTTCAAATTACTCAGAACCCCTCCACCCTCCTCCCCCCTGCCACACCGAGAAGAGCGACGAAGCAAAACGTTCCTCCTCAGGAACTCCCGAAGCCCCTCCCCCACTAAAAGTACCAAACCGTGGATGGAAACTGTATGCACCAAAGAACAGTGATCTACCGGTAGATTTTTGGCGATGATTATTAATAGCAAATTCTGCCAGCGGTAAGAAAGATGACCCATCCTCCTGGTTTTCGGAGACAAAACACCTGAGGTAAGTCTCCAGATTCTAGTTAATGCGCTCAGTCTGCCCATATGACTGAGGGTGGAAGGCAGAGGCAAAGGACAGCTGCACCCCCAGTCGAGAACAGAATGCCTTCCAGAACTTGTAAACAAACTGGGTCCCCCGATCTGACACCACATCGGAGGGAACCCCGTGAAGTTTCACGATATCATTAATAAACACCCGAGCAAGTGTCTTGGCATTTGGAAGTGCAGGTAATGCGACAAAATGAACCATTTTACTGAACCTATCTAAAACCACCGTTTTGCCCACAGAAACCGGTAGGTCACTAATAAAATCCATGGACAAGTGTGTCCATGGCCTGCTAGGAATATGTGGCGGAAGAGAAGTACCAGACGGACGGGTATGCAATACTTTAGAATGCGCGCAAATACTACAAGCTGATACGTGTTCAATCACATCCCGATGAAACCCCGGCCACCTGGATGCCCAGCAAGCACAGAGTTGTGATGTTCCCTAATTACTTTTCTGCGCAGATTAGATGGTACAAATAACCTCCCAGAAGGGCAGGAGGCAGGGGAGTCTCCGTGACCTCCAACACCTCACCCTCCTGTTCAGGGTACAATGCCGAAATGACTACCCCCTTCTGCAAAATCGGGGCAGGGTCAGCATGGTCACCACCACCAGGAAAGATATGACAGGTTCTTATGGTCCGTAATAACAGTAATAGGATGGACAGCCCCCTCTAACCAATGTCTCCATTCTTCGAACGCCAATTTAATCGCCAAAAGTTCCCTATTACCCAAGTCATAATTTCTCTCAGCCGAATACAATTTCTTCGAAAAGAAAGCGCATGGACGCCATTTACCAGGAAACGGACCCTGAGACAACACAGTCCCAACCCCCACCTCTGACGCATCAACTTCCACAATAAAGGATTGGGAAACATTGGGTTGACTGAGTATAGGTGCCGTGGCAAAACAGCTCTTTAGGGAGGAAAAAGCCTGCAGGGTGGCATCCGACCATTAAGAAAGATCAGACCCCTTCCTTATCATGTCAGTAAGGGGTTTCACAATTACCGAATAATTTTGGATACATTTCCGGTAAAAATTAGCAAAGCCCAGAAAACGCTGTAGAGCCTTCAGGTTCTCGGGACGGTCCCAATCAAGGACTGCACGGATCTTCTCCAGATCCATCCGAAAACCCGAAGATGACAACAGGTACCCTAAAAACTGCACCTCTTGGATGGCGAAAAAACACACTTTTCTAGTTTGGCATATAGTTTGTTATCCCTTAATATCTGGAGCACCTGCTTAACATGCCCCCGATGTGTCTCAAAATCAGGTGAGTAAACCAAAATATCATCCAGATAGACCAGCACAAACCTCCCCACCAAATGATGGAAAATATCATTAATGAAATGCAGGAATACCGCAGGTGCATTGGTCAGACCGAAAGGCATAACCAGACTCTCAAAATGCCCTTCAGGGGTATTGAACGCTGTCTTCCATTCGTCCCCTTCTCTGATTCTAACCAGATTGTAGGCTCCCCCTTAAATCCAACTTGGAGAACACATTAGCTCCCACAACCTGGCTGAACAAATCAGAAATCAGAGGAAGATGGTATGGATCTTGGATGGTAATTTGATTTAATTCCCGGAAATCTAAACAGGGACGTAGACCGCCATCTTTTTTCTTCACGAAGAACCCTGCCGCCAAGGGCAAAAATGAGGGTCTGATATTTCCCTTCTCCAGACTTTCCGCAATGAAATCCTTCATGGCTTGTCTCTCAGGGCCGGAAAGATTATACAGCCTGGACTTTGGTAGTTTAGCTCCGGGGGTCAGGTTAATAGAGTCATAAGCACGATGAGGAGGCAAATCCTGATACCCCTCTCAGAAAAAACATCCTCAAAACCAGACAAAGATGCAGGTAAGGTCTCTGTAGAGACTGTAGGAAGGGAAATGTTTAAACAGTTCTCATGGCAGTAATCTCCCCACTCAATGATCTCCCTGGATTGCCAATCCACCAACGGATTATGTTTCACTAACCAGGGTAGACCCAGTACAATTAGAGTGGGAAGATTGTCCAGGACATAGCAAGGAATTATCTCACAAAGAACCGACCTCACCCTCAGTTTTACATTACGTACAATCTGAGTTAGAGCGTTCTGTGCAAGTGGTGCCGAGTCGATGACGAAGATGGAAACAGGTTTAGCTAAAGTACAACAAGCAAGACCATGAGTCTTCACAAACTCAGCATCCACCATGTTGACTCTGGCTCCACTGTCAACAAACACAGAAATTTTCTCAGTCTTGTTCTCTAGCACCACCTCTGCTGTCAGGACAAACCGAGAACTGCAGGTTGATGATAAACGCACCCCTTTATTATCCAATACCAGACTACCAAGGGTTAATCGAGTTTCCTTTTGCTTAGGAATCGAGGGACAGGCCCCCATAAAATGTCCCTTTTTTCCACAAAAAAACTACACGCCTTTCTTTTTGCGGATCTCAGGGGAAACGTACGATGCAGAGGCACCCCCTAACTGCATGGGTTCTTCCACCTCCCCCAGTACTGGTTCACCCCCAGACTGCTGCCCCGGCAAAGGGGCGTTACTTCCAAAAGAGGGCTCCAGAGAAGGTCGTCTCACCCACTTATCCCGAAGGCATCTATCAACATATATGGCCAAAGACATGGCAGCCTCCAAGGACTCTGGGTTTTCATACACTGCCAAGGCATCTTTCAACCTTTCAGTAAGACCCTGACAATATTGGCTCCTAAGAGCCGGGTCATTCCATTTTGTATCAGTTGCTCATCTGCGGAATTCAGAACTATACATCTCTACTGACCGATTCCCCTGCAGAAGGCGACGCAGCCTGGACTCAGCTAAGGAGATACGGTCAGGGTCATCATAGATGAGGGATAGAGCCCCGAAAAACCTCTCCACAGACTGGAGACAAACCGAACCATGCGGCAAAGAGAAAGCCCAGGATTGAGGATCTTTTGGCAGTAGTGAGATCACAGTTCCCACTCGCTGCTCCTCATCTCCAGAGGAGTAAGGAGTTTAAAATACAGTTTGCAAGATTCCTTGAACACAAAAAACTTGTCCCTACCTCCTGAAAACCTGTCCAGGAGGCCAACCTTGGGTTCAAGCTGGACCGGCCTACCTGCAGAGACCCCCACATTAGGGACCTGCAGCCGCTGTTGTTGCTGCTGAACCTCATAGCGGAGGTCAGTCACCTCCAGAGACAGACGGCGGCGCAGCTGCTCTAACAGCTCTGAAACCGGATCCATAAACCAAGGGAGAAAGAAAAAAAAAAGAAAACACCCCCCCCCCAAAAAAAAAACATACACAAAACCATGTGTCAGTTTTTTTCTTCTTCTGTATTTATGCATGGTCACACAAGGTGTGGGAAAGACTAAGGTGCAACATGAAGGGAGGAGGGACAGGAAGCCCAAACACTAGGGAAACAGGGAGTGGAGACCCCTAGGCAGATCTAATATCACCCTGCCTATCCTACCATCTCCATATAGGTTCCACACCTATCGTTGAGCAGGACACTAATCCCTGGATGACCCTAGAGCTTGGCCCTAGATAGGGAGGGGGAGGGGTGAGCACTGGTCAGGCCCAACTACAAAATAAAGATAAAAAGGTAGAGTCATATAGACCAATATCACTTTCGACTGCAGATATCAAAATACTGGCCAAGGCTCTGGCAAACAGACTAATCCGGGTAATAGACAAGGTAGTCCACTCGGACCTATCTGGCTTCATGCCAAATAAATCCACTGCTGTCAATTTAAGGAGGCTGTACTTAAACACGCAAATTCCAGCTGAAAATGCGGGTAAGAGAGTGGTGGTCTCTCTAGATGCACAGAAAGTCTTTGACGGTGTGGAATGGGACGACCTGTGGTCGGTGCTGAGTCGCTTTGGGTTCGGGCCAGTGTATACCTCATGGGTAAAACTGCTGTACCCCTCTCCAACAGCCAGAATTAAAGTGAATAACAAACTGTCGGAAAGCGGGGGTGTCCGTGGTCCCCGCTGCTATTTGCCCTAGCTGTGGAGCCATTAGCTGCCAAAATAAGAAGATCGCAGGAGGTGAAGGGGTTTGTATATGGTAAAACAGAGGAGATCATAGCTTTATATGCCGACGATATTCTACTATTTTTGGAAAATCCTGGGGAAGCCTTGAGAAACGTAGTGACACTAATTGAGGGATTTGGACAGATATCGGGGCTACTCATTAACTGGAATAAGTCGTGTGGTCTGCCGATAGATGGAAAGGGTGACTGTACCGGGGAGGTGGAACTATTCACCAAATTAAAGGTGGTCCAACAATTTAAGTACTTAGGGATTCATATCGCTCTTCCATTGACGACATTTGAGGAGCTTAATATATGCCCTTTATTACAAAGACTGCTAAACCTCTTTCAATATAGACAGGTTCAGCACGCATTTCACACCCAAAGCAGAAGAGGGCCTATGGGAATACAAATAGATCTGATGTTAGATTTTATACTTAAAATCAGAGGAACGAAAGGGGCAATATCTGAAGTGTATAGAGACCTGCTGCACGCCTTTCTTGGAGGACACCCTATCAAAGCTAGAAGGAAGTGGGAGACAGACTTGGGAGAGATAAATGACGATATTCTAGAAAATATATCCAAGTTATCCATGAGTGAGCCTGGGAGAATGTCACAGCTGTATGTGATCCACAGGACGTACAGAACCCCTGATATGTTATTTAATGCAGGGTTGAAGTCTAACTCCGACTGCCCAAGGTGCTCGCAGTCTCAGGCAGACATACTGCATATGCTTTGGCATTGTCCTAGATTGTCCTCCTTCGGGATCGTAGTGTTGAACCGTATTGGAATGGTGTATAGGTGTATTGTCCCTAGGGACCCACTGACATGTATATTAGGGTTCGTTGAGGAAATAAAAACAGACAACATGACCAAAATAGCAATTGCGAGATTATTGTTTATTGTCAGAAAATTGATTTCAAAATATTGGATTAGAGAGGAGCCCAAGTCCAGACGCGAATTCATTGCCCAAACGAACTATACAATTCAACTTGAAAAAGTATTTACACCAAGAGGAATAAGCAGGAATACTTCCATAAATGATGGCAGCCATGGTTGGATAGGATTAATTAGAGTAACACCTATATATACTACTGTAGAGTAAAACTCTTGGTAAACTGCATGGTGGAGTGGAGAGGGAAGAAGGGAAGAAGAAAAGGAGAAGAGAAGGAAAGAAGAAAAGGAGAAGAGAAGGAAAGAAGAAAAGCAGAAGAGAAGGAAAGAAGAAAAGGAGAAGAGAAGGAAAGAAGAAAAGGAGAAGAGAAGGAAAGAAGAAAAGGAGAAGAGAAGGAAAGAAGAAAAGGAGAAGAGAAGGAAAGAAGAAAAGGAGAAGAGAAGGAAAGAAGAAAAGGAGAAGAGAAGGAAAGAAGAAAAGCAGAAGAGAAGGAAAGAAGAAAAGCAGAAGAGAAGGAAAGAAGAAAAGCAGAAGAGAAGGAAAGAAGAAAATGGGAAGAGAAGGAAAGAAGAAAAGGGGAAGAGAAGGAAAGAAGAAAAGGGGAAGAGAAGGAAAGAAGAAAAGGGGAAGAGAAGGAAAGAAGAAAAGGGGAAGAGAAGGAAAGAAGAAAAGGGGAAGAGAAGGAAAAGGGAGTAGGGGAAGAAAAGGAAAAGGGAGTAGGGGAAGAAAAGGAAAGGAGTAAAGTAGGGAAGAAAAGGAAAGGAGTAAAGTAGGGAAGAAAAGGAAAGGAAAGAAGGGGGGAATAAAATATAAAAAAAAAGAGAAAGAAAGGTCTCCATGGGGGGGGGGGGGTTAAGGGAAGGGGGGAAACTTACTGTAATATTGTAAAACGAGTATTGTCATGTAATATCTGTTCCAAGTTTTGTTATGTTTAATAAAAATGTATCTGATTTAATAAAAAAAAAAAAAGATAAAAAGGTAGACAAACAAAGTGTCACGCAAGGTGCGGGAAAGTCTTAGTGCAACACAAAGGGAAGAGGGAAAGGGAGCCCAGACTCTAGGGAAAGAGGGGAGTGGAGACCTCCTAGTCTGGTCACCCTGTCTCCCTTAACGACCCTATATTGGCTCTTCACCAATCGCCGCACGCGTGCCTCGCCCTGGCTTTCCCTGGTGTATGGCTAAAGCTAGGGAAGGGAGATGAGCACTAGTCGATCCCCACTGAACACTAAAGACAACAAGGGAGGACAAACGGGGAAATTGCTTAGCTTTAGATGACTCCAGACAAATGCGCACACGTCCTCAAGCTCCAGAGAGGAAGAAGTACTGCTCTTGCTAAAGCCTTGACAAGGAGTAATGAATATCACCGGCACCTCCCTCTGGAACACAGCAGGTATTTATACACCCAGGCCAGGGTGTTAATTAGCCAGAGGAAGGTAGCCGCTGGGTCCTAGAGACAGCCTCTAAGAAGATGTCTGTAATGCCAATCGTAGAGATCTCCTGCAGCCAACTGCAGGGCGACTGTATGTCACTTCTGACACACCCGTGACACAAAGGGGATAAACTTAGCATGAGCAGACACCAGAGGAGTAACGCCAAATGTACTCCAAGGGCACCAGAAAAGACGCTAGCCGACTGCTAGTGCTCCAAGCCTGTACATAGAAGTTTCACAGGCGATTCCCTGGAGCAAACTGAGTGTTTTTAACTCCCAGGCAAGGGTGTGTCAATTAGCTGCAGGAGGTAGGTCACCGCAGGGTTCTAAAAGCAGAAGAATTAATAAGGCTTTTGTAATGCCAAGCGCAGTGACCTTCCACAGCCAGATCAAGAGCGACTGTCTATTACACCTGAGACACCCGTGACAACAAGTGGTTCGGTGTGATTTGGAGAGACGATGAGTTGCTTTTTCAGTGATGGTAGGGAGGAAAGATCTTCTATTTCTCTAGGATATAATCTTTTGTATCTATTTTTTCCTCTTCTCCCAATCTTCTTTCTTTATTTCCATCTTCATTGTCTACAGGCCATCTTCTTTTCTATCTCTTCCTTGTCTCCCGATCTTCTCTCTCCATTTCCACTGTCTCCAAGCCATCTTCTTCTCCAGATTTTTTTTTTCTATCTTCACGGTCTTTCGGCCATCTTCTTCTCAATATCTTCTCCTGATCGTCTATCTTCTTCTCTATGTCTTCCTCTTGTCCCTCTCCTGATCTTCTCTCTCTCCATCTTCACTTTCTCCAGGCCATCACCTTTTTTAAGGATCATATGACAGTGAGTTTCTCATTTTTTGTCTTTGCTGCTCCCATTTCCAGAACAGCCAGACTTTCAGTGTCCATGTCCTTCTGTCATGACCGCACACAATACACGGTGGTTTCTTTGGCCACACAAACTGTATGTAATCTTTTTGTTGGTTGCAGCAATTTTTGTTTGTAATTTTCAGGGACTTTGTTGACTCTCGTAAAAAAATGGTGAAAGAACAACGCAAACAACAGCGTCGCAGAGAAAAAAAAGAACACCAGGAAAGACAGCGCAGCGAGAGAGCGCTCAAGTCCTTTCACAGTGCAGTGAGGGCCCTGACGCCACCTCCTGCGTTCAGACCGGCCCCAGGCAGTGCCGTCAGCTCTGCTCATTCTTCTGTCACTCCATGTAGCTCTTGGTATCAGGAAGGAGAGCCCGCAGAGGTAGCCATCCAAAATGCAGGCTCGGATGACATGGAAGCTGAGTGTAGTTATAAATCGCACTGGAGTTTAACTTCACAAAGTCAATCCGAACTTGTGACTCCAAAAAGAAATACCCCATCACCCCCCAATATGAAGTGACAGGACATGTTATACAGAGGTCAATGCAGACTGTCCAGTTAATAATGTCCAGGCTTATTCATCTCTGTGTTTATAGCTGTATCATTCCCATCATCCCTGACCTTAGCGGCTCACAATCTAAACGTTGCATTACTCCCATCATCCTTCCTTCCAGACGCTTACAATCCAACCTCCTCGAGTCAAAAACAATATTTAGCTCCTTGGGTCAGAGAAGTAAAAGAGCAGTACTAGTGACCACCAAGACCCCAAAATCGCCGCGCTCGCATGATTTACAGTAATACTGTGGAGCAGAGGGAGAAGAGGCAATGACCCGTCTACCGGAATAATGGTGATCAAAGCTAGGCACTGTACGCATTAAAGGTGCTGGAGAGCAGGAAGGTGTGTGCTGATCGGCATTGACAGTGCACATCTCACCGGCAGTAATAAAGCTCCGGTCTGAGGCCTTCCTTCTCTGTCTCACCACGATTCCACGGCACATAAAGAGCTGCAGAAGGTGAGAGGATTGATGACATGGTCACGCTACTACCTGCAGGGACCTGGTGTGTATGGGCAGCTCCATACCAGAATTTTACCAGTAATTATTTTCCTATAATTTGACAGAAATGTTCTAATAAAGATTGGATGAGAAAATCTCCCTGATCTCATGACTGTGGCCATGAGTTATCTTGGGGTTTCTAGAAAGCACCGCAGTGTGACCACTCTTACTGTAAAGAATCTATAGTGTGACCGCTCTTACTGTAAAGAATCTATAGTGTGACCACTCTTACTGTAAAGAATCTATAGTGTGACCGCTCTTACTGTAAACAATATATAGTGTGACTGCTCTTACTGTAAAGAATATATAGTGTGACCGCTCTTACTGTAAAGCATATATAGTGTGACCGCTCTTACTGTAAAACATATATAGTGTGACCGCTCTTACTGTAAAACATATATAGTGTGACCGCTCTTACTGTAAAGCATATATAGTGTGACCGCTCTTACTGTAAAGCATATATAGTGTGACCGCTCTTACTGTAAAACATATATAGTGTGACCGCTCTTACTGTAAAACATATATAGTGTGACCGCTCTTACTGTAAAGAATCTATAGTGTGACCGCTCTTACTGTAAAGAATCTATAGTGTGACCGCTCTTACTGTAAAGAATATAGTGTGACCGCTCTTACTGTAAAGAATCTATAGTGTGACCGCTCTTACTGTAAAGCATATATAGTGTGACCGCTCTTACTGTAAAGCATAGATAGTGTGACCACTCTTACTGTAAAGCATATATAGTGTGACCGCTCTTACTGTAAAGAATCTATAGTGTGACTGCTCTTACAGTACAGAGCTCTATAGTGTGACCGCTCTTACAGTACAGAGCTCTATAGTGTGACCGCTCTTACAGTACAGAGCTCTATAGTGTGACCACTCTTACAGTACAGAGCTCTATAGTGTGAACGCTCTTACAGTACAGAGCTCCACAGTGTGACCACTCTTACAGTACAGAGCTCTATAGTGTGACCGCTCTTACAGTACAGAGCTCTATAGTGTGACCACTCTTACAGTACAGAGCTCTATAGTGTGACCGCTCTTACAGTACAGAGCTCCATAGTGTGAACGCTCTTACAGTACAGAGCTGTATAGTGTGACCGCTCTTACAGTACAGAGCTCTATAGTGTGACCGCTCGTACAGTACAGAGCTCCACAGTGTGACCGCTCTTACAGTACAGAGCTCTATAGTGTGACCGCTCTTACAGTACAGAGCTCCACAGTGTGACCGCTCTTACAGTACAGAGCTCTATAGTGTGACCGCTCTTACAGTACAGAGCTCTATAGTGTGACCGCTCTTTCAGTACAGAGCTCTATAGTGTGACCGCTCTTACAGTACAGAGCTCTATAGTATGACCGCTCTTACAGTACAGAGCTCCATAGTGTGACCGCTCTTACAGTACAGAGCTCTATAGTGTGACCGCTCTTACAGTACAGAGCTCCATAGTGTGACCGCTCTTACAGTACAGAGCTCTATAGTATGACCGCTCTTACAGTACAGAGCTCTATAGTGTGACCGCTCTTACAGTACAGAGCTCTATAGTGTGAACGCTCTTACAGTACAGAGCTCCACAGTGTGACCACTCTTACAGTACAGAGCTCTATAGTGTGACCGCTCTTTCAGTACAGAGCTCTATAGTGTGACCGCTCTTACAGTACACAGCTCCATAGTGTGAACGCTCTTACAGTACAGAGCTCCACAGTGTGACCACTCTTACAGTACAGAGCTCCATAGTGTGAACGCTCTTACAGTACAGAGCTGTATAGTGTGACCGCTCTTACAGTACAGAGCTCTATAGTGTGACCGCTCGTACAGTACAGAGCTCCACAGTGTGACCGCTCTTACAGTACAGAGCTCCACAGTGTGACCACTCTTACAGTACAGAGCTCTATAGTGTGACCGCTCTTTCAGTACAGAGCTCTATAGTGTGACCACTCTTACAGTACAGAGCTCTATAGTGTGAACGCTCTTACAGTACAGAGCTCCACAGTGTGACCACTCTTACAGTACAGAGCTCCATAGTGTGAACGCTCTTACAGTACAGAGCTGTATAGTGTGACCGCTCTTACAGTACAGAGCTCTATAGTGTGACCGCTCGTACAGTACAGAGCTCCACAGTGTGACCGCTCTTACAGTACAGAGCTCTATAGTGTGACCGCTCTTACAGTACAGAGCTCCACAGTGTGACCGCTCTTACAGTACAGAGCTCTATAGTGTGACCGCTCTTACAGTACAGAGCTCTATAGTGTGACCGCTCTTTCAGTACAGAGCTCTATAGTGTGACCGCTCTTACAGTACAGAGCTCTATAGTATGACCGCTCTTACAGTACAGAGCTCCATAGTGTGACCGCTCTTACAGTACAGAGCTCTATAGTGTGACCGCTCTTACAGTACAGAGCTCCATAGTGTGACCGCTCTTACAGTACAGAGCTCTATAGTATGACCGCTCTTACAGTACAGAGCTCTATAGTGTGACCGCTCTTACAGTACAGAGCTCTATAGTGTGAACGCTCTTACAGTACAGAGCTCCACAGTGTGACCACTCTTACAGTACAGAGCTCTATAGTGTGACCGCTCTTTCAGTACAGAGCTCTATAGTGTGACCGCTCTTACAGTACACAGCTCCATAGTGTGACCGCTCTTACAGTACACAGCTCCATAGTGTGTCCGCTCTTACAGTACACAGCTCCATAGTGTGACCGCTCTTACAGTACAGAGCTCCACAGTGTGACCGCTCTTACAGTACAGAGCTCTATAGTGTGACCGCTCTTACAGTACAGAGCTCCACAGTGTGACCGCTCTTACAGTACAGAGCTCTATAGTGTGACCGCTCTTACAGTACAGAGCTCTATAGTGTGACCGCTCTTACAGTACAGAGCTCTATAGTGTGACCACTCTTACAGTACAGAGCTCTATAGTGTGAACGCTCTTACAGTACAGAGCTCCACAGTGTGACCACTCTTACAGTACAGAGCTCTATAGTGTGACCGCTCTTACAGTACAGAGCTCTATAGTGTGACCACTCTTACAGTACAGAGCTCTATAGTGTGACCGCTCTTACAGTACAGAGCTCCATAGTGTGAACGCTCTTACAGTACAGAGCTGTATAGTGTGACCGCTCTTACAGTACAGAGCTCTATAGTGTGACCGCTCGTACAGTACAGAGCTCCACAGTGTGACCGCTCTTACAGTACAGAGCTCTATAGTGTGACCGCTCTTACAGTACAGAGCTCCACAGTGTGACCGCTCTTACAGTACAGAGCTCTATAGTGTGACCGCTCTTACAGTACAGAGCTCTATAGTGTGACCGCTCTTTCAGTACAGAGCTCTATAGCGTGACCGCTCTTACAGTACAGAGCTCTATAGTATGACCGCTCTTACAGTACAGAGCTCCATAGTGTGACCGCTCTTACAGTACAGAGCTCTATAGTGTGACCGCTCTTACAGTACAGAGCTCCATAGTGTGACCGCTCTTACAGTACAGAGCTCTATAGTATGACCGCTCTTACAGTACAGAGCTCTATAGTGTGACCGCTCTTACAGTACAGAGCTCTATAGTGTGAACGCTCTTACAGTACAGAGCTCCACAGTGTGACCACTCTTACAGTACAGAGCTCTATAGTGTGACCGCTCTTTCAGTACAGAGCTCTATAGTGTGACCGCTCTTACAGTACACAGCTCCATAGTGTGAACGCTCTTACAGTACAGAGCTCCACAGTGTGACCACTCTTACAGTACAGAGCTCCATAGTGTGAACGCTCTTACAGTACAGAGCTGTATAGTGTGACCGCTCTTACAGTACAGAGCTCTATAGTGTGACCGCTCGTACAGTACAGAGCTCCACAGTGTGACCGCTCTTACAGTACAGAGCTCCACAGTGTGACCACTCTTACAGTACAGAGCTCTATAGTGTGACCGCTCTTTCAGTACAGAGCTCTATAGTGTGACCACTCTTACAGTACAGAGCTCTATAGTGTGAACGCTCTTACAGTACAGAGCTCCACAGTGTGACCACTCTTACAGTACAGAGCTCCATAGTGTGAACGCTCTTACAGTACAGAGCTGTATAGTGTGACCGCTCTTACAGTACAGAGCTCTATAGTGTGACCGCTCGTACAGTACAGAGCTCCACAGTGTGACCGCTCTTACAGTACAGAGCTCTATAGTGTGACCGCTCTTACAGTACAGAGCTCCACAGTGTGACCGCTCTTACAGTACAGAGCTCTATAGTGTGACCGCTCTTACAGTACAGAGCTCTATAGTGTGACCGCTCTTTCAGTACAGAGCTCTATAGTGTGACCGCTCTTACAGTACAGAGCTCTATAGTATGACCGCTCTTACAGTACAGAGCTCCATAGTGTGACCGCTCTTACAGTACAGAGCTCTATAGTGTGACCGCTCTTACAGTACAGAGCTCCATAGTGTGACCGCTCTTACAGTACAGAGCTCTATAGTATGACCGCTCTTACAGTACAGAGCTCTATAGTGTGACCGCTCTTACAGTACAGAGCTCTATAGTGTGAACGCTCTTACAGTACAGAGCTCCACAGTGTGACCACTCTTACAGTACAGAGCTCTATAGTGTGACCGCTCTTTCAGTACAGAGCTCTATAGTGTGACCGCTCTTACAGTACACAGCTCCATAGTGTGACCGCTCTTACAGTACACAGCTCCATAGTGTGTCCGCTCTTACAGTACACAGCTCCATAGTGTGACCGCTCTTACAGTACACAGCTCCATAGTGTGACCGCTCTTACAGTACACAGCTCCATAGTGTGTCCGCTCTTACAGTACACAGCTCCATAGTGTGACCGCTCTTACAGTACAGAGCTCTATAGTGTGACCGCTCTTACAGTACAAAGCTCTATAGTGTGAACGCTCTTACAGTACAGAGCTCTATAGCAGGGGTCCTCAAACTTTTTAAACAGGGGGCCAGTTGACGGTCCCTCAGACCATTGGAGGGCCGGAATATAGTTTTTAAAAAAAACTATGAACAAATTCCTATGCACACTGCACATATCTTATTTTGTAGTAAAAAAAACAATACAGGAACAAATACAATATTTAAAATGAAGAACAAGTAAAGTTAAATCAACCGGTATTTCAGTAGGTAGGTAACTGTACCCAATAGGCAGGTAAATATCCCCAGTAGGCAGCATAGGTCCTCAATGGGCAGGTAAATGTTCCCAATAGGCAGGCTGTTTCCCCCTTATAATGCCATATGCAGGCTGTTCCACCCCTTATAATGCCCCATGCAGGCTGTTCCCCCCCTTATAATGCCCCATGCTGGATGCCACCCCCCATATAATGCCCCATGCAGCATGTCACCCCCCCCATATAATGCCCCATGCAGCATGTCACCCCCCCATATTATGCCCCATGCAGCATGTCACCACCCCATATTATGCCCCATGCAGGATGTCCCTTTCCCCCCATATAATGCCCCATGCAGGATCTCCCCCCCCCATATAATGCCCCATGCAGGATGTCACCCCCCATATAATGCCCCATGCAGGATGTCACCCCCACATATAATGCCACATGCAGCATGTCACCCCCACATATAATGCCACATGCAGCATGTCACCCCCCCATATAATGCCACATGCAGCATGTCACCCCCCCCATATAATGCCACATGCAGCATGTCACCCCCCCATATAATGCCACATGCAGCATTTCACCCCCCCATATAATGCCCCATGTAGCATGTCACCCCCCCCATATTATACCCCTTGCAGGATGTCACCCCCCATATAATGACCTATGCCTCCATACATTAAAAAAAAAAAAATCCAATACTCACCTCACTTCTCACTTGCTGCCGCTGCCCTACTCTGGTCTGGACTCCAGCGTCGCGGCGGCGTTGTCCCGCTCTGCGCTGCCTGTGACGGCACTCGGGAGGGCGCGGTGTAAAGACGTCACCACGCCCTCTCACCTGAGACGTCACAGGAAGCGCAGAGCAGTAAGACAGTGGATCTGCAGAGGCACGGGGAGAGGTAAGTATCTGCCTGCTGGGGCCCTGAGCAAGCGGGGGAGAAGGGCGGGCGCTGACACCGCTCTCCTCTCCTCCGCCCATAGCCCGGCGGGCCGGATAAAAGTCCTCACATGCGGCCCGCGGGACGTAGTTTGAGGACCCCTGCTCTATAGTGTGACCGCTCTTACAGTACAGAGCTCGATAGTGTGACCGCTCTTACAGTACAGAGCTCGATAGTGTGACCGCTCTTACAGTACAGAGCTCGATAGTGTGACCGCTCTTACAGTACAGAGCTCTATAGTGTGACCGTTCTTACAGTACAGAGCTCGATAGTGTGACCGCTCTTACAGTACAGAGCTCTATAGTGTGACCGCTCGTACAGTACAGAGCTCTATAGTGTGACCGCTCGTACAGTACAGAGCTCTATAGTGTGACCGCTCGTACAGTACAGAGCTCTATAGTGTGACCGCTCTTACAGTACAGAGCTCTATAGTGTGACCGCTCTTACAGTACAGAGCTCTATAGTGTGACCGCTCTTACAGTACAGGGCTCTATAGTGTGTCCGCTCTTACAGTACAGAGCTCTATAGTGTGACTGCTCTTACAGTACAGAGCTCTATAGTGTGACCGCTCTTACAGTACAGAGCTCCATAGTGTGACCGCTCTTACAGTACAGAGCTCTATAATGTGACCGCTCTTACAGTACAGAGCTCCATAGTGTGACTGCTCTTACAGTACAGAGCTCTATAGTGTGACCGCTCTTTCAGTACAGAGCTCTATAATGTGACCGCTCTTACAGTATAGAGCTCTATAGTGTGACTGCTCTTACAGTACAGAGCTCTATAGTGTGACCGCTCTTTCAGTACAGAGCTCTATAATGTGACCGCTCTTACAGTATAGAGCTCTATAATGTGACCGCTCTTACAGTATAGAGCTCTATAGTGTGACTGCTCTTACAGTACAGAGCTCTATAGTGTGACCGCTCTTACAGTACAGAGCTCTATAGTGTGACCGCTCTTACAGTACAGAGCTCTATAGTGTGACCGCTCGTACAGTACAGAGCTCTATAGTGTGACCGCTCGTACAGTACAGAGCTCTATAGTGTGATCGCTCTTACAGTACAGAGCTCTATAGTGTGACCGCTTTTACAGTACAGAGCTCTATAGTGTGACCGCTCTTACAGTACACAGCTCTATAGTGTGACCGCTCGTACAGTACAGATCTCTATAGTGTGATCGCTCTTACAGTACAGAGCTCTATAGTGTGAACGCTCTTACAGTACAGAGCTCTATAGTGTGACCGCTCTTACAGTACACAGCTCCATAGTGTGTCCGCTCTTACAGTACAGAGCTCCATAGTGTGACCGCTCTTACAGTACAGAGCTCTATAGTGTGACCGCTCTTACAGTACAGAGCTCTATAGTGTGACCGCTCTTATAGTACAGAGCTCTATAGCAGGGGTCCTCAAACTTTTTAAACAGGGGGCCAGTTGACGGTCCCTCAGACCATTGGAGGGCCGGAATATAGTTTTTAAAAAAAACTATGAACAAATTCCTATGCACACTGCACATATCTTATTTTGTAGTAAAAAAAACAATACAGGAACAAATACAATATTTAAAATGAAGAACAAGTAAAGTTAAATCAAACGGTATTTCAGTAGGTAGGTAACTGTACCCAATAGGCAGGTAAATATCCCCAGTAGGCAGCATAGGTCCTCAATGGGCAGGTAAATGTTCCCAATAGGCAGGCTGTTCCCCCCTTTATAATGCCCCATGCTGGATGCCACCCCCCATATAATGCCCCATGCAGCATGTCACCCCCCCATATAATGCCCCATGCAGCATGTCACCCCCCCATATTATGCCCCATGCAGCATGTCACCCCCCCATATTATGCCCCATGCAGGATGTCCCTTTCCCCCCATATAATGCCCCATCCAGGATCTCCCCCCCCCCCATATAATGCCCCATGCAGGATGTCACCCCCCATATAATGCCCCATGCAGGATGTCACCCCCACATATAATGCCACATGCAGCATGTCACCCCCCCACATATAATGCCACATGCAGCATGTCACCCCCCCATATAATGCCACATGCAGCATGTCACCCCCCCATATAATGCCACATGCAGCATTTCACCCCCCCATATAATGCCCCATGTAGCATGTCACCCCCCCATATTATACCCCTTGCAGGATGTCACCCCCCCATATAATGACCTATGCCTCCATACATTAAAAAAAAAAAAATCCAATACTCACCTCACTTCTCACTTGCTGCCGCTGCCCTACTCTGGTCTGGACTCCAGCGTCGCGGCGGCGTTGTCCCGCTCTGCGCTGCCTGTGACGGCACTCGGGAGGGCGCGGTGCAAAGACGTCACCACGCCCTCTCACCTGAGACGTCACAGGAAGCGCAGAGCAGTAAGACAGTGGATCTGCAGAGGCACGGGGAGAGGTAAGTATCTGCCTGCTGGGGCCCTGAGCAAGCGGGGGAGAAGGGCAGGCGCTGACACCGCTCTCCTCTCCTCCGCCCATAGCCCGGCGGGCCGGATAAAAGTCCTCACATGCGGCCCGCGGGACGTAGTTTGAGGACCCCTGCTCTATAGTGTGACCGCTCTTACAGTACAGAGCTCGATAGTGTGACCGCTCTTACAGTACAGAGCTCGATAGTGTGACCGCTCTTACAGTACAGAGCTCCATAGTGTGACCGCTCTTACAGTACAGAGCTCGATAGTGTGACCGCTCTTACAGTACAGAGCTCGATAGTGTGACCGCTCGTACAGTACAGAGCTCTATAGTGTGACCGCTCTTACAGTACAGAGCTCTATAGTGTGACCGCTCTTACAGTACAGAGCTCTATAGTGTGACCGCTCGTACAGTACAGAGCTCTATAGTGTGACCGCTCGTACAGTACAGAGCTCTATAGTGTGACCGCTCGTACAGTACAGAGCTCTATAGTGTGACCGCTCGTACAGTACAGAGCTCTATAGTGTGACCGCCCTTACAGTACAGAGCTCTATAGTGTGACCGCTCTAACAGTATAGAGCTCCACAGTGTGACCGCTCTTATAGTACAGAGCTCTATAGTGTGACCGCTCTTACAGTACAGAGCTCCACAGTGTGACCGCTCTTACAGTACAGAGCTCTATAGTGTGACCGCTCGTACAGTACAGAGCTCTATAGTGTGACCGCCTTTACAGTACAGAGCTCTATAGTGTGACCGCTCTAACAGTATAGAGCTCTATAGTGTGACCGCTCTTATAGTACAGAGCTCTATAGTGTGACCGCTCTTACAGTACAGAGCTCCACAGTGTGACCGCTGTAAGGCGTCGGTGTTCACACTATGCAGTAACTGAGGCAGTGACCCAAGCAAGTCCAACATAAACAGCTTTTATTTCAGCAACTCACGGGTTAACAGAAAGTCCTCCGGTTCGCAGCCGGGTTACCAGAAAGTCCATACACAATGGTTGCCGGGGACAACGGCCACACCGGGCCGCTCAGAGCCTGACAGGTGCAGAGCTTTCCCAGGCAGTGGTTCAGCCACACTCCATCCTGCTGAGCTTCCCTGCTGAGCTTCCCTGCTGTGCTCCTAGCAGGTTGCGACATAGAACATCACTAATAGTTAGTGCAGGAGTTTTAAAGGACCTGTGGCAAGAGCCACTGGAAAACCCGGGTTGGAGGGAGGAGGCCGCCCACTGCCTCCTGTGACCTCCTCCAAGAAATGAAGGCCCTGCCGGGTTTTACTTAATCTGCCTTAGCCAGGTAGTCTGACCAGGTCTTTGCTCACCTTCATTCCTGCATTGCAGCCGCAGCTGTGTCTGTGACCTCAGTGCACTCCAATGGATTTAATAGGTCTCTGTACACATTCTGGGGGATATATAACATCCCTCGTCTATGATCCCAGTCACTGCCTCACATATCCCCCCCCTCTGTTCAAACTTGTGGGGTTGAACATTTGCCACCATACAGGGTGCCCGGGACAGGGCATCCGCGTTTCCCTGCGACTTCCCAGGGCGATGTTCTACAGAGAAACTGAAATTTTGCAGAGACAGGAACCACCTGGTGACTCGCGCATTCCTCTCCTTGGCATTCCTCATCCATACCAAGGGTGAGTGGTCTGTCACCAAGCGGAACTGACGCCCGAGTAAATAATAACGTAGTGATTCCAAGGCCCACTTAATAGCCAAACACTCCTTCTCTACCACGCTATAGTTTTTCTCTGCCGGGATAAGTTTTCTACTCAAGTAGGTGACTGGGTGCTCTTCACCATTCACTTTTTGTGACAATACCGCACCTAGGCTTACCTCCGAGGCATCTGTCTGTACAATGAAGGTTTCCTTGAAGTTGGGGCTGATGAGGACCGACTGTCCACACAGGGCCCACTTCATGGACTGAAAGGCTTCTTCTGCCTGAGGGTTCCACCGAACCATTACCGATTTTTTTCCCTTCAAGAGATCGGTCAGGGCCGCCGTTCGCCCAGCAAAATTAGGTATAAACCGGCGGTAATACCCAAGGATGCCAAGGAACGCCCTCACCTGCTTTGTACTTGACGGTTTAGGCCAGTTTTTTATGGCCTCAACTTTATTGATTTGGGGCTTGATAGCTCCTCGGCCTATCACTTACCCCAAATATCGTGTTTCGGCTAGCCCTATCGCACATTTTTTTGGGTATGCCAGTCGGTGCTAAAGATGATAATATCATCTAGATACGCGGACGCGTACTCTTGATGAGGCTTGAGCACTATGTCCATCAACCTCTGAAAGGTAGCCGGGGCCCCATGTAACCCAAAAGGTAAGACCACATAGTGGTATAGACCCTCTGGAGTTACGAAGGCGGTCTTTTCCTTCGCCGAATCTGTGAGAGGTACCTGCCAGTAACCCTTGGTGAGATCGAGCGTGGTAAAGTACTGGGCTTGCCCCAGTCTCTCTGTAGCGTCGGAGTCCCTGGGCAGGGACGCTGTTCCCCTCACCTCTCTGCTCCGTGCCCGGCGGCTTCCTCCCGCTCTGCTTGCAGCGCCCGCTCTCCCCCGGTCACTGTGCTTAGGGTGCGCGCTCCCCCTCTCTTAAAGGGGCCGCGCGCGTCGCCCTAAGGAGTCCCCGGCCAATGGCCGGAGGATCCCTCCATATATAAGGCACCTCCTCCAAAATGGAGGTGCCCGAGCAATGTTGTTGCACTGTTCACTACTCTGCTTCAGCCCTCAGGTCCCGTTGCCAGTTACCTGCCAGTTACCTGCCAGTTTGCTGCCTGATTCCTGCCTGTCATCCGCTTTCCTGCTTGCTAGCCTGAGGTCCGACGGTCTGCCTTCCGACACCTGTCAGTCTGTCTATGGACCAGCTTGCCCGCTCACCTGGGAGCGCTCACCTGCTACCTGCCTGATAGCCTACCTGGAGGCTCCGCCGTCACGTGCTGTGACCACCTGCCAGTCCAGAGACTTTTGCCCGCTCACCTGGGAGCACTCACCTGCTACCTGCCTGATAGCCTACCTGGAGGCTCCGCCATCACGTGCTGTGACCACCTGCCAGTCCAGAGACTTTTGCCCGCTCACCTGGGAGCGCTCATCTGCTACCTGCCTGTTAGCCTACCTAGAGGCTCCGCCGTCACGTGCTGTGACCACCTGCCAGTCCAGAGACTCTTGCCCGCTCACCTGGGAGCGCTCATCTGCTACCTGCCTGTTAGCCTACCTGGAGGCTCCGCCGTCACATGCTGTGACCACCTGCTTATCCTGAGACTCTTGCCCGCTCACCTGGGAGCACTCATCTGCCATCTGCCTGCTAGCCTACCTGGAGGCTCAGCCGTCACAGGTCGTAACTGCCCGTTTACCCAGAGACTGCCCCGGTCACTTGCCGTGACCTCCTGCCCGTTTACCCAGAGACTGTCCCGGTCACTTGCTGTGACCTCCTGCCCGTTTACCCAGAGACTGTCCCGGTCACCTGCTGTGACCGCCTGCCTGTCTTCCCTGGTCGCCACCCGCTTCCTTACAAGGACTGCCCCCTTGTATAAGTTGCTCAGAGGTTCCGCCTCCCAGACCCGTTACACTCTCAATCAGCTCGTCCACCCTGGGCATTGGATAAAGGTCAAACTTTGACACTTCATTCAATTTCCGGAAATCGTTACAGAAGCGTAATGATCCGTCTGGTTTTGGAATCAGTACGATGGGGCTAGCCCACTCACTCCGTGATTCCTCTATGACGCCTAACTAAAGCATTTGTTTTACCTCAGCCGTGATGGCTTGCCTCCGGGCCTCGGGTACCCGGTACGGTCTTATTCGTACCCGTACCCCAGGTTCGGTGACAATGTCATGTTGGATAACCGTAGTCCTACCTGGTAGCTCTGAGAACACGTCGGTATTGTGCTGCACCAGCGAGCGAGCCTCCCGTTGCTGCTGTTTAGTGAGGGCATCACTTATCCTGACCTCCCCCTCAGATGCTTCCCTGGCTAAAGGTAGAGAACTCTCTGATGATATGCACGGGGTGCCGTCTGTAACTAAACACTCTCGATCTTTCCAAGGCTTTAGCAGGTTTACATGGTAAAGCTGCTCAGGTTTCCTCCTTCCGGGCTGATACACCCGGTAAATTTACCTCCCCCACTTTTTCTCGAATCTCATATGGTCCTTGCCACTTGGCCATGAACTTACTCTCGGCTGTGGGTACCAGTACTAACACCCGATCACCCTTGTTAAAAGTTCTGACTCTGGCTCTTTTATTATATGTGCGCCTCTGAGCTGCCTGGGCATCTAACAGATGCTCTTTCACGATGGGCACGACCGCCGCAATCCGGTCCTGCATACTAGCCACGTGTTCAATTATACTCCTATGCGGAGTTGGCTCTTGTTCCCATGTCTCTTTGGCTACGTCCAACAGACCCCTAGGGTGTCTGCCGTACAATAACTCAAAGGGAGAGAATCCTGTGGAAGCCTGGGGTACCTCACGGACGGCGAACATCAAATAGGGTAACAACATGTCCCAATCCCTTCCATCCTTAGAAACCACCTTTTTTAACATGGACTTGAGGGTTTTATTGAACCGTTCTACTAGCCCGTCGGTTTGAGGGTGGTACACCGAGGTGCGCAATTGTTTAATTTTTAGCAATTTGCATAGTTCCCTTGTCACTTTGGACATAAAGGGGGTCCCCTGATCCATCAGGATCTCCTTGGGGAGTCCAAGGCGACAGAACATGGCAAACAGCTCCCGTGCAATCAGTTTTGCCGAGGTGTGGTGTAGTGGTATAGCTTCCGGGTACCGAGTGGCATAGTCGACGACCACAAATATATGTTGGTGTCCACGGGCGGATTTTACAATGGGTCCAACCAAATCCATTGCAATCCGTTCAAAAGGTACCTCTATCACTGGCAGAGGTACCAATGGGCTACGGAAACTTGCAGTGGGTGTGGTCAACTGACATTCGGGGCAGGATTCGCAGTACCTTTTGACCTCTGCGTAAACCCCAGGCCAAAAGAACGGCTGCAAGATACGTTCTAGTGTCTTTTTTACCCCTAAGTGTCCACCCAGCAGGTGTGAGTGTGCCATCTTGAGAATCGCCCGACGGTACGACTGAGGTGCCACTAACTGATCCACAACCTCGTCCCTGATCTTATCTATCCTATAGAGCAACTCACTGTTGATTACTATGCGTGGAAATACAGTATCGGCAGCGGGCTGTTGAGCTACGCCATTTACCTCTAACACCCTTTCCCGCGCCTGAGCCAGGGTGGGATCCTGTAGCTGAGCCGTCCCAAATGTGGCCCGGGACACTTCCAGCTCGGGGATCGATGGGATCTCCTCGACCTCTCCTGCCAGCACCTCTAAGGGAAACCTATCGGGGTCACACTCTGTCCCTAGGTTGGACACCCCTACGGCAGGTTCCCCTGACTCTGTTTCGTCGGGTACAATGCCTGTAATACATTTTACCGGGGGAGAGTGGATTTTGTTTTTCCACAGAGTCCAGAACAGGGGCAAGTCTCTTCCCAACACAGTCCCATAGGGAAGAGTTTTTACCACCCCTTCCACATGTTTTATTTCTCCACACGGCGTGGACAGGACTACCTCCTCAGTTGGGTACTCTCGGAGGTCCCCATGGATACACACAACCCCAACGGGCCGTTCACCGGGGTTGTCTCCTGCCACCAACGACCCATGTATCAAAGTCACAAGGCTCCCTGAGTCCAGGAGGGCCTCCGTGGGGTACCCATTAACCAGTACCTGGCATAGTTGGAGTTCACTGTCCCGGGATTCGGCGCTCGCTGTGCAGACGGTCTGGGCGTTCATTGAGACCCGGCGGTTATATCCGCAGTCCATGGGTTCCGTAGTCAGGGGACAATTAGCAATCACATGTCCCAGCCCCTGACACCGCCAGCACCTAAGGGTGGTGGTACTGTTAGGTCTTATGACAGTTTGGGAGGGAACCGGTCTCCTGCCACTCTCACTCCGGGGTTCCCCTTCAGCACGGGTACGGTGCTGACTGTCCCCAGCAGAGGGACGCGACCCCTTTCCCGACTCCTGGGTTGGCAGGGATCGGCGTGACAGCCGAGAGGGGGCGGAGTCTCGAATGAAGTCCTGAGTAGCCGAGTAGAGCTCGACCAAACTGACCACCTGGTCGAGGGTGCCGGGGTCCCCTTGCCCCACCCAACGTTGGATAGCGACTGGCAGAGTCCTCACCAGCCGGTCAACCACCACCCTCTCCACTATCTGGGCTGGGGACAAAGTCTCAGGTTGGAGCCACCTCTTTACCAGCTGCAGGAGGTCATAAGCCTGAGACCGGGCAGGTCGGGTCTCCACATAGGCCCATGAAAACACACGCTGAGCCCTCACGTATGTATTGAGCCCCAGCCGGGCAAGGATCTCACCTTTGAGCCTCTGGTAGTCCCGGGCGTCCTCCTGACTGAGGTCGAAACAGGCCTTCTGGGCATCGCCAACCAAAAACGGAGCTACCACTTCCGCCCACTGATCGGCTGGCAGGTTTTCCCGCTCTGCTGTGCGTTCATAGATGTTAAGGAAGGCTTCCACGTCGTCCTCCGGTCCTATCTTCCTCAACGCTGAGCGAACCTTGTCACGGGAGTCTCGACGTTTCGGGGCTGATGCCGTCGGCGTCTCCCGCAGGGCAGCAATCTGTTGCATCATCAGTTCATTAGTTTTTTGCTGCTGCCGTTGGAGATGCTGGTGCAGCTCCTGCTGTTGCCGTTGGAGACTCAGATACTGCTCCTGCTGTTGCCGCTGAGACTGCATCTGCTGCTGCTGGGTGAGTACCAGCTGCTTAAACAGCTCCTCAATTTTGTCCATGGGGTGGAACTGAAAGGTGGCATGCAGAATTGTGGTCATGCAGCGGCCGGTGGGGTATGCCTCAGTCACTATGCCCGCATTCTCCACCACGCTGCAAGGCGGCGGTGTTCACACCATGCAGTAACTGAGGCAGTGACCCAAGCAAGTCCAACATAATCAGCTTTTATTTCAGCAACTCACGGGTTAACAGAAAGTCCTCCGGTTCGCAGCCGGGTTACCAGAAAGTCCATACACAATGGTTGCCGGGGACAACGGCCACACCGGGCCGCTCAGAGCCTGACAGGTGCAGAGCTTTCCCAGGCAGTGGTTCAGCCACACTCCATCCTGCTGAGCTTCCCTGCTGAGCTTCCCTGCTGAGCTTCCCTGCTGAGCTTCCCTGCTGAGCTCCTAGCAGGTTGCGACATAGAACAATACTAATAGTTAGTGCAGGAGTTTTAAAGGACCTGTGGCAAGAGCCACTGGAAAACCCGGGTTGGAGAGATGAGGCCGCCCCACTGCCTCCTGTGACCTCCTCCAAGAAATGAAGGCCCTGCCGGGTTTTACTTAATCTGCCTTAGCCAGGTAGTCTGACCAGGTCTTTGCTCACCTTCATTCCTGCATTGCAGCCGCAGCTGTGTCTATGACTGCAATGCACTCCAATGGATTTAATAGGTCTCTGTACACATTCTGGGGGATATATAACGTCCCTCGTATACGATCCCGGTCACTGCCTCACACCGCTCTTACAGTACAGAGCTCTATAGTGTGACCGCTCTTACAGTACAGAGCTCTATAGTGTGACCGCTCTTACAGTACAGAGCTCTATAGTGTGACCGCTCTTACAGTACAGAGCTCTATAGTGTGACCGCTCTTACAGTACAGAGCTCTATAGTGTGACCACTCTTACAGTACAGAGCTCCATAGTTTGACCGCTCTTACAGTACAGAGCTCCATAGTGTGACCGCTCTTACAGTACAGAGCTCTATAGTGTGACCGCTCTTACAGTACAGAGCTCCACAGTGTGACCGCTCTTACAGTACACAGCTCTATAGTGTGACCGCTCTTACAGTACAGAGCTCTATAGTGTGACCGCTCTTACAGTACACAGCTCTATAGTGTGACTGCTCTTACAGTAGGGAGCTCTAAAGTGTGAAAGCTCTTTCAGTACAGATGTCACGCTGTCTCTGTGTACTGGAGGTAGGGGGCCTAAGCTGACCCTAAGCTGGGGCCCTGACTAATCCCTCTACCTGGAGGTACTGTTAAAGGTACAGAGGTCCAGGCCGCCAGCGTAACCCCTACCTCCTGAGGATCCCTGCACCTAAGTAATCTAGTCCTTAGAAGGACCCCTGATCACAACAAAAGGGGACAGGTAATAATATGCCCACACTCAGTACTTAGACGAACGAGACAGTACAAGGGTAAAACCAAAACCACCTTGCATACAAAAAACTAACGGGAAAGGAGATAAATGATAAAGCGAGGAAGGGAAAAAACACTCCAAATACACTTAACTCTGAAACTCCAAATACCACGATCCGCTCTGTTAGTCTGCATGAAATGCTTTCACCGACACTTCCCTAACAGACCGGCAGGCATTTGAAGGAGTACCACTACAGCAACATTGATTGCAACTGGGCGAGGCTGGACCTAGTCTAGCACAGAGAGAGAGAGAGTTAACTCCCTCACTGCCGAAAAACACAAAGCACCAAAAACTCAGCTGCGAGAAGTCAGGCTGTGTAATTGTGACGATCTTCGTGGCGACACACCCGTGACAGTACCCCCCCTTCTACGAGGGGCCTCCGGACCCTCAGGGCCAGGTTTATCCGGGTGAGTCGTGTGGAAGGCCCGAACTAATTGGTCTGCGTTAATATCCGACGCAGGAACCCACATCCTCTCCTCAGGACCATACCCCTTCCAATGAACCAGGTACTGAAGGGACCGGCGATTAAAGCGTGAATCGATTACCCTCGATACCTGGAACTCCAAGTTACCATTGACCACCACTGGAGGGGGAGGTAAAGGTGACGGTACCACCGGCGCCACATACCTCTTAAGCAATGATCTGTGGAACACGTTGTGAATTTTAAACGTAGGGGGGAGGTCAAGACGGAATGCCACCGGATTAATTATAGAACTGATCCTGTACGGCCCAATGAACCTGGGACCCAGTTTCCAGGAGGGAACCTTAAGTTTTATATTCCTGGTAGACAACCATACCCAATCGTTCACACTTAGGTCCGGACCAGACACTCTCCTCCTATCAGCCATACGTTTGTATCGGTTCCCCATAGTCCTCAGATTATTCAGTACCCCTCTCCATACTGAAGCGAGTGATGAGGAAAATCGTTCCTCCTCAGGAACCCCCGAAGAGCCCCCCCTACTGAAAGTACAAAACTGGGGGTGAAAACCATATGCCCCAAGAAACGGGGACTTACCAGTGGACTCGCTCCGCCTATTATTAAGAGCAAACTCTGCCATAGGTAAGAAAGAAGCCCAGTCCTCCTGGTTCTCTGACACAAAACACCAGAGATATGTCTCCAAGCTCTGGTTCATACATTCCGTCTGACCATTGGTCTGAGGATGAAAAGCCGATGAGAACGATAAATGCATCCCCCGCCGTGTACAAAACGCCTTCCAGAATTTGGACACAAACTGAGACCCCCGATCTGACACCACCTCGGAGGGTACCCCGTGAAGCCTCACAATCTCCCCAATGAACACCTGCGCAAGAGTTTTAGCATTAGGAAGAGCAGGAAGAGCGATAAAATGTGCCATCTTGCTGAACCTGTCCACTACAACGAGTATGACCGTTTTACCCGAAGACGGCGGGAGGTCCGTAATAAAGTCCATAGACAGATGAGTCCAAGGACGCTCCGGGATCTTCAAAGGTAAGAGGTAAGAGGGCCCCAGACGGACGGGTATGTGAGGTCTTAGAGCGCGCACAAACCCCACAGGACGCGACAAAAGTTACCACCTCCTTATGTAAGTTAGGCCACCAAAACCGACGCGAGAGGAGATCCACCGTTGCTTTACTCCCCGGGTGTCCTGCAAAAACTGAGTTATGGTGTGCCTCGATCACCTTTTGTCGCAACTGATCTGGAACAAACAGTCTCCCCGGAGGTCCAACAGGGGCGTCCCCCTGAGCCTCCAATACCTCCTCCTCAAGCTCAGAGCATACTGCCGAAACCACCACCCCCTCCTGAAGGATAGGAACCGGGTCGTCCGTATTCCCGGCCCCAGGGAAACTACGAGATAAGGCATCTTGCCGACATCGTAATTCCTCTCAGCGGACGACAATTTTTTAGAGAAAAAGGCGCACGGATGCCACTTACCAGGGGACGAACCTTGTGACAATACTGCTCCCACCCCTACCTCGGAAGCGTCTACCTCTACAATGAATGGCTGTGACGCATCAGGTTGAATGAGTATGGGTGCCGAGGCAAAACATTTTTTCAAGGAGGAGAATGCTTGACAAGCCTTGTCAGACCACCTAGAAAAATCCGTCCCCTTTTTAGTCATGTCTGTGAGAGGCTTAACCATGGACGAGAAATTACGAATGAACTTCCGGTAATAATTAGCAAACCCCAGGAAACGTTGTAGTGCCTTAAGATTCTCTGGCCGATCCCACTCAAGAACTGCCCGCACTTTCCCAGGGTCCATACGAAAACCGGACGCTGAAACCAGGAAGCCTAAAAACTGGAGTTCCTGTACGGCGAACACACACTTTTCCCATTTGGCATACAGTTTATTATCCCGCAAGATCTGTAACACCTGCCTAACGTGCTCCTGATGAGACACCAGATCCGGCGAGTAAATTAAGATATCATCCAGATATATGACAACAAACTGTCCCACCAGGCGGCGAAAAATGTCATTAACAAAGTGTTGGAACACCGCCGGGGCATTAGTCAGACCGAATGGCATGACAAGGTTCTCATAATGCCCCTCCGGAGTGTTAAACGCCGTCTTCCACTCATCCCCCTCCTTCATCCTAATCAGATTGTACGCCCCCCTGAGATCCAACTTAGAGAACCATTTGGCGCCCACGATCTGATTAAAGAGATCGGGAATAAGTGGGAGCGGATACGGATCTCGGACCGTAATCCGATTAAGTTCACGGAAATCCAGGCAAGGGCGTAGGCCTCCATCTTTCTTCTTAACAAAGAAGAACCCCGCGGCCACCGGTGAAGATGAAGGTCTAATATGCCCCTTAGCCAGACTTTCTGAAATATAATCCTTCATGGCCTGCCTCTCAGGACCAGAAAGGTTATACAACCTAGCTTTAGGTAACTTGGCCTCAGGGAGCAGTTTTACAGAACAGTCATACTCGCGATGAGGAGGTAGTTCCTGACACCCTTTCTCCGAGAATACATCCTCAAAGTCCGCCAGAAATGGAGGTAAGACCCTAGGAGTAACCGCACCGATGACCGTATTCATGCAGTTTTTATTACAGAATTTACTCCATTGGCTTATCTCTCTGGATTGCCAATTAATAACCGGGTTATGCTTAGTTAACCAAGGAAGGCCCAACACTATAGGAGTGGGAAGACCCTCCAACACGTAGCAAGACAACAGTTCTTTATGTATCGCCCCCACTTGAAGTTTTACGTTATGCACAGCTTGCAAAAAACTTCCCTGACCGAGAGGCCTGGCATCGATCGAGAATATGGGGATGGGTTTAGCCAACTCACTCAATCGCATACCTTGAACCCGGGCAAACCGAGCGTCCACCAGATTAGCCCCGGCCCCACTATCCAGAAGAACAGATATCCTCTCAGTTCTCGTACCCACCACCACCTCCGCCGGAACGAGAAACTGAGACGAACCTAGGGACGAAATACCTACTCCCAGATTGCCGTCCACCACACAACCTGGGATCAACAGTTTTCCGACGACTCTTCACTCTGCAAGGGACGGGATGGACACCCCCCAATAAAATGTCCCTTTCTCCCGCAGAAGAAACACCTTCCTGTCTTATGGCGCAACACCGGTCCCGTCCCCCGAAATGATGTCCCTCCTAATTGCATAGGCTCCTCTGGACTGACCAGGGGAACCACCATATAAGGGGACCTTGTAGGAGGTGGAGTCATCACAGGGGGTGGAGTTATCCCGCACCTCTCCCGAAGCCGTCTGTCAATGCGAATAGCAAGGGCCATAGCGGCTTCCAGTGACGCGGGAGGGTCATACTGTGCCAACACATCCTGTAATTTGTCGGATAAACCTTGACAAAACTGGCTCCTAAGAGCCGGGTCATTCCACTGGGTGTCAGTGGCCCACCTACGGAACTCCGAACAGAATTCCTCCGCCGGACGATCTCCCTGCTGGATCCTACGTAACTTAGATTCAGCAAGGGAGATCCGATCCGGGTCATCATATACAAGACCCAGAGCAGCAAAAAACCTATCCACTGACTGGAGAGCCGGGGAGCCCGGGGGAAGAGAGAACGCCCAAAATTGTGGGTCCCCTTGTAGGAGCGAGATGACAATTCCCACCCTTTGTTCTTCACTCCCCGATGACCGAGGCCGCAGCCGAAAGTACAACTTGCATGCCTCCCGGAAAACAAAAAACTTGTCCCGCCCCCCAGTGAACCTGTCAGGGAGAGCTACTTTAGGTTCTGGTCCGGCTTGCTCCTGAGGATACAAAACCTTGGACCTAACGTCCGCCAGCTCCATGGTCAAACTCTGCAACTGCCGAGCTAGACCGGCTACTGGATCCATGGTAGCTGAAGAAAATCTAAGTGGTCGGTGAAAATGTCACGCTGTCTCTGTGTACTGGAGGTAGGGGGCCTAAGCTGACCCTAAGCTGGGGCCCTGACTAATCCCTCACTGCTGAAAAACACAAAGCACCAAAAACTCAGCTGCGAGAAGTCAGGCTGTGTAATCGTGACGATCTTCGTGGCGACACAACCGTGACAACAGAGGTCTTTACTGTGACCGCTCTTACAGTACAGAGCTCTAAAGTGTGAAGGCTCTTACAGTACAGAGCTCTATAGTGTGACTGCTCTTACAGTACAGATCTCTATAGTGTGACCGCTCTTACAGTACAGAGCTCTATAGTGTGACCGCTCTTACAGTACAGATCTCTATAGTGTGACCGCTCTTACAGTACAGAGCTCCAGTGTGACCTCTCTTACAGTACAGAGCTCTATAGTGTGACCGCTCTTACAGTACAGATCTCTATAGTGTGACTGCTCTTACAGTACAGAGCTCCAGTGTGATCGCTCTTACAGTACAGAGCTCTATAGTGTGACCGCTCTTACAGTACAGAACTCTATAGTGTGACTGCTCTTACAGTACAGAACTGTATAGTGTGATTCTCTTACAGTACAGATCTCTATAGTGTGACCGCTCTTACAGTACAGAGCTCCAGTGTGACCACTCTTACAGTACAGATCTCTATAGTGTGACTGCTCTTACAGTACAGAGCTCCAGTGTGATCGCTCTTACAGTACAGAGCTCTATAGTGTGACCGCTCTTACAGTACAGAACTCTATAGTGTGACTGCTCTTACAGTACAGAACTGTATAGTGTGATTCTCTTACAGTACAGATCTCTATAGTGTGACCGCTCTTACAGTACAGAGCTCCAGTGTGACCACTCTTACAGTACAGAGCTCTATAGTGTGACTGCTCTTACAGTACAGAGCTCCATAGTGTGACCGCTCTTACAGTACAGAGCTCTATAATGTGACAGCTCTTACAGTACAGATCTCTATAGTGTGACTGCTCTTACAGTACAGAGCTCTATAGTGTGACCGCTCTTACAGTACAGAGCTCTATAATGTGACAGCTCTTACAGTACAGATCTCTATAGTGTGACTGCTCTTACAGTACAGAGCTCCAGTGTGACCGCTCTTACAGTACAGAGCTCTATAGTGTGACCGCTCTTACAGTACAGAGCTCCACAGTGTGACCGCCCTTACAGAACAGAGCTCCATAGTGTGACCTCTCTTACAGTACAGAGCTCTATAGTGTGACCGCTCTTACAGTATAGAGCTCTATAGTGTGACCGCTCTTACAGTACAAAGCTCCACAGTGTGACCGCTCTTACAGTACAGAGCTCTATAGTGTGACCGCTCTTACAGTACAGAGCTCTATAGTGTGACCGCTCTTACAGTATATAGCTCTATAGTGTGACCGCTCTTACAGTACAGAGCTCCACAGTGTGACCGCCCTTACAGTACAGAGCTCTATAGTGTGACTGCTCTTACAGTACAGAGCTCTATAGTGTGACCACTCTTACAGTACAGAGCTCCACAGTGTGACCGCTCTTACAGTACAGAGCTCTAAAGTGTGAAAGCTCTTTCAGTACAGAGCTCTTTACTGTGACCGCTCTTACAGTACAGAGCTCTATAGTGTGACCGCTCTTACAGTACAGAGCTGTATAGTGTGACCGCTCTTACAGTACAGATCTCTATAGTGTGACCGCTCTTACAGTTCAGAGCTCCAGTGTGACCACTCTTACAGTACAGAGCTCTACAGTGTGACCGCTCTTACAGTACAGATCTCTATAGTGTGACCGCTCTTACAGTACAGATCTCTATAGTGTGACTGCTCTTAAAGTACAGAGCTCCAGTGTGATCGCTCTTACAGTACAGAGCTCTATAGTGTGACCGCTCTTACAGTACAGAGCTCTATAGTGTGACCGCTCTTACAGAACAGAGCTGCATAGTGTGACTGCTCTTACAGTACAGAGCTCTATAGTGTGACCGCTCTTACAGTACAGAGCTCTATAGTGTGACCACTCTTACAGTACAGAGCTCTATAGTGTGACCACTCTTACAGTTCAGAGCTCCATAGTGTGACCGCTTTTACAGTACAGAGCTCCATAGTGTGACCGCTCTTAGAGTACAGAGCTCCATAGTGTGACCGCTCTTACAGTACACAGCTCTATAGTTTGACCGTTCTTACAGTACAGAGCTCTATAGTGTGACCACTCTTACAGTACAGAGCTCTATAATGTGACCGCTCTAACAGTACAGAGCTCTATAGTGTGACCGTTCTTACAGTACAGAGCTCTATAGTGTGACCACTCTTACAATTCACAGCTCCATAGTGTGACCGCTCTTACTGTAAAGCATATATAGTGTGACCGCTCTTACTGTAAAGCATATATAGTGTGACTGCTCTTACAGTACAGAGCTCCATAGTGTGAACGCTCTTACAGTACAGAGCTCTATAGTGTGACCACTCTTACAGTATAGAGCTCTATAGTGTGACCGCTCTTACAATTCACAGCTCCATAGTGTGACCGCTCTTACAGTATAGAGCTCTATAGTGTGACCGCTCTTACAGTACAGAGCTCTATAGTGTGACCGCTCTTACAGTACAGGGCTCTATAGTGTGACCGCTCTTACAGTACAGAGCTCCAGTGTGACTGCTCTTACAGTACAGAGCTCTATAGTGTAACCGCTCTTACAGTACAGAGATCTATAGTGTGACCGCTCTTACAGTACAGAGCTCCATAGTGTGACCACTCTTACAGTACAGAGCTCCATAATTTGACCGCGCTTTTGCAGTACAGAGCTCTATAATTTGACCGTTCTTACAGTACAGAGCTCTATTGTGTGACCGCTCTTACAGTACAGAGCTGTATAGTGTGACCGCTCTTACAGTACAGAGCTCTATAGTGTGACCGCTCTTACAGTACAGAGCTCTATAGTGTGACCGCTCTTACAGTACAGAGCTCTATAATGTGACCGCTCTTACAGTACAGAGCTCTATAGTGTGACCGCTCTTACAGTACAGAGCTCTAGTGTGACCGCTCTTACAGTACAGAGCTCTATAGTGTGACCGCTCTTACAGTACAGAGCTCTAGTGTGACCGCTCTTACAGTACAGAGCTCTATAGTGTGACCGCTCTTACAGTACAGAGCTCTATAGTGTGACAGCTCTTACAGTACAGGGCTCTATAGTGTGACAGCTCTTACAGTACAGAGCTCTACAGTGTGACCGCTCTTACAGTACATAGCTCTATAGTGTGACAGCTCTTACAGTACAGAGCTCTATAGTGTGACCGCTCTTACAGTACAGAGCTCCACAGTGTGACTGCCCTTACAGAACAGAGCTCCATAGTGTGACCGCTCTTACAGTACTGAGCTCTATAGTGTGACCGCTCTTACAGTACAGAGCTCTATAGTGTGACAGCTCTTACAGTACAGAGCTCTATAGTGTGACCGCTCTTACAGTTCAGAGCTCCATAATGTGACCGCTCTTACAGTACAGAGCTCTATAGTGCGACCGCTCTTACAGTACAGGGCTCCACAGTGTGACCGCTCTTACAGTAAAGAGCTCTATTGTGTGACTGCTCTTACAGTACAGAGCTCCACAGTGTGACCGCTCTTACAGTACAGAGCTCTATAGTGTGACCGCTCTTAAAGTACAGAACTCTATAGTGTGACCGCTCTTACAGTACAGAGCTCTATAGTGTGACCGCTCTTACAGCACAGAGCTCCATAGTGTGACCGCTCTTACAGTACAGAGCTCTATAGTGTGACCGCTCTTACAGTATAGAGCTCTATAGTGTGACCGCTCTTACAGTATAGAGCTCTATAGTGTGACCGCTCTTACAGTACAGAGCTCCACAGTGTGACCGCTCTTACAGTACAGAGCTCTATAGTGTGACCGCTCTTACAGTACAGAGCTCTATAGTGTGATTGCTCTTACAGTACAGAGCTCTATAGTGTGACCGCTCTTACAGTACAGAGCTCTATAGTGTGACCGCTCTTACAGTACAGAGCTGTATAGTGTGATTCTCTTACAGTACAGATCTCTATAGTGTGACCGCTCTTACAGTACAGAGCTCCAGTGTGACCACTCTTACAGTACAGAGCTCTATAGTGTGACTGCTCTTACAGTACAGAGCTCCAGTGTGACCGCCCTTACAGAACAGAGCTCCATAGGGTGACTGCTCTTACAGTATAGAGCTCTATAGTGTGACTGCTCTTACAGTATAGAGCTCTATAGTGTGACCGCTCTTACAGTACAAAGCTCCACAGTGTGACCGCTCTTACATTACAGATCTTCATAGTGTGACCGCTCTCACAATACAGAGCTCTATAGTGTGACCGCTCTTACAGTATAGAGATCTATAGTGTGACCGCTCTTACAGTATAGAGCTCTATAGTGTGACCGCTCTTACAGTACTGAGCTCCACAGTGTGACCGCCCTTACAGTACAGAGCTCCATAGTGTGACTGCTCTTACAGTACAGAGCTCTATAGTGTGACCACTCTTACAGTACAGAGCTCCTAAGTGTGACCGCTCTTACAGTACAGAGCTCTATAGTGTGACCGCTCTTACAGTACAGAGCTCTAAAGTGTGAAACCTCTTTCAGTACAGAGCTCTTTACTGTGACCGCTCTTACAGTACAGATCTCTATAGTGTGACCGCTCTTACAGTACAGAGCTCCAGTGTGACCACTCTTACAGTACAGAGCTCTATAATGTGACCGCTTTTACAGTACAGATCTCTATAGTGTGACTGATCTTACAGTACAGAGCTCCAGTGTGACCGCTCTTACAGTACAGAGCTCTATAGTGTGACCGCTCTTACAGTACAGAGCTCTATAGTGTGACAGCTCTTACAGTACAGAGCTCTATAGTGTGACAGCTCTTACAGTACAGAGCTCTATAGTGTGACCGCTCTTACAGTACAGAGCTCAATAGTGTGACCGCTCTTACTGTACAGAGCTCTATAGTGTGACCGCTCTTACAGTACAGAGCTCTATAGTGTGACAGCTCTTACAGTACAGAGCTCTATAGTGTGACCGCTCTTACAGTACAGAGCTCCACAGTGTGACCGCTCTTACAGTACTGAGCTCTATAGTGTGACCGCTCTTACAGTCCAGAGCTCTATAGTGTGACCGCTCTTACAGTACAGAGCTCTATAGTGTGACCGCTCTTACAGTACAGAGCTCTATAGTGTGACCGCTTTTACAGTACTGAGCTCTATAGTGTGACCGCTCTTACAGTACAGAGCTCTATAGTGTGACTGCTCTTACAGTACAGAGCTCCATAGTGTGACCGCTCTTACAGTACAGATCTCTATAGTGTGACCGCTCTTACAGTAC
The DNA here is from genome assembly GCF_046119375.1 of Phyllobates terribilis. Taxonomy (NCBI): domain Eukaryota; kingdom Metazoa; phylum Chordata; class Amphibia; order Anura; family Dendrobatidae; genus Phyllobates; species Phyllobates terribilis. The sequence continues at coordinate 8,380,527 of NW_027362767.1, forward strand.
TGAGCTCTATAGTGTGACAGCTCTTACAGTACAGAGCTCTATAGTGTGACCGCTCTTACAGTACAGAGCTCTATAGTGTGACCGCTCTTACAGACCAGAGCTCTATAGTGTGACCGCTCTTACAGTACAGAGCTCTATAGTGTGACTGCTCTTACAGTACAGAGCTCTATAGTGTGACCGCTCTTACAGTACAGAGCTCTATAGTGTGACCGCTCTTACAGTACACAGCTCCAGTGTGACCGCTCTTACAGTGCAGAGCTCTATAGTGTGACCGCTCTTACAGTACAGAGCTCCACAGTGTGACCGCTCTAACAGTTCAGAGCTCCATAGTGTGACCGCTCTTACAGTATAGAGCTCTGTAGTGTGACCGCTCTTACAATTCACAGCTCCATAGTGTGACCGCTCTTACAGTACAGAGCTCCATAGTGTGACCGCTCTTACAGTACAGAGCTCCATAGTGTGACCGCTCTTACAGTACAGAGCTCCATAGTGTGACCGCTCTTACAGTACAGAGCTCTATAGTGTGACCGTTCTTACAGTACAGAGCTCTATAGTTTGACCGTTGTTACAGTACAGAGCTCTATAGTGTGACCACTCTTACAGTACAGAGCTCTATAGTGTGACCGCTCTTACAGTACAGATTTCTATAGTGTGACCACTCTTACAGTACAGAGCTCTATAGTGTGACCGTTCTTACAGTACAGAGCTCTATAGTGTGACCGTTCTTACAGTACACAGCTCTATAGTGTGACCGCTCTAACAGTACAGAGCTCTATAGTGTGACCGTTCTTACAGTACAGAGCTCTATAGTGTGACCGCTCTTACAGTACAGATCTCTATAGTGTGACCACTCTTACAGTACAGAGCTCTATAGTGTGACCGTTCTTACAGTACAGAGCTCTATAGTGTGACCGCTCTTACAGTACAGAGCTGTATAGTGTGACCGCTCTTACAGTACAGAGCTCTATAGTGTGACCGCTCTTACAGTACACAGCTCTATAGTGTGACCGCTCTTACAGTACAGAGCTCTATAGTGTGACCGCTCTTACAGTACAGAGCTCTATAATGTGACCGCTCTTACAGTACAGAGCTCTATAGTGTGACCGCTATTACAGTACAGAGCTCTAGTGTGACCGCTCTTACAGTACAGAGCTCTATAGTGTGACCGCTCTTACAGTACAGAGCTCTAGTGTGACCGCTCTTACAGTACAGAGCTCTATAGTGTGACCGCTCTTACAGTACAGAGCTCTATAGTGTGACAGCTCTTACAGTACAGGGCTCTATAGTGTGACCGCTCTTACAGTACAGAGCTCTATAGTGTGACCGCTCTTACAGTACAGAGCTCTAGTGTGACCGCTCTTACAGTACAGAGCTCTATAGTGTGACCGCTCTTACAGTACTGAACTCTATAGTGTGACAGCTCTTACAGTACAGATCTCCATAGTGTGACCGCTCTTACAGTACTGAACTCTATAGTGTGACCGCTCTTACAGTACAGAGCTCTATAGTGTGACTGCTCTTACAGTACAGAGCTCTATATTGTGACCGCTCTTACAGTACAGATCTCTATAGTGTGACCGCTCTTACAGTACTGAGCTCTATAGTGTGACAGCTCTTACAGTACAGAGCTCTATAGTGTGACCGCTCTTACAGTACAGAGCTCTATAGTGTGACCGCTCTTACAGTTCTGAGCTGTATAGTGTGACCGCTCTTACAGTACAGAGCTCTATAGTGTGACCGCTCTTAGAGTACTGAGCTCTATAGTGTGACAGCTCTTACAGTACAGATCTCCATAGTGTGACCGCTCTTACAGTACTGAACTCTATAGTGTGACAGCTCTTACAGTACAGATCTCTATAGTGTGAACGCTCTTACAGTACAGAGCTCAATAGTGTGACCGCTCTTACAGTACAGAGCTTCACAGTGTGACCGCTTTTACAGAACAGAGCTCCATAGTGTGACCGCTCTTACAGTACAGAGCTCCACAGTGTGACCGCTCTTACAGTACAGATCTCTATAGTGTGACCGCCCTTATAGTACAGAGCTCTATAGTGTGACCGCTCTTACAGTACAGAGCTCTATAGTTTGACCGTTCTTACAGTACAGAGCTCTACAGTGTGACCGCTCTTACAGTACAGAGCTCTATAGTGTGACTGCTCGTACAGTATAGAGCTCTATAGTGTGACCGCTTTTACAGTACAGAGCTCTATAATGATACCGCTCTTAAAGTCCAGAGCTCTATAATGTGACCGCTCTTACAGTACAGAGCTCCAGTGTGACCGCTCTTACAGTGCAGAGCTCTATAGTGTGACCGCTCTTACAGTACAGAGCTCTATAGTGTGACCGCTATTGCAGTACAGAGCTCTATAGTGTTACCGCTCTTACAGTACAGAGCTCCACAGTGTCACCGCTCTTACAGTACAGAGCTCTATAGTGTGACCGCTCTTACAGTACAGAGCTCTATAGTGTGACGGCTTTTACAGTACAGAGCTCTATAGTATGACCGCTCTTACAGTACAGAGCTCCAGTGTGACTGCTCTTACAGTACAGAGCTCTATAGTGTGACCGCTCTTACCGTACAGAGCTCTATAGTGTGACCGCTCTTACAGTACAGAGCTCTATAGTGTGACGGGTTTTACAGTACAGAGCTCTATAGTATGACCACTCTTACAGTACAGAGCTCCAGTGTGACTGCTCTTACAGTACAGAGCTCTATAGTGTGACCGCTCTTACAGTACAGAGCTCTATAGTGTGACCGCTCTTACAGTACAAAGCTGTATAGTGACGGCTCTTACAGTGCAGAGCTCTATAGTGTGACCGCTCTTACAGTACAGAGCTCTGCAGTGTGACCTCTCTTACAGTACAGAGCTCTATAGTGTGACTGCTCTTACAGTACAGAGCTCCACAGTGTGACCGCTCTTACAGTACAGAGCTCTATAGTGTGACCGCTCTTACAGTACTGAGCTCTATAGTGTGACAGCTCTTACAGTACAGAGCTCTATAGTGTGACCGCTCTTACAGTACAGAGCTCTATAGTGTGACCGCTCTTACAGTTCTGAGCTGTATAGTGTGACCGCTCTTACAGTACAGAGCTCTATAGTGTGACCGCTCTTAGAGTACTGAGCTCTATAGTGTGACAGCTCTTACAGTACAGATCTCCATAGTGTGACCGTTCTTACAGTACTGAACTCTATAGTGTGACAGCTCTTACAGTACAGATCTCTATAGTGTGAACGCTCTTACAGTACAGAGCTCTATATTGTGACCGCTCTTACAGTACAGAGCTCTATAGTGTGACCGCTCTTACAGTACAGAGCTCTATAGTGTGACCGCTCTTACAGTACAGATCTCTATAGTGTGACCGCTCTTACAGTACAGAGCTCCAGTGTGACCGCTCTTAGAGTACAGAGCTCTATAGTGTGACTGCTCTTACAGTACAGAGCTCCACAGTGTGACCGCTCTTACAGTACAGAGCTCTATAGTGTGACCGCCCTTACAGAACAGAGCTCCATAGTGTGACCGCTCTTACAGTACAGAGCTCTATAGTGTGACCGCTCTTACAGTATAGAGCTCTATAGTGTGACCGCTCTTACAGTACAAAGCTCCACAGTGTGACCGCTGTTACAGTACGGAGCTCCATAGTGTGACCGCTCTTACAGTACAGAGCTCTATAGTGTGACAGCTCTTACAGTTCAGAGCTCCATAGTGTGACCGCTCTTACAGTACAGAGCTCTATAGTGTGACCACTCTTACAGTACAGAGCTCTATAGTGTGACCGCTCTTACAGTACAGAGCTCTATAGTGTGACCGCTCTTACAGTACAGAGCTCTATAGTGTGACCACCCTTACAGTACAGAGCTCCATAGTGTGACCACTCTTATAGTACAGAGCTCCATAGTTTGACCGCGCTTTTACAGTACAGAGCTCTATAGTTTGACCGTTCTTACAGTACAGAGCTCTATAGTGTGACCACTCTTACAGTACAGAGCTCTATAGTGTGACCGCTCTTACAGTACAGAGCTCTATAGTGTGACAGCTCTTACAGTACAGAGCTTTATTGTGTGACTGCTCTTACAGTACAGAGCTCCACAGTGTGACCGCTCTTACAGTACAGAGCTCTATAGTGCGACCGCTCTTACAGTACAGAGCTCTATAGTGTGACCACCCTTACAGTACAGAGCTCCATAGTGTGACCACTCTTATAGTACAGAGCTCCATAGTTTGACCGCGCTTTTACAGTACAGAGCTCTATAGTTTGACCGTTCTTACAGTACAGAGCTCTATAGTGTGACCACTCTTACAGTACAGAGCTCTATAGTGTGACCGCTCTTACAGTACAGAGCTCTATAGTGTGACAGCTCTTACAGTACAGAGCTTTATTGTGTGACTGCTCTTACAGTACAGAGCTCCACAGTGTGACCGCTCTTACAGTACAGAGCTCTATAGTGCGACCGCTCTTACAGTATAGAGCTCTATAGTGTGACCGCTCTTACAGTATAGAGCTCTATAGTGTGACCGCTCTTATAGTACAGAGCTCTACAGTGTGACCGCCCATACAGTACAGAGCTCTATAGTGTGACCGCTCTTACAGTACAGAGCTCTATAGTGTTACCACTCTTACAGTACAGAGCTCCACAGTGTGTCCGCTCTTACAGTACAGAGCTCTATAGTGTGACCGGTCTTTCAGTACAGAGCTCTTTACTGTGACCGCTCTTACAGTACAGAGCTGTATAGTGTGACCGCTCTTACAGTACAGATCTCTATAGTGTAACCGCTCTTTCAATACAGAGCTCTTTACTGTGACCGCTCTTACAGTACAGAGCTGTATATTGTGACCGCTCTTACAGTACAGAGCTCTATAGTGTGACCGCTCTTACAGTACAGAGCTCCTTAGTGTGACCTCTCTTACAGTACAGAGCTCTATAGTGTGACCGCTCTTACAGTACAGAGCTCTATGGTGTGACCGCTCTTACAGTACACAGCTCCATAGTGTGACCGCTCTTACAGTTCAGAGCTCTATAGTGTGACCGCTCTTACAGTACAGAGCTCTATAGTGTGACCGCTCTTACAGTACAGAGCTCTATAGTGTGACCGCTCTTACAGTACAGAGCTCTATAGTGTGACCGCTCTTACAGTACAGAGCTCTATAGTGTGACCGTTCTTACAGTACAGAGCTCTATAGTGTGACTGTTCTTACAGTACAGAGCTCTATAGTGTGACCGCTCTTACAGTACAGAGCTCCATAGTGTGACCGCTCTTACAGTACAGAGCTCCATAGTGTGACCGTTCTTACAGTACAGAGCTCTATAGTGTGACCGCTCTTACAGTACAGAGCTCCATAGTGTGACCGCTCTTACAGTACAGAGCTCTATAGTGTGACCGTTCTTACAGTACAGAGCTCCACAGTGTGACCGCTCTTACAGTACAGAGCTCTAGAGTGTGACCGCTCTTACAGTACAGAGCTCTATAGTATGACCGCTCTTACAGTACAGAGCTCTATAGTGTGACTGTTCTTACAGTACAGAGCTCCACAGTGTGACCGCTCTTACAGTACAGAGCTCTATAGTGTGACCGCTCTTACAGTACAGAGCTCTATAGTGTGACCGTTCTTACAGTACAGAGCTCTATAGTGTGACAGCTCTTACAGTATAGAGCTCTATAGTGTGACTGCTCTTACAGTATAGAGCTCTATAGTGTGACCGTTCTTACAGTACAGAGCTCTATAGTGTGACCGCTCTTACAGTACAGAGCTCCATATTGTGACCGCTCTTACAGTACAGAGCTCCATAGTGTGACCGTTCTTACAGTACAGAGCTCTATAGTGTGACCGCTCTTACAGTACAGAGCTCTATAGTGTGACCGCTCTTACAGTACAGAGCTCTATAGTGTGACCGCTCTTACAGTACAGAGCTCCATAGTGTGACCGCTCTTACAGTACAGAGCTCTATAGTGTGACCGTTCTTACAGTACAGAGCTCCACAGTGTGACCGCTCTTACAGTACAGAGCTCTATAGTATGACCGCTCTTACAGTACAGAGCTCTATAGTATGACCGCTCTTACAGTACAGAGCTCTATGGTGTGACCGCTCTTACAGTACAGAGCTCTATAGTGTGACCGCTCTTACAGTACAGAGCTCTATAGTGTGACCGCTCTTACAGTTCAGAGCTCTATAGTGTGACCGCCCTTACAGTACAGAGCTCTATAGTGTGACCGCTCTTACAGTACAGAGCTCTATAGTGTGACCGCTCTTACAGTACAGAGCTCTATAGTGTGACCGTTCTTACAGTACAGAGCTCTATAGTGTGACCGTTCTTACCGTACAGAGCTCTATAGTGTGACTGCTCTTACAGTACAGAGCTCCATAGTGTGACCGCTCTTACAGTACAGAGCTCCATAGTGTGACCGTTCTTACAGTACAGAGCTCTATAGTGTGACCGCTCTTACAGTACAGAGCTCCATATTGTGACCGCTCTTACAGTACAGAGCTCTATAGTGTGACCGTTCTTACAGTACAGAGCTCCACAGTGTGACCGCTCTTACAGTACAGAGCTGTATAGTGTGACCGCTCTTACAGTACAGAGCTCCACAGTGTGACCGCTCTTACAGTACAGAGGTCTATAGTGTGACCGGTCTTTCAGTACAGAGCTCTTTACTGTGACCGCTCTTACAGTACAGAGCTGTATAGTGTGACCGCTCTTACAGTACAGATCTCTATAGTGTGACCGCTCTTTCAGTACAGAGCTCTTTACTGTGACCGCTCTTACAGTACAGAGCTGTATAGTGTGACTGCTCTTACAGTACAGAGCTCTATAGTGTGACCGCTCTTACAGTACAGAGCTCTATAGTGTGACCGCTCTTACAGTACAGAGCTCCTTAGTGTGACCTCTCTTACAGTACAGAGCTCTATAGTGTGACCGCTCTTACAGTACAGAGCTCTATGGTGTGACCGCTCTTACAGTACAGAGCTCCATAGTGTGACCGCTCTTACAGTACAGAGCTCTATAGTGTGACCGCTCTTACATTACAGAGCTCTATAGTGTGACCGCTCTTACAGTACAGAGCTCTATAGTGTGACCGTTCTTACAGTACAGAGCTCTATAGTGTGACCGTTCTTACAGTACAGAGCTCTATAGTGTGACCGCTCTTACAGTACAGAGCTCCATAGTGTGACCGCTCTTACAGTACAGAGCTCCATAGTGTGACCGTTCTTACAGTACAGAGCTCTATAGTGTGACCGCTCTTACAGTACAGAGCTCCATAGTGTGACCGCTCTTACAGTACAGAGCTCTATAGTGTGACCGTTCTTACAGTACAGAGCTCCACAGTGTGACCGCTCTTACAGTACAGAGCTCTATAGTGTGACCGCTCTTACAGTACAGAGCTCTATAGTATGACCGCTCTTACAGTACAGAGCTCTATAGTGTGACCGTTCTTACAGTACAGAGCTCTATAGTATGACCGCTCTTACAGTACAGAGCTCTATAGTGTGACCGTTCTTACAGTACAGAGCTCCACAGTGTGACCGCTCTTACAGTACAGAGCTCTATAGTGTGACCCCTCTTACAGTACAGAGCTCTATAGTGTGACCGCTCTTACAGTACAGAGCTCTATAGTGTGACCGTTCTTACAGTACAGAGCTCTATAGTGTGACAGCTCTTACAGTACAGAGCTCTATAGTGTGACTGCTCTTACAGTATAGAGCTCTATAGTGTGACCGTTCTTACAGTACAGAGCTCTATAGTGTGACCGCTCTTACAGTACAGAGCTCCATAGTGTGACCGCTCTTACAGTACAGAGCTCCATAGTGTGACCGCTCTTACAGTACAGAGCTCTATAGTGTGACCGTTCTTACAGTACAGAGCTCTATAGTGTGACCGTTCTTACAGTACAGAGCTCTATAGTGTGACCGCTCTTACAGTACAGAGCTCCATAGTGTGACCGCTCTTACAGTACAGAGCTCCATAGTGTGACCGTTCTTACAGTACAGAGCTCTATAGTGTGACCGCTCTTACAGTACAGAGCTCCATAGTGTGACCGCTCTTACAGTACAGAGCTCTATAGTGTGACCGTTCTTACAGTACAGAGCTCCACAGTGTGACCGCTCTTACAGTACAGAGCTCTATAGTGTGACCGCTCTTACAGTACAGAGCTCTATAGTATGACCGCTCTTACAGTACAGAGCTCTATAGTGTGACCGTTCTTACAGTACAGAGCTCTATAGTATGACCGCTCTTACAGTACAGAGCTCTATAGTGTGACCGTTCTTACAGTACAGAGCTCCACAGTGTGACCGCTCTTACAGTACAGAGCTCTATAGTGTGACCCCTCTTACAGTACAGAGCTCTATAGTGTGACCGCTCTTACAGTACAGAGCTCTATAGTGTGACCGTTCTTACAGTACAGAGCTCTATAGTGTGACAGCTCTTACAGTACAGAGCTCTATAGTGTGACTGCTCTTACAGTATAGAGCTCTATAGTGTGACCGTTCTTACAGTACAGAGCTCTATAGTGTGACCGCTCTTACAGTACAGAGCTCCATAGTGTGACCGCTCTTACAGTACAGAGCTCCATATTGTGACCGTTCTTACAGTACAGAGCTCTATAGTGTGACCGCTCTTACAGTACAGAGCTATATAGTGTGACCGCTCTTATAGTACAGAGCTCCACAGTGTGACCGCCCATACAGTACAGAGCTCTCTAGTGTGACCGCTCTTACAGTACAGAGCTCTATAGTGTTACCACTCTTACAGTACAGAGCTCCACAGTGTGACCGCTCTTACAGTACAGAGCTCTATAGTGTGACCGGTCTTTCAGTACAGAGCTCTTTACTGTGACCGCTCTTACAGTACAGAACTGTATTGTGTGACCGCTCTTACAGTACAGATCTCTATAGTGTGACCGCTCTTTCAGTACAGAGCTCTTTACTGTGACCGCTCTTACAGTACAGAGCTGTATAGTGACCGCTCTTACAGTACAGAGCTCTATAGTGTGACCGCTCTTACAGTACAGAGCTCTATAGTGTGACCGCTCTTACAGTACAGAGCTCCTTAGTGTGACCTCTCTTACAGTACAGAGCTCTATAGTGTGACCGCTCTTACAGTACAGAGCTCTATGGTGTGACCGCTCTTACAGTACAGAGCTCCATAGTGTGACCGCTCTTACAGTACAGAGCTCTATAGTGTGACCGCTCTTACAGTTCAGAGCTCTATAGTGTGACCGCTCTTACAGTACAGAGCTCTATAGTGTGACCGCTCTTACAGTACAGAGCTCTATAGTGTGACCGCTCTTACAGTACAGAGCTCTATAGTGTGACCGCTCTTACAGTACAGAGCTCCATAGTGTGACCGCTCTTACAGTACAGAGCTCTATAGTGTGACCGTTCTTACAGTACAGAGCTCTATAGTGTGACCGCTCTTACAGTACAGAGCTCCATAGTGTGACCGCTCTTACAGTACAGAGCTGTATAGTGTGACCGCTCTTACAGTACAGAGCTCTATAGTGTGACCGTTCTTACAGTACAGAGCTCCACAGTGTGACCGCTCTTACAGTACAGAGCTCTATAGTGTGACCGCTCTTACAGTACAGAGCTCTATAGTATGACCGCTCTTACAGTACAGAGCTCTATAGTGTGACCGTTCTTACAGTACAGAGCTCCACAGTGTGACCGCTCTTACAGTACAGAGCTCTATAGTGTGACCGCTCTTACAGTACAGAGCTCTATAGTGTGACCGTTCTTACAGTACAGAGCTCTATAGTGTGACAGCTCTTACAGTACAGAGCTCTATAGTGTGACAGCTCTTACAGTATAGAGCTCTATAGTGTGACTGCTCTTACAGTATAGAGCTCTATAGTGTGACCGTTCTTACAGTACAGAGCTCTATAGTGTGACCGCTCTTACAGTACAGAGCTCCATAGTGTGACCGCTCTTACAGTACAGAGCTCCATAGTGTGACCGTTCTTACAGTACAGAGCTCTATAGTGTGACCGCTCTTACAGTACAGAGCTCTATAGTGTGACCGCTCTTACAGTACAGAGCTCTATAGTGTGACCGCTCTTACAGTACAGAGCTCCATAGTGTGACCGCTCTTACAGTACAGAGCTCTATAGTGTGACTGTTCTTACAGTACAGAGCTCCACAGTGTGACCGCTCTTACAGTACAGAGCTCTATAGTGTGACCGCTCTTACAGTACAGAGCTCTATAGTATGACCGCTCTTACAGTACAGAGCTCTATAGTATGACCGCTCTTACTGTACAGAGCTCTAAGGTGTGACCGCTCTTACAGTACAGAGCTCCATAGTGTGACCGCTCTTACTGTACAGAGCTCTATAGTGTGACCGCTCTTACAGTTCAGAGCTCTATAGTGTGACCGCTCTTACAGTACAGAGCTCTATAGTGTGACCGCTCTTACAGTACAGAGCTCTATAGTGTGACCGCTCTTACAGTACAGAGCTCTATAGTGTGACCGTTCTTACAGTACAGAGCTCTATAGTGTGACCGTTCTTACAGTACAGAGCTCTATAGTGTGACCCCTCTTACAGTACAGAGCTCCATAGTGTGACCGCTCTTACAGTACAGAGCTCCATAGTGTGACCGTTCTTACAGTACAGAGCTCTATAGTGTGACCGCTCTTACAGTACAGAGCTCCATAGTGTGACCGCTCTTACAGTACAGAGCTCTATAGTGTGACCGTTCTTACAGTACAGAGCTCCACAGTGTGACCGCTCTTACAGTACAGAGCTCTATAGTGTGACCGCTCTTACAGTACAGAGCTCTATAGTATGACCGCTCTTACAGTACAGAGCTCTATAGTGTGACCGCTCTTACAGTACAGAGCTGTATAGTGTGACCGCTCTTACAGTACAGAGCTCCACAGTGTGACCGCTCTTACAGTACAGAGGTCTATAGTGTGACCGCTCTTACAGTACAGAGCTCTATAGTGTGACCGTTCTTACAGTACAGAGCTCCACAGTGTGACCGCTCTTACAGTACAGAGCTCTATAGTGTGACCGCTCTTACAGTACAGAGCTCTACAGTGTGACCACACATACAGTACAGAGCTCCATAGTGTGACCGCTCTTACAGTTCAGAGCTCTATAGTGTGACCGCTCTTTCACTACAGAGCTCCATAGTGTGACCGCTCTTACAGTACATAGCTCTATAGTGTGACCGCTCTTACAGTACAGAACTCTATAGTGTGACCGCTCTTACAGTACAGAGCTCCACAGTGTGACCGTTCTTACAGTACAGAGCTCCACAGTGTGACCGCTCTTACAGTACAGAGCTCTATAGTGTGACCGGTCTTTCAGTACAGAGCTCTTTACTGTGACCGCTTTTACAGTACAGAGCTCTATAGTGTGACCGCTCTTACAGTACAGAGCTGTATAGTGTGACCGCTCTTACAGTACAGATCTCTATAGTGTGACCGCTCTTTCAGTGCAGAGCTCTTTACTGTGACCGCTCTTACAGTACAGAGCTGTATAGTGTGACCGCTCTTACAGTACAGAGCTCTATAGTGTGACCGCTCTTACAGTACAGAGCTCTATAGTGTGACCGTTCTTACAGTACAGAGCTCCACAGTGTGACCGCTCTTACAGTACAGAGCTCTATAGTGTGACCGCTCTTACAGTACAGAGCTCTATAGTATGACCGCTCTTACAGTACAGAGCTCTATAGTGTGACCGCTCTTACAGTACAGAGCTGTATAGTGTGACCGCTCTTACAGTACAGAGCTCCACAGTGTGACCGCTCTTACAGTACAGAGGTCTATAGTGTGACCGCTCTTACAGTACAGAGCTCTATAGTGTGACCGTTCTTACAGTACAGAGCTCCACAGTGTGACCGCTCTTACAGTACAGAGCTCTATAGTGTGACCGCTCTTACAGTACAGAGCCCTACAGTGTGACCACACATACAGTACAGAGCTCCATAGTGTGACCGCTCTTACAGTACAGAGCTCTATAGTGTGACCGCTCTTTCAGTACAGAGCTCCATAGTGTGACCGCTCTTACAGTACATAGCTCTATAGTGTGACCGCTCTTACAGTACAGAACTCTATAGTGTGACCGCTCTTACAGTACAGAGCTCCACAGTGTGACCGTTCTTACAGTACAGAGCTCCACAGTGTGACCGCTCTTACAGTACAGAGCTCTATAGTGTGACCGGTCTTTCAGTACAGAGCTCTTTACTGTGACCGCTCTTACAGTACAGAGCTCTATAGTGTGACCGCTCTTACAGTACAGAGCTGTATAGTGTGACCGCTCTTACAGTACAGATCTCTATAGTGTGACCGCTCATTCAGTACAGAGCTCTTTACTGTGACCGCTCTTACAGTACAGAGCTGTATAGTGTGACCGCTCTTACAGTACAGAGCTCTATAGTGTCACCGCTCTTACAGTACAGAGCTCTATAGTGTGACCGCTCTTACAGTACAGAGCTCCTTAGTGTGACCTCTCTTACAGTACAGAGCTCTATAGTGTGACCGCTCGTACAGTACAGAGCTCTATGGTGTGACCGCTCTTACAGTACAGAGCTCCATAGTGTGACCGCTCTTACAGTACAGAGCTCTATAGTGTGACCGCTCTTACAGTTCAGAGCTCTATAGTGTGACCGCTCTTACAGTACAGAGCTCTATAGTGTGACCGCTCTTACAGTACAGAGCTCTATAGTGTGACCGCTCTTACAGTACAGAGCTCTATAGTGTGACCGTTCTTACAGTACAGAGCTCTATAGTGTGACCGTTCTTACAGTACAGAGCTCTATAGTGTGACTGCTCTTACAGTACAGAGCTCCATAGTGTGACCGCTCTTACAGTACAGAGCTCCATAGTGTGACCGTTCTTACACTACAGAGCTCTATAGTGTGACCGCTTTTACAGTACAGAGCTCTATAGTATGACCGCTCTTACAGTACAGAGCTCTATAGTGTGACCGTTCTTACAGTACAGAGCTCCACAGTGTGACCGCTCTTACAGTACAGAGCTCTATAGTGTGACCGCTCTTACAGTACAGAGCTCTATAGTGTGACCGTTCTTACAGTACAGAGCTCTATAGTGTGACAGCTCTTACAGTACAGAGCTCTATAGTGTGACAGCTCTTACAGTATAGAGCTCTATAGTGTGACTGCTCTTACAGTATAGAGCTCTATAGTGTGACCGTTCTTACAGTACAGAGCTCTATAGTGTGACCGCTCTTACAGTACAGAGCTCCATAGTGTGACCGCTCTTACAGTACAGAGCTCCATAGTGTGACCGTTCTTACAGTACAGAGCTCTATAGTGTGACCGCTCTTACAGTACAGAGCTCTATAGTGTGACCGCTCTTACAGTACAGAGCTCTATAGTGTGACCGCTCTTACAGTACAGAGCTCCATAGTGTGACCGCTCTTACAGTACAGAGCTCTATAGTGTGACCGTTCTTACAGTACAGAGCTCCACAGTGTGACCGCTCTTACAGTACAGAGCTCTATAGTGTGACCGCTCTTACAGTACAGAGCTCTATAGTATGACAGCTCTTACAGTACAGAGCTCTATAGTATGACCGCTCTTCCAGTACAGAGCTCTATGGTGTGACCGCTCTTACAGTACAGAGTTCCATAGTGTGACCGCTCTTACAGTACAGAGCTCTATAGTGTGACCGCTCTTACAGTTCAGAGCTCTATAGTGTGACCGATCTTACAGTACAGAGCTCTATAGTGTGACCGCTCTTACAGTACAGAGCTCTATAGTGTGACCGCTCTTACAGTACAGAGCTCTATAGTGTGACCGTTCTTACAGTACAGAGCTCTATAGTGTGACCGCTCTTACAGTACAGAGCTCCATAGTGTGACCGCTCTTACAGTACAGAGCTCCATAGTGTGACCGTTCTTACAGTACAGAGCTCTATAGTGTGACCGCTCTTACAGTACAGAGCTCCATAGTGTGACCGCTCTTACAGTACAGAGCTCTATAGTGTGACCGTTCTTACAGTACAGAGCTCCACAGTGTGACCGCTCTTACAGTACAGAGCTCTATAGTGTGACCGCTCTTACAGTACAGAGCTCTATAGTATGTCCGCTCTTACAGTACAGAGCTCTATAGTGTGACCGCTCTTACAGTACAGAGCTGTATAGTGTGACCGCTCTTACAGTACAGAGCTCCACAGTATGACCACTCTTACAGTACAGAGGTCTATAGTGTGACCGCTCTTACAGTACAGAGCTCTATAGTGTGACCGTTCTTACAGTACAGAGCTCCACAAGGTGACCGCTCTTACAGTACAGAGCTCTATAGTGTGACCGCTCTTACAGTACAGAGCTCTACAGTGTGACCACACATACAGTACAGAGCTCCATAGTGTGACTGCTCTTACAGTACAGAGCTCTATAGTGTGACCGCTCTTACAGTACAGAGCTCCATAGTGTGACCGCTCTTACAGTACAGAGCTCTATAGTGTGACCGCTCTTACAGTACAGAGCTCTATAGTGTGACTGCTCTTACAGTACAGAGCTCCACAGTGTGACCGTTCTTACAGTACAGAGCTCCACAGTGTGACCGCTCTTACAGTACAGAGCTCTATAGTGTGACCGCTCTTACAGTACAGAGCTCTATAGTGTGACCGCTTTTACAGTACAGAGCTCTATAGTGTGACCGCTCTTACAGTACAGAGCTCTATAGTGTGACCGCTCTTACAGTACAGAGCTCTATAGTGTGACTGCTCTTACAGTACAGAGCTCTATAGTGTGACCGCTCTTACAGTACAGAGCTCTATAGTGTGACCGCTCTTACAGTACAGAGCTCTATAGTGTGACCGCTCTTACAGTTCAGAGCTCTATAGTGTGACCGCTCTTACAGTACAGAGCTCTATAGTGTGACCGCTCTTACAGTACAGAGCTCTATAGTGTGACCGCTCTTACAGTACAGAGCTCTATAGTGTGACTGCTCTTACAGTACAGAGCTCTATAGTGTGACCGCTCTTACAGTACAGAGCTCTATAGTGTGACCGCTCTTACAGTACTGAGCTCTATAGTGTGACCGTTCTTACAGTACAGAGCTCTATAGTGTGACCGCTCTTACAGTACTGAGCTCTATAGTGTGACCGCTCTTACAGTACAGAGCTCTATAGTGTGACCGCTCTTACAGTACAGAGCTCTATAGTGTGACAGCTCCTACAGTACAGAGCTCTATAGTGTGACCGCTCTTACAGTACAGAGCTCTATAGTATGACCGCTCTTACAGCACAGAGCTCTATAGTGTGACCGCTCTTACAGTACAGAGCTCTATAATGTGACCGCTCTTACAGTACAGAGCTCTATAGTGTGACTGCTCTTACAGTACACAGCTCCACAGTGTGACCGCTCTTACAGTACAGAGCTCTATAGTGTGACCGCCCTTACAGTACAGAGCTCCATAGTGTGACCACTCTTACAGTACAGAGCTCCATAGTTTAACCGCACTTTTACAGTACAGAGCTCTATAGTTTGACCGTTCTTACAGTACAGAGCTCTATAGTGTGACCGCTCTTACAGTACAGAGCTCTATAGTGTGACCGTTCTTACAGTACAGAGCTCTATAGTGTGACCGCTCTTACAGTACAGAGCTCTATAGTGTGACCGCTCTTACAGTACAGAGCTCTATAGTGTGACAGCTCTTACAGTACAGAGCTTTATTGTGTGACTGCTCTTACAGTACAGAGCTCCACAGTGTGACCGCTCTTACAGTACAGAGCTCTATAGTGCGACCGCTCTTACAGTATAGAGCTCTATAGTGTGACCGCTCTTACAGTATAGAGCTCTATAGTGTGACCGCTCTTATAGTACAGAGCTCCACAGTGTGACCGCCCATACAGTACAGAGCTCTATAGTGTGACCGCTCTTACAGTACAGAGCTCTATAGTGTTACCACTCTTACAGTACAGAGCTCCACAGTGTGACCGCTCTTACAGTACAGAGCTCTATAGTGTGACCGGTCTTTCAGTACAGAGCTCTTTACTGTGACCGCTCTTACAGTACAGAGCTGTATAGTGTGACCGCTCTTACAGTACAGAGCTCTATAGTGTGACCGCTCTTACAGTACAGAGCTCCACAGTGTGACTGCTCTTACAGTACAGAGCTCTATAGTGTGACCGCTCTTACAGTACAGAGCTCCTTAGTGTGACCTCTCTTACAGTACAGAGCTCTATAGTATGACCGCTCTTACAGTACAGAGCTCTATGGTGTGACCGCTCTTACAGTACAGAGCTCCATAGTGTGACCGCTTTTACAGTACAAAGCTCTATAGTGTGACCGCTCTTACAGTTCAGAGCTCTATAGTGTGACCGCTCTTACAGTACAGAGCTCTATAGTGTGACCGCTCTTACAGTACAGAGCTCTATAGTGTGACCGCTCTTACAGTACAGAGCTCTATAGTGTGACCGCTCTTACAGTACAGAGCTCTATAGTGTGACCACTCTTACAGTACAGAGCTCTATAGTGTGACCGCTCTTACAGTACAGAGCTCCATAGTGTGACCGCTCTTACAGTACAGAGCTCTATAGTGTGACCGTTCTTACAGTACAGAGCTCCACAGTGTGACCGCTCTTACAGTACAGAGCTCTATAGTGTGACCGCTCTTACAGTACAGAGCTCTATAGTATGACCGCTCTTACAGTACAGAGCTCTATAGTGTGACCGTTCTTACAGTACAGAGCTCCAGAGTGTGACCGCTCTTACAGTACAGAGCTCTATAGTGTGACCGCTCTTACAGTACAGAGCTCTATAGTGTGACCGTTCTTACAGTACAGAGCTCTATAGTGTGACAGCTCTTACAGTACAGAGCTCTATAGTGTGACAGCTCTTACAGTATAGAGCTCTATAGTGTGACCGCTCTTACAGTATAGAGCTCTATAGTGTGACCGTTCTTACAGTACAGAGCTCTATAGTGTGACCGCTCTTACAGTACAGAGCTCCATAGTGTGACCGCTCTTACAGTACAGAGCTCCATCGTGTGACCGTTCTTACAGTACAGAGCTCTATAGTGTGACCTCTCTTACAGTACAGAGCTCTATATTATGACCGCTCTTACAGTACAGAGCTCTATAGTGTGACGGCTCTTGCAGTACAGAGCTCTATAGTGTGACCGCTCTTACAGTACAGAGCTCTATAGTATGACCGCTCTTACAGTACAGAGCTCTATAGTGTGACCGTTCTTACAGTACAGAGCTCTATAGTGTGACCGTTCTTACAGTACAGAGCTCCACAGTGTGACCGCTCTTACAGTACAGAGCTCTATAGTGTGACCGCTCTTACAGTACAGAGCTCTATAGTGTGACCGCTTTTACAGTACAGAGCTCTATAGTGTGACCGCTCTTACAGTACAGAGCTCTATAGTGTGACAGCTCTTACAGTACAGAGCTCTATAGTGTGACCGCTCTTACAGTACAGAGCTCTATAGTGTGACCGCTCTTACAGTACAGAGCTCTATAGTGTGACCGCTCTTACAGTTCAGAGCTCTATAGTGTGACCGCTCTTACAGTACAGAGCTCTATAGTGTGACCGCTCTTACAGTACAGAGCTCTATAGTGTGACCGCTCTTACAGTACAGAGCTCTATAGTGTGACTGCTCTTACAGTACAGAGCTCTATAGTGTGACCGCTCTTACAGTACTGAGCTCTATAGTGTGACCGTTCTTACAGTACAGAGCTCTATAGTGTGACCGCTCTTACAGTACTGAGCTCTATAGTGTGACCGCTCTTACAGTACAGAGCTCTATAGTGTGACCGCTCTTACAGTACAGAGCTCTATAGTGTGACAGCTCCTACAGTACAGAGCTCTATAGTGTGACCGCTCTTACAGTACAGAACTCTATAGTATGACCGCTCTTACAGTACAGAGCTCTATAATGTGACCGCTCTTACAGTACAGAGCTCTATAGTGTGACCGCTCTTACAGTACACAGCTCCACAGTGTGACCGCTCTTACAGTACAGAGCTCTATAGTGTGACCGCCCTTACAGTACAGAGCTCCATAGTGTGACCACTCTTACAGTACAGAGCTCCATAGTTTAACCGCACTTTTACAGTACAGAGCTCTATAGTTTGACCGTTCTTACAGTACAGAGCTCTATAGTGTGACCGCTCTTACAGTACAGAGCTCTATAGTGTGACCGTTCTTACAGTACAGAGCTCTATAGTGTGACCGCTCTTACAGTACAGAGCTCTATAGTGTGACCGCTCTTACAGTACAGAGCTCTATAGTGTGACAGCTCTTACAGTACAGAGCTTTATTGTGTGACTGCTCTTACAGTACAGAGCTCCACAGTGTGACCGCTCTTACAGTACAGAGCTCTATAGTGCGACCGCTCTTACAGTATAGAGCTCTATAGTGTGACCGCTCTTACAGTATAGAGCTCTATAGTGTGACCTCTCTTATAGTACAGAGCTCCACAGTGTGACCGCCCATACAGTACAGAGCTCTATAGTGTGACCGCTCTTACAGTACAGAGCTCTATAGTGTTACCACTCTTACAGTACAGAGCTCCACAGTGTGACCGCTCTTACAGTACAGAGCTCTATAGTGTGACCGGTCTTTCAGTACAGAGCTCTTTACTGTGACCGCTCTTACAGTACAGAGCTGTATAGTGTGACCGCTCTTACAGTACAGAGCTCTATAGTGTGACCGCTCTTACAGTACAGAGCTCCACAGTGTGACTGCTCTTACAGTACAGAGCTCTATAGTGTGACCGCTCTTACAGTACAGAGCTCCTTAGTGTGACCTCTCTTACAGTACAGAGCTCTATAGTGTGACCGCTCTTACAGTACAGAGCTCTATGGTGTGACCGCTCTTACAGTACAGAGCTCCATAGTGTGACCGCTTTTACAGTACAAAGCTCTATAGTGTGACCGCTCTTACAGTTCAGAGCTCTATAGTGTGACCGCTCTTACAGTACAGAGCTCTATAGTGTGACCGCTCTTACAGTACAGAGCTCTATAGTGTGACCGCTCTTACAGTACAGAGCTCTATAGTGTGACCGCTCTTACAGTACAGAGCTCTATAGTGTGACCACTCTTACAATACAGAGCTCTATAGTGTGACCGCTCTTACAGTACAGAGCTCCATAGTGTGACCGCTCTTACAGTACAGAGCTCTATAGTGTGACCGTTCTTACAGTACAGAGCTCCACAGTGTGACCGCTCTTACAGTACAGAGCTCTATAGTGTGACCGCTCTTACAGTACAGAGCTCTATAGTATGACCGCTCTTACAGTACAGAGCTCTATAGTGTGACCGTTCTTACAGTACAGAGCTCCAGAGTGTGACCGCTCTTACAGTACAGAGCTCTATAGTGTGACCGCTCTTACAGTACAGAGCTCTATAGTGTGACCGTTCTTACAGTACAGAGCTCTATAGTGTGACAGCTCTTACAGTACAGAGCTCTATAGTGTGACAGCTCTTACAGTATAGAGCTCTATAGTGTGACCGCTCTTACAGTATAGAGCTCTATAGTGTGACCGTTCTTACAGTACAGAGCTCTATAGTGTGACCGCTCTTACAGTACAGAGCTCCATAGTGTGACCGCTCTTACAGTACAGAGCTCCATCGTGTGACCGTTCTTACAGTACAGAGCTCTATAGTGTGACCGCTCTTACAGTAAAGAGCTCTATATTATGACCGCTCTTAAAGTACAGAGCTCTATAGTGTGACGGCTCTTACAGTACAGAGCTCTATAGTGTGACCGCTCTTACAGTACAGAGCTCTATAGTATGACCACTCTTACAGTACAGAGCTCTATAGTATGACCTTTCTTACAGTACAGAGCTCTATAGTGTGACCGTTCTTACAGTACAGAGCTCCACAGTGTGACCGCTCTTACAGTACAGAGCTCTATAGTGTGACCGCTCTTACAGTACAGAGCTCTATAGTATGACCGCTCTTACAGTACAGAGCTCTATAGTGTGACCGTTCTTACAGTACAGAGCTCCAGAGTGTGACCGCTCTTACAGTACAGAGCTCTATAGTGTGACCGTTCTTACAGTACAGAGCTCTATATTGTGACCGTTCTTACAGTACAGAGCTCTATAGTGTGACCGCTCTTACAGTACAGAGCTCCATAGTGTGACCGCTCTTACAGTACAGAGCTCTATAGTGTGACCGTTCTTACAGTACAGAGCTCCACAGTGTGACCGCTCTTACAGTACAGAACTCTATAGTGTGACCGCTCTTACAGTACAGAGCTCTATAGTATGACCGCTCTTACAGTACAGAGCTCTATAGTGTGACCGCTCTTACAGTACAGAGCTGTATAGTGTGACCGCTCTTACAGTACAGAGCTCCACAGTGTGACCGCTCTTACAGTACAGAGGTCTATAGTGTGACCGCTCTTACAGTACAGAGCTCTATAGTGTGACCGTTCTTACAGTACAGAGCTCCACAGTGTGACCGCTCTTACAGTACAGAGCTCTATAGTGTGACCGCTCTTACAGTACAGAGCTCTACAGTGTGACCACACATACAGTACAGAGCTCCATAGTGTGACCGCTCTTACAGTACAGAGCTCTATAGTGTGACCGCTCTTACAGTACAGAGCTCCATAGTGTGACCGCTCTTACAGTACAGAGCTCTATAGTGTGACCGCTCTTACAGTACAGAGCTCTATAGTGTGACCGCTCTTACAGTACAGAGCTCCACAGTGTGACCGTTCTTACAGTACAGAGCTCCACAGTGTGACCGCTCTTACAGTACAGAGCTCTATAGTGTGACCGCTCTTACAGTACAGAGCTCTATAGTGTGACCGCTCTTACAGTACAGAGCTCTATAGTGTGACCGCTCTTACAGTACAGAGCTCTATAGTGTGACTGCTCTTACAGTACAGAGCTCTATAGTGTGACCGCTCTTACAGTACAGAGCTCTATAGTGTGACCGCTCTTACAGTAGAGAGCTCTATAGTGTGACCGCTCTTACAGTACAGAGCTCTATAGTGTGACCGCTCTTACAGTTCAGAGCTCTATAGTGTGACCGCTCTTACAGTACAGAGCTCTATAGTGTGACCGCTCTTACAGTACAGAGCTCTATAGTGTGACCGCTCTTACAGTACAGAGCTCCATAGTGTGACCGCTCTTACAGTACAGAGCTCTATAGTGTGACCGTTCTTACAGTACAGAGCTCCACAGTGTGACCGCTCTTACAGTACAGAGCTCTATAGTGTGACCGCTCTTACAGTACAGAGCTCTATAGTATGACCGCTCTTACAGTACAGAGCTCTATAGTGTGACCGTTCTTACAGTACAGAGCTCCAGAGTGTGACCGCTCTTACAGTACAGAGCTCTATAGTGTGACCGCTCTTACAGTACAGAGCTCTATAGTGTGACCGTTCTTACAGTACAGAGCTCTATAGTGTGACAGCTCTTACAGTACAGAGCTCTATAGTGTGAGAGCTCTTACAGTATAGAGCTCTATAGTGTGACCGCTCTTACAGTATAGAGCTCTATAGTGTGACCGTTCTTACAGTACAGAGCTCTATAGTGTGACCGCTCTTACAGTACAGAGCTCCATAGTGTGACCGCTCTTACAGTACAGAGCTCCATCGTGTGACCGTTCTTACAGTACAGAGCTCTATAGTGTGACCGCTCTTACAGTACAGAGCTCTATATTATGACCGCTCTTACAGTACAGAGCTCTATAGTGTGACGGCTCTTACAGTACAGAGCTCTATAGTGTGACCGCTCTTACAGTACAGAGCTCTATAGTATGACCACTCTTACAGTACAGAGCTCTATAGTGTGACCTTTCTTACAGTACAGAGCTCTATAGTGTGACCGTTCTTACAGTACAGAGCTCCACAGTGTGACCGCTCTTACAGTACAGAGCTCTATAGTGTGACCGCTCTTACAGTACAGAGCTCTATAGTATGACCGCTCTTACAGCACAGAGCTCTATAGTGTGACCGTTCTTACAGTACAGAGCTCCAGAGTGTGACCGCTCTTACAGTACAGAGCTCTATAGTGTGACCGTTCTTACAGTACAGAGCTCTATATTGTGACCGTTCTTACAGTACAGAGCTCTATAGTGTGACAGCTCTTACAGTACAGAGCTCTATAGCGTGACAGCTCTTACAGTATAGAGCTCTATAGTGTGACTGCTTTTACAGTATAGAGCTCTATATTGTGACCGTTCTTACAGTACAGAGCTCTATAGTGTGACCGCTCTTACAGTACAGAGCTCCATAGTGTGACCGCTCTTACAGTACAGAGCTCCATAGTGTTACCGTTCTTACAGTACAGAGCTCTATAGTGTGACCGCTCTTACAGTACAGAGCTCTATAGTATGACCGCTCTTACAGTACAGAGCTCTATAGTGTGACGGCTCTTACAGTACAGAGCTCTATAGTGTGACCGCTCTTACAGTACAGAGCTCTATAGTGTGACCGCTCTTACAGTACAGAGCTCTATAGTGTGACCGTTCTTACAGTACAGAGCTCCACAGTGTGACCGCTCTTACAGTACAGAGCTCTATAATGTGACCGCTCTTACAGTACAGAGCTCTATAGTATGACCGCTCTTACAGTACAGAGCTCTATATTATGACCGCTCTTACAGTACAGAGCTCTATGGTGTGACCGCTCTTACAGTACAGAGCTCCATAGTGTGACCGCTCTTACAGTACAGAGCTTTATAGTGTGACCGCTCTTACAGTTCAGAGCTCTATAGTGTGACCGCTCTTACAGTACAGAGCTCTATAGTGTGACCGCTCTTACAGTACAGAGCTCTATAGTGTGACCGCTCTTGCAGTACAGAGCTCTATAGTGTGACCGTTCTTACAGTACAGAGCTCTATAGTGTGACCGTTCTTACAGTACAGAGCTCTATAGTGTGACCGCTCTTACAGTACAGAGCTCCATAGTGTGACCGCTCTTACAGTACAGAGCTCCATAGTGTGACCGTTCTTACAGTACAGAGCTCTATAGTGTGACCGCTCTTACAGTACAGAGCTCCATAGTGTGACCGCTCTTACAGTACAGAGCTCTATAGTGTGACCGTTCTTACAGTACAGAGCTCCACAGTGTGACCGCTCTTACAGTACAGAACTCTATAGTGTGACCGCTCTTACAGTACAGAGCTCTATAGTATGACCGCTCTTACAGTACAGAGCTCTATAGTGTGACCGCTCTTACAGTACAGAGCTGTATAGTGTGACCGCTCTTACAGTACAGAGCTCCACAGTGTGACCGCTCTTACAGTACAGAGGTCTATAGTGTGACCGCTCTTACAGTACAGAGCTCTATAGTGTGACCGTTCTTACAGTACAGAGCTCCACAGTGTGACCGCTCTTACAGTACAGAGCTCTATAGTGTGACCGCTCTTACAGTACAGAGCTCTACAGTGTGACCACACATACAGTACAGAGCTCCATAGTGTGACCGCTCTTACAGTACAGAGCTCTATAGTGTGACCGCTCTTACAGTACAGAGCTCCATAGTGTGACCGCTCTTACAGTACAGAGCTCTATAGTGT
Organism: Phyllobates terribilis; assembly: GCF_046119375.1. Lineage (NCBI taxonomy): Eukaryota > Metazoa > Chordata > Amphibia > Anura > Dendrobatidae > Phyllobates > Phyllobates terribilis. Next base: position 8,403,986 of record NW_027362767.1, read on the forward strand.
GACCGCTCTTACAGTACAGAGCTCCACAGTGTGACCGTTCTTACAGTACAGAGCTCCACAGTGTGACCGCTTTTACAGTACAGAGCTCTATAGTGTGACCGCTCTTACAGTACAGAGCTCTATAGTGTGACCGCTCTTACAGTACAGAGCTCTATAGTGTGACCGCTCTTACAGTACAGAGCTCTATAGTGTGACTGCTCTTACAGTACAGAGCTCTATAGTGTGACCGCTCTTACAGTACAGAGCTCTATAGTGTGACCGCTCTTACAGTACAGAGCTCTATAGTGTGACCGCTCTTACAGTACAGAGCTCTATAGTGTGACCGCTCTTACAGTTCAGAGCTCTATAGTGTGACCGCTCTTACAGTACAGAGCTCTATAGTGTGACCGCTCTTACAGTACAGAGCTCTATAGTGTGACCGCTCTTACAGTACAGAGCTCTATAGTGTGACTGCTCTTACAGTACAGAGCTCTATAGTGTGACCGCTCTTACAGTACAGAGCTCTATAGTGTGACCGCTCTTACAGTACTGAGCTTTATAGTGTGACCGTTCTTACAGTACAGAGCTCTATAGTGTGACCGCTCTTACAGTACTGAGCTCTGTAGTGTGACCGCTCTTACAGTACAGAGCTCTATAGTGTGACCGCTCTTACAGTACAGAGCTCTATAGTGTGACAGCTCCTACAGTACAGAGCTCTATAGTGTGACCGCTCTTACAGTACAGAGCTCTATAGTATGACCGCTCTTACAGTACAGAGCTCTATAGTGTGACCGCTCTTACAGTACAGAGCTCTATAATGTGACCGCTCTTACAGTACAGAGCTCTATAGTGTGACCGCTCTTACAGTACACAGCTCCACAGTGTGACGGCTCTTACAGTACAGAGCTCTATAGTGTGTCCGCTCTTACAGTACAGAGCTCTATAGTGTGACCGCTTTTACAGTACAGAGCTCTATATTATGACCGCTCTTACAGTACAGAGCTCTATAGTGTGACGGCTCTTACAGTACAGAGCTCTATAGTGTGACCGCTCTTACAGTACAGAGCTCTATAGTATGACCGCTCTTACAGTACAGAGCTCTATAGTGTGACCGTTCTTACAGTACAGAGCTCTATAGTGTGACCGTTCTTACAGTACAGAGCTCCACAGTGTGACCGCTCTTACAGTACAGAGCTCTATAGTGTGACCGCTCTTACAGTACAGAGCTCTATAGTATGACCGCTCTTACAGTACAGAGCTCTATAGTGTGACCGTTCTTACAGTACAGAGCTCCAGAGTGTGACCGCTCTTACAGTACAGAGCTCTATAGTGTGACCGCTCTTACAGTACAGAGCTCTATAGTGTGACCGTTCTTACAGTACAGAGCTCTATAGTGTGACAGCTCTTACAGTACAGAGCTCTATAGTGTGACAGCTCTTACAGTATACAGCTCTATAGTGTGACTGCTTTTACAGTATAGAGCTCTATAGTGTGACCGTTCTTACAGTACAGAGCTCTATAGTGTGACCGCTCTTACAGTACAGAGCTCTATAGTGTGACCGCTCTTACAGTACAGAGCTGTATAGTGTGACCGCTCTTACAGTACAGAGCTCCACAGTGTGACCGCTCTTACAGTACAGAGGTCTATAGTGTGACCGCTCTTACAGTACAGAGCTCTATAGTGTGACCGTTCTTACAGTACAGAGCTCCACAGTGTGACCGCTCTTACAGTACAGAGCTCTATAGTGTGACCGCTCTTACAGTACAGAGCTCTACAGTGTGACCACACATACAGTACAGAGCTCCATAGTGTGACCGCTCTTACAGTACAGAGCTCTATAGTGTGACCGCTCTTACAGTACAGAGCTCCATAGTGTGACCGCTCTTACAGTACAGAGCTCTATAGTGTGACCGCTCTTACAGTACAGAGCTCCACAGTGTGACCGTTCTTACAGTACAGAGCTCCACAGTGTGACCGCTCTTACAGTACAGAGCTCTATAGTGTGACCGCTCTTACAGTACAGAGCTCTATAGTGTGACCGCTCTTACAATACAGAGCTCTATAGTGTGACCGCTCTTACAGTACAGAGCTCTATAATGTGACTGCTCTTACAGTACAGAGCTCTATAGTGTGACCGCTCTTACAGTACAGAGCTCTATAGTGTGACCGCTCTTACAGTACAGAGCTCTATAGTGTGACCGCTCTTACAGTTCAGAGCTCTATAGTGTGACCGCTCTTACAGTACAGAGCTCTATAGTGTGACCGCTCTTACAGTACAGAGCTCTATAGTGTGACCGCTCTTACAGTACAGAGCTCTATAGTGTGACTGCTCTTACAGTACAGAGCTCTATAGTGTGACCGCTCTTACAGTACAGAGCTCTATAGTGTGACCGCTCTTACAGTACTGAGCTCTATAATGTGACCGTTCTTACAGTACAGAGCTCTATAGTGTGACCGCTCTTACAGTACTGAGCTCTATAGTGTGACCGCTCTTACAGTACAGAGCTCTATAGTGTGACCGCTCTTACAGTACAGAGCTCTATAGTGTGACAGCTCCTACAGTACAGAGCTCTATAGTGTGACCGCTCTTACAGTACAGAGCTCTATAGTATGACCGCTCTTACAGTACAGAGCTCTATAGTGTGACCGCTCTTACAGTACAGAACTCTATAATGTGACCGCTCTTACAGTACAGAGCTCTATAGTGTGACCGCTCTTACAGTACACAGCTCCACAGTGTGACCGCTCTTACAGTACAGAGCTCTATAGTGTGACCGCTCTTACAGTACAGAGCTCTATAGTGTGACCGCTCTTACAGTACAGAGCTCTATAATGTGACCGCTCTTACAGTACAGAGCTCTATAGTGTGACCGCTCTTACAGTACACAGCTCCACAGTGTGACCGCTCTTACAGTACAGAGCTCTATAGTGTGTCCGCTCTTACAGTACAGAGCTCTATAGTGTGACCGCTCTTACAGTACAGAGCTCTATATTATGACCGCTCTTACAGTACAGAGCTCTATAGTGTGACGGCTCTTACAGTACAGAGCTCTATAGTGTGACCGCTCTTACAGTACAGAGCTCTAAAGTATGACCGCTCTTACAGTACAGAGCTCTATAGTGTGACCGTTCTTACAGTACAGAGCTCTATAGTGTGACCGTTCTTACAGTACAGAGCTCCACAGTGTGACCGCTCTTACAGTACAGAGCTCTATAGTGTGACCGCTCTTACAGTACAGAGCTCTATAGTATGACCGCTCTTACAGTACAGAGCTCTATAGTGTGACCGTTCTTACAGTACAGAGCTCCAGAGTGTGACCGCTCTTACAGTACAGAGCTCTATAGTGTGACCGCTCTTACAGTACAGAGCTCTATAGTGTGACCGTTCTTACAGTACAGAGCTCTATAGTGTGACAGCTCTTACAGTACAGAGCTCTATAGTGTGACAGCTCTTACAGTATAGAGCTCTATAGTGTGACTGCGTTTACAGTATAGAGCTCTATAGTGTGACCGTTCTTACAGTACAGAGCTCTATAGTGTGACCGCTCTTACAGTACAGAGCTCTATAGTGTGACCGTTCTTCCAGTACAGAGCTCCACAATGTGACCGCTCTTACAGTACAGAGCTCTATAGTGTGACCGCTCTTACAGTACAGAGCTCTATAGTATGACCGCTCTTACAGTACAGAGCTCTATAGTATGACCGCTCTTACAGTACAGAGCTCTATGGTGTGACCGCTCTTACAGTACAGAGCTCCATAGTGTGACCGCTCTTACAGTACAGAGCTTTATAGTGTGACCGCTCTTACAGTTCAGAGCTCTATAGTGTGACCGCTCTTACAGTACAGAGCTCTATAGTGTGACCGCTCTTACAGTACAGAGCTCTATAGTGTGACCGCTCTTACAGTACAGAGCTCTATAGTGTGACCGTTCTTACAGTACAGAGCTCTATAGTGTGACCGTTCTTACAGTACAGAGCTCTATAGTGTGACCGCTCTTACAGTACAGAGCTCCATAGTGTGACCGCTCTTACAGTACAGAGCTCCATAGTGTGACCGTTCTTACAGTACAGAGCTCTATAGTGTGACCGCTCTTACAGTACAGAGCTCCATAGTGTGACCGCTCTTACAGTACAGAGCTCTATAGTGTGACCGTTCTTACAGTACAGAGCTCCACAGTGTGACCGCTCTTACAGTACAGAACTCTATAGTGTGACCGCTCTTACAGTACAGAGCTCTATAGTATGACCGCTCTTACAGTACAGAGCTCTATAGTGTGACCGCTCTTACAGTACAGAGCTGTATAGTGTGACCGCTCTTACAGTACAGAGCTCCACAGTGTGACCGCTCTTACAGTACAGAGGTCTATAGTGTGACCGCTCTTACAGTACAGAGCTCTATAGTGTGACCGTTCTTACAGTACAGAGCTCCACAGTGTGACCGCTCTTACAGTACAGAGCTCTATAGTGTGACCGCTCTTACAGTACAGAGCTCTACAGTGTGACCACACATACAGTACAGAGCTCCATAGTGTGACCGCTCTTACAGTACAGAGCTCTATAGTGTGACCGCTCTTACAGTACAGAGCTCCATAGTGTGACCGCTCTTACAGTACAGAGCTCTATAGTGTGACCGCTCTTACAGTACAGAGCTCTATAGTGTGACCGCTCTTACAGTACAGAGCTCCACAGTGTGACCGTTCTTACAGTACAGAGCTCCACAGTGTGACCGCTCTTACAGTACAGAGCTCTATAGTGTGACCGCTCTTACAGTACAGAGCTCTATAGTGTGACCGCTCTTACAGTACAGAGCTCTATAGTGTGACCGCTCTTACAGTACAGAGCTCTATAGTGTGACTGCTCTTACAGTACAGAGCTCTATAGTGTGACCGCTCTTACAGTACAGAGCTCTATAGTGTGACCGCTCTTACAGTACAGAGCTCTATAGTGTGACCGCTCTTACAGTACAGAGCTCTATAGTGTGACCGCTCTTACAGTTCAGAGCTCTATAGTGTGACCGCTGTTACAGTACAGAGCTCTATAGTGTGACCGCTCTTACAGTACAGAGCTCTATAGTGTGACCGCTCTTACAGTACAGAGCTCTATAGTGTGACTGCTCTTACAGTACAGAGCTCTATAGTGTGACCGCTCTTACAGTACAGAGCTCTATAGTGTGACCGCTCTTAGAGTACTGAGCTCTATAGTGTGACCGTTCTTACAGTACAGAGCTCTATAGTGTGACCGCTCTTACAGTACTGAGCTCTATAGTGTGACCGCTCTTACAGTACAGAGCTCTATAGTGTGACCGCTCTTACAGTACAGAGCTCTATAGTGTGACAGCTCCTACAGTACAGAGCTCTATAGTGTGACCGCTCTTACAGTACAGAGCTCTATAGTATGACCGCTCTTACAGTACAGAGCTCTATAGTGTGACCGCTCTTACAGTACAGAGCTCTATAATGTGACCGCTCTTACAGTACAGAGCTCTATAGTGTGACCGCTCTTACAGTACACAGCTCCACAGTGTGACCGCTCTTACAGTACAGAGCTCTATAGTGTGACCGCTCTTACAGTACAGAGCTCTATAGTGTGACCGCTCTTACAGTACAGAGCTCTATAATGTGACCGCTCTTACAGTACAGAGCTCTATAGTGTGACCGCTCTTACAGTACACAGCTCCACAGTGTGACCGCTCTTACAGTACAGAGCTCTATAGTGTGTCCGCTCTTACAGTACAGAGCTCTATAGTGTGACCGCTCTTACAGTACAGAGCTCCACAGTGTGACCGTTCTTACAGTACAGAGCTCCACAGTGTGACCGCTCTTACAGTACAGAGCTCTATAGTGTGACCGCTCTTACAGTTCAGAGCTCTATAGTGTGACCGCTGTTACAGTACAGAGCTCTATAGTGTGACCGCTCTTACAGTACAGAGCTCTATAGTGTGACCGCTCTTACAGTACAGAGCTCTATAGTGTGACTGCTCTTACAGTACAGAGCTCTATAGTGTGACCGCTCTTACAGTACAGAGCTCTATAGTGTGACCGCTCTTACAGTACAGAGCTCTATAGTGTGACCGCTCTTACAGTTCAGAGCTCTATAGTGTGACCGCTGTTACAGTACAGAGCTCTATAGTGTGACCGCTCTTACAGTACAGAGCTCTATAGTGTGACCGTTCTTACAGTACAGAGCTCCACAGTGTGACCGCTCTTACAGTACAGAGCTCTATAGTGTGACCGCTCTTACAGTACAGAGCTCTACAGTGTGACCACACATACAGTACAGAGCTCCATAGTGTGACCGCTCTTACAGTACAGAGCTCTATAGTGTGACCGCTCTTACAGTACAGAGCTCCATAGTGTGACCGCTCTTACAGTACAGAGCTCTATAGTGTGACCGCTCTTACAGTACAGAGCTCTATAGTGTGACCGCTCTTACAGTACAGAGCTCCACAGTGTGACCGTTCTTACAGTACAGAGCTCCACAGTGTGACCGCTCTTACAGTACAGAGCTCTATAGTGTGACCGCTCTTACAGTACAGAGCTCTATAGTGTGACCGCTCTTACAGTACAGAGCTCTATAGTGTGACCGCTCTTACAGTACAGAGCTCTATAGTGTGACTGCTCTTACAGTACAGAGCTCTATAGTGTGACCGCTCTTACAGTACAGAGCTCTATAGTGTGACCGCTCTTACAGTACAGAGCTCTATAGTGTGACCGCTCTTACAGTACAGAGCTCTATAGTGTGACCGCTCTTACAGTTCAGAGCTCTATAGTGTGACCGCTGTTACAGTACAGAGCTCTATAGTGTGACCGCTCTTACAGTACAGAGCTCTATAGTGTGACCGCTCTTACAGTACAGAGCTCTATAGTGTGACTGCTCTTACAGTACAGAGCTCTATAGTGTGACCGCTCTTACAGTACAGAGCTCTATAGTGTGACCGCTCTTAGAGTACTGAGCTCTATAGTGTGACCGTTCTTACAGTACAGAGCTCTATAGTGTGACCGCTCTTACAGTACTGAGCTCTATAGTGTGACCGCTCTTACAGTACAGAGCTCTATAGTGTGGCCGCTCTTACAGTACAGAGCTCTATAGTGTGACAGCTCCTACAGTACAGAGCTCTATAGTGTGACCGCTCTTACAGTACAGAGCTCTATAGTATGACCGCTCTTACAGTACAGAGCTCTATAGTGTGACCGCTCTTACAGTACAGAGCTCTATAATGTGACCGCTCTTACAGTACAGAGCTCTATAGTGTGACCGCTCTTACAGTACACAGCTCCACAGTGTGACCGCTCTTACAGTACAGAGCTCTATAGTGTGACCGCTCTTACAGTACAGAGCTCTATAGTGTGACCGCTCTTACAGTACAGAGCTCTATAATGTGACCGCTCTTACAGTACAGAGCTCTATAGTGTGACCGCTCTTACAGTACACAGCTCCACAGTGTGACCGCTCTTACAGTACAGAGCTCTATAGTGTGTCCGCTCTTACAGTACAGAGCTCTATAGTGTGACCGCTCTTACAGTACAGAGCTCTATAATGTGACCGCTCTTACAGTACAGAGCTCTATAATGTGACCGCTCTTACAGTACAGAGCTCTATAGTGTGACCGCTCTTACAGTACAGAGCTCTATAGTGTGACCGCTCTTACAGTACAGAGCTCTAGTGTGACCGCTCTTACAGTTTAGACCTCAATAGCAGAGCTTTATAGATTATTATCCTACAATCTGTTGTATCTCCAGCAAAACAGACATTATAAACCAAATCGTATTCACAGTACAGATCCATGTGTTCTCATCTATTTCCAGTAAACATCCTCGTAGTCCCCACTGTTCCCAATACACATCTTCGTGGTCCCCACTGCTCCCAGTACACATCCCCGTGATCCCTACTGCTCCCAGTACAGATCCTTGTAGTCCCCACTGCTCCCAGTACACATTCTCGTAGTCCCCACTGCTCCCAGTGCACATCCCCGTGGTCCCCACTGCTCCCAGTACACATCCTCGTGGTCCCCACTGCTCTCAGTACACATCCTCGTAGTCCCCACTGCTCCAAGTACACATCCCCGTGGTCCCTACTGCTCCCAGTACAGATCCTTGTAGTCCCTACTGCTCCCAGTACACATTCTCGTAGTCCCCACTGCTCCCAGTACACATTCTCGTAGTCCCCACTGCTCCCAGTACACATCCTCGTAGTCCCCACTGCTCCAAGTACACATCCCCGTGGTCCCCACTGCTCCCAGTACAGATCCTTGTAGTCCCCACTGCTCCCAGTACACATTCTCGTAGTCCCCACTGCTCCCAATACACATCCTCGTAGTCACCATTGCTCCCAGTTCTGAACTTTGTAGTCCCCACTGCTCCCAGTACACATCCTCGTAGTCACCATTGCTCCCAGTTCTGAACTTTGTAGTCTCCACTGCTCCCAGTACAGATGTTCGTAGTCTCCACTGCTCCCAGGACACATCCTCGTAGTCCCCACTGCTCCCAGGACACATCCTCGTAGTCACCATTGCTCCCAGTACACATCCTCGTGGTCACCATTGCTCCCAGTCCTGATCCTTGTGGTCACTCCTACCAACTTTAGTCTATGTAGAGAATGTACTAGTTAAAGCGACTCTTTGGCGCCCCTTAGTGATTGTTCTGAGCAGTAAGTACTTCTATACTAGTAGCGAGTCGGGATCCACTCGATCTTGAATTAATCCCAATATACATATATGGGGCTTGTTAATAATTTCACTCCATACATCCTTTCTATCAAGGAGATGACTTTGTTCAAAAACGTGCCGTCTGTCTACTGTGACACTGGTGTTATATGCAAGGGGAGGTATGTGTCACTCAGGATGCTCTCCTGTGTGAACTGAGACCTAATGAATTTCTGCCAGCATGTTATGTGCTGGGAGTTTTCTCTTTTAAAGGGTGTGGTTTTATGGGAATAACGCAGAGAGGGAGGGAAGTCATTCCCCATACCTCCACCTCAGGATGTGGCGGAGCAAACTTTAAATGTTCAGTCCTGTTTTTTTTTCTGTGTTGTGTTTGGAGAGGCAAGGTCTCCAGACTGGGCAGCCATAGCTCAGGAAGGAGCTGAAGGCTGGACATAACCTGTGTGGGTGAACCGCACACACACATATGGACTGTGCTACCATCTATCTTTTGTTTCGTTGTTTTGCCAGTAAGGCAGTGTTTATGTTTGCTGGAGTTGCAGGGCTTTATGCCATATAATAAAGCCTGCAGAGAAAACCCGGTTCCTGAGTCTACTTCCAGAAGCGGCCGAACGAGTCGTCCTACCACAGTTGGTGTGAGAGTGCATGCAAGATTCCAGGAACACGTGTACCTGCCACAGAGACTGGTGGATGTCCTGGGTGAAGGCGGCAGCCAGCCAAAGAAGTCCGGCAGCATGGAGGAGGTTATTAAGCACCTGGTGCAGAGCCAACAACAGATGCATCAACAGCACTTGCAGAACCAGCAGCAGCACCAGGAGATGACCAAACTGTTGTTGCAACAGATCCAGTTGCAGCAAAAGGCGCAGCAGCAGCACCAGCAGGAACAGCAGCAGCAGTTAGGCTATGTGCCCACGATGCAGAAATGCTCAGGAATTTTTCCTGAGCGTTTCTGCATCTCCCTGGCAGAAAAAACGACTGTGACGTCACCGCAGGTCCTTCAGTCCTGCCCAATCTATCGGCAAGCACAGGGAAGGAGTCCTGGGGCCGTCGGAAGGTGAATATAATCTTTATTTTTTATTTTATTCTTTTTTTTACAGCTTTTGGGGTACCCGGGTGTGGAGGAGAGTCTCCTGTCCTCCACACCCGGGTACCATCCGCACATTAGAACGCGCCAATTACGCAAGTACAGATGCAGTCTTGCGAAATTGGCGCGTTCTATTGCAAGTCAATGGCGGCGAAAAGGCCGCGCTTCCGCAAAATAATTGCCAGTTCTGCGTTTTTTTCCGCAATGATAATCCGCAGCGGATATTTCCGCAGCATGTGCACAGCACATGCGGATTATCATTGGGGGACATGGCAGGCCTTCTACCATGCATTTTTTAAGCGTTTCTGCAGCGTTTTTGCCGCTGCGGAAACGGTTAAAAAACGCATCGTGGGCACACAGCCATGCAGATTCTGGCGGATGCCATCCAGGGCAGGGCTACCGCCCCACCCCCAGGGCCGACTGATGACTCCCACGTCAGGAAGGCAGTAAGACAGGCCATGCAGAAGATGACCCCTGGGTATGATGTAGAAGCATTTCTGACTGTCTTTGAGAGGGTGGCTGATCGGGAGAGACTTCCACCCGAACAGTGGGCAGAGGTTCTGGCACCATATTTGTCTGGTGAACCCCAAAAGGCATATTACGACTTGGCACTGCAGGATGCCAAGGAATACACCAAGCTAAAGACAGAGATGTTAGCACGCCTGGGAGTGAATATGGCAGTGAAAGCCCAAAGAGTCCACCATTGGGCGTATGCCAGCGACAAACCCCCTCGCTCGCAGATGTTTGACCTACTGCATCTTGTTCAGAAGTGGCTGCAGCCAGAGTCCTCCACTGCGGCCCAGACGGTTGAGTGGGTGGTGATTGATAGGTTCATGCACTCCCTTCCCAAGCCAGTACAGACTTGGGTTTCCCAGGGCGATCCCCAGAACGCAGGTGACTTCATCGGCCTGGTAGAGAGGTAGCAGGTGGTTGACAAATCCCTCGGTAAACCAGAAATAGTCACTCCTCCGTATTGGGATACCCAAAAGGGGGCGGGTTCACCACGGAAGGGGTCTAGAGCCACCACTGTGGGGCGTCCCACTCCCACTGAAGGTGCCACAAAAAGACTGTTGCTAAGATCTAGTCTGTTGGCGGTGTCACAACCCTGGACATGTAGCCACTAGGTGTCAATTGTCCCCCGAGCCCATGGACTGCAGCCTAGGCAGACGGGTCTCCTATTATGCGTATCCAGTCGTGTGGACTGTCGACCCGGTGAGGGGCCGCAAGCATGTGCCATGTTCGTTAATGGAGTGATGGTGCTTGGACTATAGGATTCAGGGAGTCTAGTGACCCTAATCAGTGCCAACCTTCCCCACCAGCTGATCTCTGCTAAGACTGTTGTCGTCCCCTGCATACATGGAGATGCCAAGGACTACCCTGTGGCCACAGTGACAGTGGGAACAGACTGTGATACCCAATCCCACGAGGTCGGGGTGGTTAAGGACCTCATACATCCCGTCATATTGGGGCACGATTTCCCGTTGTTCTGGGACTTGTGGGGGAAAGGTACAAAACTGAGTCACGTGGACAAATTCCAGGTCCCTAAGGAAATACCCCCGTCGACATCTGAAGGGGATGAGTTCCCATTGTGTGTCCGTGGCAGCGACGAGGACGAGACTGTGACCGAGGAGGCCGACCTCCCTGAGTTAGAGGTGGCAGGAGAGAACTTTGGGTCTGCTCAAGTTCGGGGCTTGACCTTGAAGGGCGCATGGGACAATGTTACTGTCTGTAATGAAGTTGCTCAAGAGCCGGGGGCAGACACCAGGTACCCACACTTCGCAGTTCAGGGAGAGTTATTGTATCGGGTGACCGAACCAAGGGGTCACCAGACAGTAGAGCAGCTGTTAGTTCCAGGGCCCTACTGACAGAAGGTATTAGATATGGCCCATTTGCATGTTCTGGGGGGACACCTGGGGGTCGAGAAAACTCAGGAGAGGATATTAAGGAGGTTTTATTGGCCAGGGTGTTACCGGGAGAACCTGAACTATTGTAGGTCCTGCCCCACCTGCCAGATAACCGCGCCCTCCTCCCACTTCCGTAGTCCTTTAATCCCCCTACCTGTGATAGAAATCCCCTTTGAGAGGATTGCCATGGACCTAGTGGGGCCCTTAGTCAAATCAGCCTGGGGCCATCAATACATCCTGGTGGTCATGGACTATGCGACCCGGTACCCGGAAGCAGTACCACTGAGGAACTCGTCGAGTAGGAGCATAGCCCGCGAACTTGTCCACATATTTGCCAGGACCGGACTGCTGAAGGAGATACTAACGGACCAAGGAACCCCGTTCATGAGTGAAGTTATGAAGGAGCTGTGTAAAGTCCATCAGATTACCCAGCTGCGAACCTCCGTCTACCATCCGCAGACAGACGGCCTGGTGGAGCGCTTTAATAAAACCTTAAAAGCGATGCTCGAAAAGGTCGTAGAGAAGCACGGTTGTGACTGGGACTACCAGCTACCGTTCCTGCTCTTCTCGGTAAGAGAGGTCCCACAAACCTCTACAGGTTTCTCCCCGTTTGAGCTACTGTATGGACGACATCCGCATGGGCTCCTGGATATTGCCAAGGAAACCTGGGAATCCGAGGTTACGCCCCTCTGGAGCATCATTGAACGTGTCACGCAGATACAGGAGAGAATGGCGAAAATGATGCCTATCATGAAGGCTCATCTCCTCCAGGCACAAGAGGCCCAGGCAAGGGTCTATAACCGGTCAGCAAGGCTGAGGCATTTCCAGCCTGGGGATCGTGTTTTGGTGCTTATTCCCACCGTCGAGAGTAAGTCCCTGGCCAAGTGGCAAGGCCCGTATGAGGTGGTGGAGAAACTCAGCGAAGTGAACTACAAAGTTCACCATCCTGGCCGAAGAAAGCCGCACCAAGTGTACCATAAAACGGATTAATTGACCTTTGAGGTCACATGGTAGTAGGTAATCAAAATTACGACCATAAACTCTGTTCAACGTCTCAAACGACAATTCATATAGACAAAGATGACGTACACGAACATATTCTATTCCAAAAGCGGTTAAATTTATTAGTACATATCAGTAAAAAAGACAAGATATTCATTAGAAAAGTAACACAAATACATAAATAATGAGCCAAAACAAGGATGCCAGCGCTGACACACAACAAATAGATATAAATAACAGATGGAGAAGATATGTGTTATGCACATGCCCGGACTGACTGGCGTGTGCGGGTGTTGTGGTTCCACTGGACCATGGACCGGAGAGTGCCTGGAGGGGCGTGACTAAGTATCTGGCCGATCCGACCAAGGTGGCACGACGGCATACGACGCCAGTGCACCAGGGAGAAACCGGGCAGAGGGACCAGGTGCTACTCCAGGTCAAACTCCGGACACGGGGGTTGACCCACACTGGGACTACTGGAACAGGCAGGTTAGGCTGCCACAGACTGGTGGATGTAAGCAAACACGGCAGGTATGCAGATGGGTGGATACAGGCGAGTATGCAGGCAGGGAGGTACTGGCCGAAAGGACGGGCTGGAGCACAGAGAGGTTAAGACCCAGTACAGACTGGGTCACAGAACCGCAGATGCGGTAGACAACCACAGCAGAGAGGGAACGCCCGAAGCGGTGGGCAAGAACAGAGCAGGACGGGGCTGCAGGAGCAGCGAGCACAAGCAGGGCAGGACAGGACTGCCGGAGCAGCGGGCAGAAGCAGGGCAGGGCGGAAACCGCAGAAGCAGTAAGCAAGATAAGAGCAGAGCAGAAACCGCAGGAGCGGCAAGCAAGGCAAGAGCAGAGTGAAAACCGCAAGAGCGGCAAGCTAAGCAGGAGCAGAGCGGACACCGCAAGAGCGGTAAACAAGGCAGGAGCAGAGCAGAAACCGCAAGAGCGGCAAGCTAAGCAGGAGCAGAGCGGACACCGCAGAGCGGTAAACAAGGCAGGAGCAGAGTAGAAACCGCAAGAGCGGCAAGCTAAGCAGGAGCAGAGCGGACACCGCAGAGCGGTAAACAAGGCAGGAGCAGAGCAGAAACCGCAAGAGCGGCAAGCTAAGCAGGAGCAGAGCGGACACCGCAGAGCGGTAAACAAGGCAGGAGCAGAGCAGAAACCGCAAGAGCGGCAAGCTAAGCAGGAGCAGAGCGGACACCGCAGAGCGGTAAACAAGGCAGGAGCAGAGCAGAAACCGCAAGAGCGGCAAGCTAAGCAGGAGCAGAGAGGACACCGCAGAGCGGTAAACAAGGCAAGGGGATAGGACTCTGTTCACAAAGAACAGACGGAGAAGGAAAGGCAGAACCAGAAGCACGCACAGTACTTACATAGAAGTAGCGAGCGTACACTAAATTCACAACAGAGGTACAGAGACGACGAGAAGGAATTTAGGAGCGGGTTCAGACTCTGCAGAAAGACGCAGAAAACAGACATAGAGGGAAAAGGGAGACAAGGTTAAAGTAGAAACGAGGCACAGACAACAGGGAACAGAGGAACGGGAACAGAGACAGCAAGGCAGGAACACAAACAGGACTCTGTTCAGACGGGAACAGATACCACAAGGCAGGAACACAAACAGGACTCTGTTCAGACGGGAACAGATACCGCAAGGCAGGGACACAAACAGGACTCTGTTCAGACGGGAACAGATACCGCAAGGCAGGGACACAAACAGGACTCTGTTCAGACGGGAACAGATACCGCAAGGCAGAGACACAAACAGGACTCTGTTCAGACGGGAACAGATACCGCAAGGCACAGACAGGCAGATCTAGGAATACGGCCCCTAGAAGGCGAAAGAACAGGCAAGAAGCGTGTTCACAAGAACAGACCACAGTTCAGACACAGAACAGGAAAACAGGATAGGACCTGGCATGTCAGAGACAAAAAGCCAACTGACAAGAAACAATGCTCAGGCGCCATCTTGAGGAAGAAGGTGGTATAAATACCCAAAGATGGACAGCAATAGGCTGAAGGTGCAACAGGGGCGTGTCCGCAGCAGGTACAAGAAACAGGAAGTTCAGCGGGCGTCGCCCTATGCAGCCAAAGTGGAGCAGAGCAGAGCACAAGGAAAGAAGCCAGACCAGGAAGCTGGGCGGGAGATGAAGTTTGCGATCTTGCATGATGAGAGATGGAACACCATGCAAGAACGCCGCCAGGTATGCTACAGTACCCCCCCCCCTTACGCCCCCTCTTCTTCAGGCCTGCAAGGATCTTCCGCAGGGAATTTGGGGGCCAATCCCTCTCTTCAAGGAGATTACTTCTATTGTCCACAGGAGGAGACAAAACTGGTCTTATAATCTGGATGGCTAGGATGCGACTTCCCATCCAGCCATCTTCAGCAACAGATGAAACGGGTGAAGTACCAGAAACAGCACACAAAAAAGTCTCTCTACATTTATTTTTAGGCAGCACCCCAAAAAGTTCAGGAGACAACTGGAGGTCCTCTGCTGGGTTGGAGGGGTGCAGAGACTCGGGGGTAGCCTCTGCTTCGGGGTACATCTTGTCAAGCTCACAGGATGAAATGGGCAAAGTATCAGGTACAAGGTGTAGAGAAGACACTGCCTCTTTGTTATGTGGTGGTACCCCGGAGGATTCAGGAAACAACTGGGGGTCCTCCGCCAGGTTGGAGGGATACCGAGACTCGAGGGTAACCTCTGCTTCGGAGTACACAAGGTCAGACTCACTGGAAGAAGCGGGCGAGGTATCAGGTACCGAGTAAAGGAGAGTCTCTGTCCATTCGCTATCAGGTAGCACCCCGGAGGGTTCAGGAGACGACTGGAGGTCCTCCGCCTGGTCGGAGGGGTGTAGAAACTCGGGGGTAACCTCTGCTTCGGAGTACACTAGGTCGGACTCACTGGAAGAAGCGGGTGAGGTATCAGGTACCGAGTAAAGGAGAGTCTCAGTCCATTCGCTATCAGGTAGCACCCCGAAGGGTTCAGGAGACGACTGGAGGTCCTCCGCCTGGTCGGAGGGGTGTAGAGACTCAGGGGTAACCTCTGCTTCGGAGTACACTAGGTCGGACTCACTGGAAGAAGCGGGCGAGGTATCAGGTACAGAGAATAGGAGAGTCTCTGTCCTTTCGCTACCAGGTAGCACCCCGAAGGGTTCTGGAGACAACTGGAGGTCCTCCGCCTGGTCAGAGGGGTGTAGAGACTCGGGAGTAACTACCACTTTGAGGCACCCATTGTCAGGCCCACAGGACTGAGCGGACGAAGTATCGGGTACCGGGTGTAGGGAAGTCTCTCTCCAATTGTCATCGAGTGGTATCCCGGAGGATTCAGGAGGCAACAAGGGGTCCTCCGCCAGGTAGTAGAGGTGTACAGACTCGGAGGTAAACACAGCTTCGGAGCATCCTTGGACATGCACACTGGTTAAATTGGGTGTAGAATCTGATGCCAGGTGCAGGAAGCTCTCCTGTGTGGACTCTGGATGGGTAGCAGTCTCTTCTGGCTGGAGAACTGGTGCACCACCCACGCACATCACCCGCTGGGGCTTCTCCGGGATACAGGAAGATGAAGCTTCAGTAGGGACTTCAAGGTTGGGGTCAGGAGGTCTCAGGGAGGACAGACCCTGGCGTGACGGCTTGCCTCTGCGTCTAGCACGTCTGGACTGCCTCTTGAGGTTGGGAGCAGTATTCCGGAGAGTGTAGTCATCCTGAGTGGATTCAGGGCAAGCAACAGTCTTTTCGGGCAGGAGAACTTGTGCGCTACCTATGCACATTACCCGTCGGGGCTGCTCCGGGATACAGGGAAGTGAAGCTTCAGCAGGGGCTTCAGGGTTAGGATCATCGAAAGCCAAAAGGAAGGCCACCAGGAAGGCCTGTAGGTCAAGAACGATAGGATCCTGTGCTTCCCATAGGGGGTTGATCCATTCCAAGGCATCACCCGCTAGGTTGGACATTATAAATCCCACCTTAACCCGATCAGAAGAATAAGCATTAGCATAGAACCGGAACTGCAGCAAGCATTGCCACACAAACGCACGGCATTGTTTTGGATCCCCATAGTACCGTGGTGGATCCGCGGGAGCAGGTGCAGCTTCAGCAGGGACTCCAGGGTTGGGGTCATCGAAGACCATTAGGAAGGCCACCAGGAAGGCCTGCAGGTCAAGGACGATAGGATCCCAAGCTTCCCATAGGGGGGTGACCCACTTCAAGGCATCCCCCGCTAGGTAGTCAATTATAAATGCCACTTTAGACCAATCAGAAGGAAAAGAAAGAGGGTAGAACTTGAAGTGCAGCATGCATTGCTCCACAAATGCACGACTTTGTTTTGGATCCCCATAGTACTGGGGCGGATCCGCAGGAACAGGTGCAGAAAGCTCCATCTGGACGGGTGCGAAATTAGCCTGGAACTCAGCTAGAGAAAAAAAAAAAAATATTTATTTATTTTTAATGCACGTATTAGCTGGAAAACGTCTCAGAGAGCGAAGGCCGTGGGGCTCAACGGGAACCATGGCCTGAGCATGCTGTTATGCACATGCCCGGACTGACTGGCGTGTGCGGGTGTTGTGGTTCCACTGGACCATGGACCGGAGAGTGCCTGGAGGGGCGTGACTAAGTATCTGGCCGATCCGACCAAGGTGGCACGACGGCATACGACGCCAGTGCACCAGGGAGAAACCGGGCAGAGGGACCAGGTGCTACTCCAGGTCAAACTCCGGACACGGGGGTTGACCCACACTGGGATTACTGGAACAGGCAGGTTAGGCTGCCACAGACTGGTGGATGTAAGCAAACACGGCAGGTATGCAGATGGGTGGATACAGGCGAGTATGCAGGCAGGGAGGTACTGGCCGAAAGGACGGCCTGGAGCACAGAGAGGTTAAGACCCAGTACAGACTGGGTCACAGAACCGCAGATGCGGTAGACAACCACAGCAGAGAGGGAACGCCCGAAGCGGTGGGCAAGAACAGAGCAGGACGGGGCTGCAGGAGCAGCGAGCACAAGCAGGGCAGGACAGGACTGCCGGAGCAGCGGGCAGAAGCAGGGCAGGGCGGAAACCGCAGAAGTAGTAAGCAAGATAAGAGCAGAGCAGAAACCGCAGGAGCGGCAAGCAAGGCAAGAGCAGAGTGAAAACCGCAAGAGCGGCAAGCTAAGCAGGAGCAGAGCGGACACCGCAAGAGAGGTAAACAAGGCAGGAGCAGAGCAGAAACCGCAAGAGCGGCAAGCTAAGCAGGAGCAGAGCGGACACCGCAGAGCGGTAAACAAGGCAGGAGCAGAGTAGAAACCGCAAGAGCGGCAAGCTAAGCAGGAGCAGAGCGGACACCGCAGAGCGGTAAACAAGGCAGGAGCAGAGCAGAAACCGCAAGAGCGGCAAGCTAAGCAGGAGCAGAGCAGACACCGCAGAGCGGTAAACAAGGCAGGAGCAGAGCAGAAACCGCAAGAGCGGCAAGCTAAGCAGGAGCAGAGCGGACACCGCAGAGCGGTAAACAAGGCAGGAGCAGAGCAGAAACCGCAAAAGCGGCAAGCTAAGCAGGAGCAGAGCGGACACCGCAGAGCGGTAAACAAGGCAGGAGCAGAGCAGAAACCGCAAGAGCGGCAAGCTAAGCAGGAGCAGAGCGGACACCGCAGAGCGGTAAACAAGGCAGGAGCAGAGCAGAAACCGCAAGAGCGGCAAGCTAAGCAGGAGCAGAGCGGACACCGCAGAGCGGTAAACAAGGCAAGGGGATAGGACTCTGTTCACAAAGAACAGACGGAGAAGGAAAGGCAGAACCAGAAGCACGCACAGTACTTACATAGAAGTAGCGAGCGTACACTAAATTCACAACAGAGGTACAGAGACGACGAGAAGGAATTTAGGAGCGGGTTCAGACTCTGCAGAAAGACGCAGAAAACAGACATAGAGGGAAAAGGGAGACAAGGTTAAAGTAGAAACGAGGCACAGACAACAGGGAACAGAGGAACGGGAACAGATACCGCAAGGCAGGAACACAAACAGGACTCTGTTCAGACGGGAACAGATACCGCAAGGCAGAGACACAAACAGGACTCTGTTCAGACGGGAACAGATACCGCAAGGCAGGGACACAAACAGGACTCTGTTCAGACGGGAACAGATACCGCAAGGCAGAGACACAAACAGGACTCTGTTCAGACGGGAACAGATACCGCAAGGCACAGACAGGCAGATCTAGGAATACGGCCCCTAGAAGGCGAAAGAACAGGCAAGAAGCGTGTTCACAAGAACAGACCACAGTTCAGACACAGAACTGGAAAACAGGATAGGACCTGGCATGTCAGAGACAAAAAGCCAACTGACAAGAAACAATGCTCAGGCGCCATCTTGAGGAAGAAGGTGGTATAAATACCCAAAGATGGACAGCAATAGGCTGAAGGTGCAACAGGGGCGTGTCCGCAGCAGGTACAAGAAACAGGAAGTTCAGCGGGCGTCGCCCTATGCAGCCAAAGTGGAGCAGAGCAGAGCACAAGGAAAGAAGCCAGACCAGGAAGCTGGGCGGGAGATGAAGTTTGCGATCTTGCATGATGAGAGATGGAACACCATGCAAGAACGCCGCCAGGTATGCTACAATATGTATATATATATATATGTAACAAACCCCAACCCACCCATACAGTATAATCACAAAGCTGGAGCTATAAATGTAAAGGTGCACAGTGCACATCCAAACAGAGAATATAATGGAAGTAGGTATAGGTATAAATATATCTCACATATCCCCATCCCAACTACAAGCATGTATACCAAGGCGTTAAACTATCCAACTACCAACAGAAAAACACAAGGCTTCAAACTAAGCCCTAAGATGCATAAAGACTGCTCACAGAGGTCAGGTTAGTTAGACACCTAAGGTCCTACGCAATAACTAAGTGGGGATAGAGCATTACTCACTTATTGTAGTGTTATGTCAGCGCAGGCATCAGCAACCCTACGCGCATTTTGGCGCTGTGCCTTCAACCCCCAGAAGAAGGCACAGCGCCGAAACGCGCGTAGGGTTGCTGATGCCTGCGCTGACATAACACTACAATAAGTGAGTAATGCTCTATCCCCACTTAGTTATTGCGTAGGACCTTAGGTGTCTAACTAACCTGACCTCTGTGAGCAGTCTTTATGCATCTTAGGGCTTAGTTTGAAGCCTTGTGTTTTTCTGTTGGTAGTTGGATAGTTTAACGCCTTGGTATACATGCTTGTAGTTGGGATGGGGATATGTGAGATATATTTATACCTATACCTACTTCCATTATATTCTCTGTTTGGATGTGCACTGTGCACCTTTACATTTATAGCTCCAGCTTTGTGATTATACTGTATGGGTGGGTTGGGGTTTGTTACATATATATATATACATATCTTCTCCATCTGTTATTTATATCTATTTGTTGTGTGTCAGCGCTGGCATCCTTGTTTTGGCTCATTATTTATGTATTTGTGCTACTTTTCTAATGAATATCTTGTCTTTTTTACTGATATGTACTAATAAATTTAACAGCTTTTGGAATAGAATATGTTCGTGTACGTCATCTTTGTCTATATGAATTACCAAGTGTACCATGTGAACTTGCTCAAGCCATGGCGAGATCGGGAAACGCTGGGGGCTTCTTATTTGGGAGTCAATCAGAAAGCCAAAGTTGAGGACATCACGATAGCAGAGACTCTATCGCTGGCACAGAAGCAACAGTGAAGAGAGCTGCTGCAACGGAACCGTGACCTGTTCTCGGAGATGCCAGGGCATACGGAGGTGGTGGAGCATGACGTGCTGACGTAAGCGCATGTCAGGGTAAACCTCAAACCCTATAGGATTCCTAAAGCCCACCGTGAGGTAATCTTAGTTGAGGTGAAAAGGATGCTGGGCCTCAGCGTGATAGAGGAATCGAAGAGCGGATAGTCGAGTCCCATGGTTCTTGTGCCAAAGCCCGAAGGGGAGTGGAGATTTTGTAATGACTACCGCAGGCTGAATGAGGTTTCCAAGTGTGACGCATATCTGATGCCCCGCGTGGATGAACTCATCGAGAGGCTTGGACCTGTGAGGTATATTACCACCCTCGACTTGATGAAGGGCTACTGGAAGATCTCCATGTCCCAGAGGGCCAAGGAGAAAACAGCTTTCTCAACATCTGATGGGTGCTTCCAGTACATCCAAATGCCTTTCGGACTGCAGGGAGCACCAGTCACCTTCCAGAGGGCTATGGATAGGATCGTTGGCCCACATAAGAAGTATGCGGCAGCCTACCTTGATGACATTGTCGTCTTTAGTCCAGACAGGGCTAGTCATCTGCCAAAGGTACAGGCGATTCAGGTTGCTCTGAGGAAAGCAGGATTTACGATAAATCAGAGAAAATGTGCCATTGGGAAGGAGGAGGCCAAGTACTTAGGCTACGTCGTCGGGAGAGGCGAAATTAAACCACAGGTCAATAAGATCGAGGCAATTCAGAACGGGCCGCAACCGCTCTCCAAGAAGCAGGTGAGAGCGTTTCTTGGAATCATGGGATATTACCGGCGGTTTATCCCAAATTTTGCCATGATTGCCGCACCACTGACGGACCTCCTGAAAGGCACAAAAACAATGATGGCGAAATGGACGGTTGAAACTGAGATGGCAATCCAGCAGCTGAAGCTGGCACTCTGTAAGCAGCCGGTCCTGGTCGCACCAGACTTTACTAAAGAATTTGTGCTCCAGACAGACGCCTCAGAAGTTGGCCTAGGAGCTGTGATGTCGGAGGAGATAAATGGGGAAGAGTATCTCATTCTGTATATGAGCCGGAAACTGTCGTCCTGCCAGAAAAATTATGCCATTGTAGAGAAAGAATGTGTAGCCATAAAATGGGCCATAGACACGCTAAGGTATTACCTACTTGGCAGAAAGTTTAAATTGGTGTCAGACCATGCCACTTTGAGATGGTTGACGGAAAAGAAGGGTAAGAATGCCCGAGTAACTAGGTGGTCCTTAGGTCTCCAAGACTTTTCATGTGGAGCATAGACCCGAGAAGTTACACGCTAATTGCTGATGCCCTCTCCATAATTTCTTGCTTGGTGCCAGTAGGTGCACAAATCCCCGGCTTTGTTCAGTCCTGTTTTTTTTTCTGTGTGTTGTGTTTGGAGAGGCAAGGTCTCCAGACTGGGCAGCCATAGCTCAGGAAGGAGCTGAAGGCTGGACATAACCTGTGTGGGTGAACCGCACACACACATATGGACTGTGCTACCATTTATCTTTTGTTTTTGTTGTTTTACCAGTAAGGCAGTGTTTATTTTTGCTGGAGTTGCAGGGCTTTATGCCATATAATAAAGCCCACAGAGAAAACCCGGTTTCTGAGCCTACTTCCAGAAGCGGCCGAGCGAGTCGTCCTACCACACTACGTATCCACATCATACACATCCGCTGCGCCTCATCCACACCTCGGGCATTGTGCACGGTGGCGTTACCACATCTTGTGTAGGAAGCTTGGAGTTTTGTACACGCCATGCATATCATGGAGAGAGAAGTCTTTGGGCCTCACAGGGCGCTGGTTTGTGAAGTTCCTATAATCACTCTCCATTGCTCCAGCGATATAGGGCTGACATCCGCCTCCCCATTGGCAGGAGCTGTCGGGGACGATCATCCATTGACTATAGACAATTCTATATAGTCGAGATTAAGGGTTTAATATCAGGTCCAGTCTCAGTGAAGATGGCAAGATTTCTTTTTGTTTATACTTATAGGGATACAGAAACATGATTAAAAAAATACATTTAAAAGGATTTTCCACTACATGATGCCCCCACTTAGACGCTTCAGGACCCTAATTAGAATAAAATCAGTGTGTACTGGTTTCATACAGCGGCGCTGATCCAGCGGTGTCCGCGGTGCCGATCTGGCGGTGTCTGTGGTGCTGATCCGGCGATGTCGGCGGTGCCAATCCGGAGGTGTCGATCCAGCGATGTCAGTGGTGCCGATCCAGCGATTTCAGCGGTGCCGATCCAGCAGTGCTGATCCGGCGATGTCTGCGGTGCTGATCAGGTGGTGTCTGCGGTGCCGATCCGGCGGTGTCTTCAGTGCCAATCTGGCGGTGTCGATCCGGCGATGTCTGCGGTAGTGATTCGGTGGTGTCTTCGGTGCAGATCCAGCGATGTCTGAGGTGCCGATCCGGCAGTATCTGCGGTGCTGATCCGGCGGTGTTAGTGGATCCTGGAGTCACAAGCAGGGGACGGCCAGTAATGGAGAACCCTTTTAACATAAAACCCTCTGTAAACAATAGATCATATCCCGATGATACGTGTCCTTTAAAGGGTAATTTTCAAAGTATGATGTCATCCGTATACATGGAATAAGGGTTAATAAAGTGATTGCTGGGGGTCTGATCTCTGGGACCCCCAGAGGTTCCAAGAGTGGGGCTCTGGAGCCTAAAAGCTGTGCCCATCTGACTGGTGCGGAGGAGCGCAGGCTCGCCTCCGTTCAGCGGTCAGTGTCGCCCAGACTGGATCTGGTGCATGATCTGTGACAGGACCACGTCCAGACCATTGGCCGGGAATGGTGGGTTGGCTGGGCCAGCAGACTCCAAACGCCCTGGTACAGATTGAAGATGGATGAACCTGACAAGATTGGTGCAATCCGTCAATAATGTGTGTGGGGGTCACCACTGTCCCCCGACCAATGATATTGGGGGAGATGACGGTTGGCCGCTTTACTCCCAATTGCCTGACTCTGGTTCTCTGTGAGACAAGGACGCGTGAACACTCGGCTGAGCCCACGGTGTACGTGTGAGGGGCCGGAGTGATGGACAGCTGTACTCTGAATGTCAGAGCAGTTCAATCCCCCATAATAAGGACCCCGTTATGATTGGCTGCAGCGTCTCATTCTCAGCTGTTCAGCTGGATCACCACCATGGATCTCTGACATCGCGTTTGCGCTCTCCCTGCTCCCTCAGTCAGCGCCATTTTGATACAGATTATTCTTTCTGAACATTTGGGGCAGAATCGGTAAGAAGATAAATGTCCGGATCGGTGAAATACGAGGACGTTCGTCCAGGCCTTATATTCCTGCCATACATGAAGCACACGACTCCGGAGCCTGGGCGGCCCTCATCCACGTCGCCTCGCTCCGGCCGGGGCACTCGTCCCTTGTAATGTGATTTTCGTCATCAGGTTCTGGAGAGTTGCCGATCAGGAGATCCGCTGGATCGCTTTCTGTGAACAAATCTTTGGGCCATTTGTATATACAGTACCAAGAATACAGTCACAGTAAATAAGCGCGGCACTCACCTAAATCTGCCCCCAGGTACATCGGCCCGGCAGGACACTTATCAGTGTGCAAGTTATACAGCAATGGCGCCTCACAGAGAGACCACAGCGTCTCTAAACAGCACCTCCTGCAGTCTCAGCACTGACCACTGGATGTCGCACTAGTCCCATCACATGTCCAGCCAATGAAAATGCACAGAAGTCCTATGTACTAAACTGCACTTAAAAGTGGAGCAAAGCAGAAACGTGGCGCAGTTATCAACACGTGGTGCCAGATTCCCTCCAAACACCGATCGCTTCCGGGACCACAGTAGCATCGCCGCAGAGCGGAGGCCGCTCACACGGACCTCCATCCGCTCACATGGACCTCCATCCGCTCACACGGACCTCCATCCTCTCACACGGACCTCCATCCGCTCACATGGACCTCCATCCGCTCACATGGACCTCCATCCTCTCACACGGACCTCCATACGCTCACACGGACCTCCTTCCTCTCACACGGACCTCCATCCTCTCACACGGACCTCCATACGCTCACACGGACCTCCTTCCTCTCACACGGACCTCCATACGCTCACACGGACCTCCATACGCTCACACAGACCTCCATACGCTCACACGGACCTCCATCCTCTCACACGGACCTCCATCCGCTCACACAGACCTCCATCCTCTCACACGGACCTCCATACGCTCACACGGACCTCCTTCCTCTCACACGGACCTCCATCCTCTCACACGGACCTCCATCCGCTCACACGGACCTCCATCCGCTCACACGGACCTCCATCCTCTCACATGGACGTCCATCCGCTCACACGGACCTCCATCCGCTCACACGGACCTCCATCCTCTCACACTGACCTCCATCCGCTCACACGGACCTCCATCCGCTCACAAGAACCTCCATCCTCTCACACGGACCTCCATCCTCACACGGACCTCCATCCTCTCACACGGACCTCCATCCACTCACACGGACCTCCATCCTCTCACATGGACGTCCATCCGCTCACACGGACCTCCATCCTCTCACACTGACCTCCATGCGCTCACACGGACCTCCATCCGCTCACAAGAACCTCCATCCTCTCACATGGACCTCCATCCTCACACGGACCTCCATCCTCTCACACGGACCTCCATCCAGTCACACGGACCTCCATCCTCTCACACGGACCTCCATCCTCACACGGACCTCCATCCTCTCACACGGACCTCCATCCGCTCACACGGACCTCCATCCTCTCACAAGAACCTCCATCCTCTCACACGGACCTCCATCCACTCACAAGAACCTCCATCCTCTCACACGGACCTCCATCCGCTCACACGGACCTCCATCCTCTCACACGGACCTCCATCCTCACACGGACCTCCATCCTCTCACACGGACCTCCATCCGCTCACACGGACCTCCATCCTCTCACACGGACCTCCATCCGCTCACACGGACTTCCATCCTCTCACACGGACGTCCATCCGCTCACACGGACCTCCATACGCTCACAAGAACCTCCATCCTCTCACACGGACCTATATCCTCTCACACGGACCTCCATCCGCTCACACGGACCTCCATCCGCACACACGGAACTCCATCCTCTCACACGGACCTCCATCCGCTCAAAAGAACCTCCATCCTCTCACACGGACCTCCATCCTCTCACACGGACCTCCATCCTCTCACACGGACCTCCATCCGCTCACAAGAACCTCCATCCTCTCACACGGACCTCCATCTGCTCACACGGACCTCCATCCTCTCACACGGACCTCCATCCGCTCACAAGAACCTCCATCCTCTCACACGGACCTATATCCTCTCACACGGACCTCCATCCGCTCACAAGAACCTCCATCCTCTCACACGGACCTCCATCTGCTCACACGGACCTCCATCCTCTCACACGGACCTCCATCCGCTCACAAGAACCTCCATCCTCTCACACGGACCTATATCCTCTCACACGGACCTCCATCCTCTCACACGGACCTCCATCCTCACACGGACCTCCATACGCTCACACGGACCTCCTTCCTCTCACACGGACCTCCATCCTCTCACACGGACCTCCATCCGCTCACACGGACCTCCATCCTCTCACACGGACCTCCATCCGCTCACACGGACCTCCATCCTCTCACACTGACCTCCATCCGCTCACAAGAACCTCCATCCTCTCACACGGACCTATATCCTCTCACACGGACCTCCATCCGCTCACACGGACCTCCATACGCTCACAAGAACCTCCATCCTCTCACACGGACCTATATCCTCTCACACGGACCTCCATCCGCTCACACGGACCTCCATACGCTCACACGGAACTCCATCCTCTCACACGGACCTCCATCCGCTCACAAGAACCTCCATCCTCTCACACGGACCTCCATCTGCTCACACGGACCTCCATCCTCTCACACGGACCTCCATCCGCTCACAAGAACCTCCATCCTCTCACACGGACCTATATCCTCTCACACGGACCTCCATCCGCTCACACGGACCTCCATCCTCTCACACGGACCTCCATACGCTCACACGGACCTCCTTCCTCTCACACGGACCTCCATCCTCTCACACGGACCTCCATCCGCTCACACGGACCTCCATCCTCTCACACGGACCTCCATCCGCTCACACGGACCTCCATCCTCTCACACTGACCTCCATCCGCTCACAAGAACCTCCATCCTCTCACACGGACCTCCATCCTCTCACACGGACCTCCATCCGCTCACACGGACCTCCATCCTCTCACACGGACCTCCATCCGCTCACACGGACCTCCATCCTCTCACACGGACCTCCATCCTCACACGGACCTCCATCCTCACACGGACCTCCATCCTCTCACACGGACCTTCATCCGCTCACACGGACCTCCATCCTCTCACACGGACCTCCATCCGCTCACACGGACTTCCATCCTCTCACACGGACGTCCATCCACTCACACGGACCTCCATACGCTCACAAGAACCTCCATCCTCTCACACGGACCTCCATCCGCTCATTCGGACCTCCATACGCTCACACGGACCTCCATACGCTCACACGGAACTCCATCCTCTCACACGGACCTCCATCCGCTCACAAGAACCTCCATCCTCTCACACGGACCTCCATCCTCTCACACGGACCTCCATCCGCTCACAAGAACCTACATCCTCTCACACGGACCTATATCCTCTCACACGGACCTCCATCCGCTCACACGGACCTCCATCCGCTCACACGGACCTCCATCCTCTCACACGGACCTCCATATGCTCACACGGACCTCCTTCCTCTCACACGGACCTCCATCCTCTCACACGGACCTCCATCCGCTCACACGGACCTCCATCCTCTCACACGGACCTCCATCCTCTCACATGGACCTCCATCCGCTCACACGGACCTCCATCCTCTCACACGGACCTCCATACGCTCACACGGACCTCCATCCGCTCACACGGACTTCCATCCTCTCACACGGACCTCCATCCTCTCACACGGACATCCATCCGCTCACACGGACCTCCATCCGCTCACAAGAACCTCCATCCTCTCACACGGACCTCCATCCTCACACGGACCTCCATCCTCTCACACGGACCTCCATCCGCTCACACGGACCTCCATCCTCTCACACGGACCTCCATCCTCACACGGACCTCCATCCTCTCACACGGACCTCCATCCGCTCACACGGACCTCCATCCGCTCACACGGACCTCCATCCTCTCACAAGAACCTCCATCCTCTCACACGGACCACCATCCACTCACAAGAACCTCCATCCGCTCACACAGACCTCCATCCTCACACGGACCTCCATCCTCTCACACGGACCTCCATCCGCTCACACGGACCTCCATCCGCTCACACGGGCCTCCATCCTCTCACACGGACCTCCATCCGCTCACACGGACCTCCATCCTCTCACACGGACCTCCATCCGCTCACAAGAACCTCCATCCTCTCACACGGACCTCCATCCTCTCACACGGACCTCCATCCGCCCACACGGACCTCCATCCTCTCACACGGACCTCCATCTGCTCACACGGACCTCCATCCTCACACGGACCTCCATCCTCTCACACGGACCTCCATCCGCTCACACGGACCTCCATCCTCTCACACGGACCTCCATCCGCTCACACGGACTTCCATCCTCTCACACGGACGTCCATCCGCTCACACGGACCTCCATCCACTCACAAGAACCTCCATCCTCTCACACGGACCTATATCCTCTCACACGGACCTCCATCCGCTCACACGGACCTCCATCCGTTCACACGGACCTCCATCCACTCACACGGACCTCCATCCGCTCACACGGACCTCCATCCTCTCACACGGACCTCCATACGCTCACACGGAACTCCATCCTCTCACACGGACCTCCATACGCTCACAAGAACCTCTATCCTCTCACACGGACCTCCATCTGCTCACACGGACCTCCATCCTCTCACACGGACCTCCATCCGCTCACAAGAACCTCCATCCTCTCACACGGACCTATATCCTCTCACACGGACCTCCATCCGCTCAAACGGACCTCCATCCTCTCACACGGACCTCCATACGCTCACACGGAACTCCATCCTCTCACACGGACCTCCATCCTCTCACACGGACCTCCATCCTCTCACACGGACCTCCATCCGCTCACAAGAACCTCCATCCTCTCACATGGACCTCCATCTGCTCACACGGACCTCCATCCTCTCACACGGACCTCCATCCGCTCACACGGACCTCCATCCTCTCACACGGACTTCCATCCTCTCACACGGACCTCCATCCGCTCACACGGACCTCCATCCTCTCACACGGACCTCCATCCGCTCACACGGACCTCCATCCTCTCACACGGACCTCCATCCGCTCACACGGACCTCCATCCTCTCACACGGACCTCCATCCGCTCACAAGAACCTCCATCCTCTCACACGGACCTATATCCTCTCACACGGACCTCCATCCGCTCACACGGACCTCCATCCTCTCACACGGACCTCCATCCTCTCACACGGACCTCCATCCGGTCATAAGAACCTCCATCCTCTCAAACTGACCTCCATCCTCTCACATGGACCTCCATATGCTCACACGGAACTCCATCCTCTCACACGGACCTCCATCCTCTCACACGGACCTCCATCCGCTCACACGGACCTCCATCCTCTCACACGGACCTCCATCCGCTCACACGGACCTCCATCCTCTCACACGGACCTCCATCCTCTCACACGAACCTCCATCCGCTAACAAGAACCTCCATCCGCTCAC
The DNA here is from genome assembly GCF_046119375.1 of Phyllobates terribilis. Taxonomy (NCBI): domain Eukaryota; kingdom Metazoa; phylum Chordata; class Amphibia; order Anura; family Dendrobatidae; genus Phyllobates; species Phyllobates terribilis. The sequence goes on from NW_027362767.1 coordinate 8,433,135, forward strand.
ACAGACCTCCATCCGCTCACACGGACCTCCATCCTCTCACACGGACCTCCATCCTCTCACACGGACCTCCATCCGCTCACACGGATCTCCATGCTCTCACACGGACCTCCATCTTCTCACACGAACCTCCATCTTCTCACACAGACCTCCATCCTCTCACACGGACCTCCATCCTCTCACACGGACCTCCATCCGCTCACACGGATCTCCATGCTCTCACACGGACCTCCATCTTCTCACACGGACCTCCATCCTCTCACACGGACCTCCATCCTCTCACACGGACCTCCATCCGCTCACACGGACCTCCATCTTCTCACACGGACCTCCATCCTCTCACACGGACCTCCATCCTCTCACACGGACCTCCATCCTCTCACACGGACCTCCATGCTCTCACACGGACCTCCATCCTCTCACACGGACCTCCATCCTCTCACACGGACCTCCATCCTCTCACACGGACCTCCATCCTCTCACACGGACCTCCATCCTGGCTTTTATGCAAGTTTTAGAAATGAGTTGATTTTTTCCTCAGTTTGTAAAGTCTCTGCTTGCTGTCAGTGGATGGAATCAGAGGCTGGATGTATCGAGGAGCCTCGCAATAGTCAATATGTTCATTTGTCACATATGGCCCTGTAATAAGGGGCCTGCAGGGGCACACCTCGATTTGGTGTCATAATCTGCACTGTCACCTATACGCTTCCATACATCACTGTATTACATGGGCCTATAACTGCCATTCACCATACATATATGTCCTGCCCCATCCAATGCCATATTATGGAGTTACTTCTATCCGTACAGAGTACGTGTATGGCGGGGCACAGGGCGCGTGTATGGCGGGGCGCAGGGCGTGTATATGCCGGGTGCAGGGTGTGTGTATGGCTGGGCACAGGGCGCGTGTATGTCGGGGTGCAGGGCTCATGTATGGCGGGTCACAGGGCGTGTGTATGGAGCGCAGGTATGGCGGGGCACAGGGTGAGTGTATGCCGGAGCGCAGGTATGGCGGGGCACAGGGCACAGGTATGGCGGGACGCAGGGCGTGTGTATGGCGGAGCGCAGGTATGGTGGGGAACAGGGCGCGTGTATGCCGGGGCGCAGGTATGGCGGGGCACAGGGCGCGTGTATGCCAGGGTGCAGGGCGCGTGCTTGGCGGGGTGCAGGGCGCGTGTATGCCAGGGAGCAGGGCGTGTGCATGGCGGGGTACACGGTGCGTGTATGGCAGGGCGCGTGCATGGCGGGGTACACGGCGCGTGTATGGTGGGGTACATCACGTGGAGCGCAGCACTGTTTGAGGGTGCGACTCATTCTATAGTCGCTGTGGTCAGATCTGTAACAGAACGTTTCCCCTAACGGAGGCCGGTTCTTCTGACGGAGGCCGGTTCTTCTGACGGAGGCCGGTTCTTCTGACGGAGGCCGGTTCTTCTGACGGAGGCCGGTTCTTCTGACGGAGTCCGACAGATGCTCTTCCAGTGTACAATATCGCTGCCTGCTGTGCTGTTGACATCAGAACAGAAATGGAAGGAAGGAAAATGGCGGTGGCACTAGGCGCGGGGGGTGGACTGTGTTTGGTGCCAGTGACAGCGAGCAGCGGTGCTCAGCGCGATGATTTCTCACATGAGTTCTAGGAGCACAATCAGAGCAGTCCGGAGCCGGGGCGCACCCGAGGGCGGCCCACAAATGCTGCCTGTGTCCGCTGGTGGAGGCAGCCAGGAGATGGGGCGGCAGCTGGAGCCAGAGCGGTTCAGCTGGGGTCAGACATGTCACACGTCCTGAGCGCCTGCCAGAGAGGCGGCAATAGAGGCGCAGCACCCTGCAGCATGACAGGACGCCAAGATGCAGCCATATAAAGAGCGGAGGAGGCGAGCGGAGCCGAATGCATCACCCATGATACGTCTTCCCTACATGTCTTATACCGCGTCTGCCATCATCACCATGGAGCAAGGAGGCAGCTCTCCGGCCTCGTAATAAGGCTCTTCGTGCACAATAAGCAATATGGCCTCCACAAGGGCCCAAACACACCGCCAACCGGTGCATGAGGGCCCGAAAACACCACCAACCGGTGCATGAGGGCCCAAAAACACCGCCAACCGGTGCATGAGGGCCCAAACACACCGCCAACCGATGCATGAGGGCCCAAACACACCGCCAACCGGTGCATGAGGGCCCGAAAACACCACCAACCGGTGCATGAGGGCCCAAAAACACCGCCAACCGGTGCATGAGGGCCCAAACACACCGCCAACCGGTGCATGAGGGCCCAAACACACCGCCAACCGATGCATGAGGGCCCAAACACACCGACAACCGGTGTATGAGGGCCCAAACACACCGCCAACCGGTGTATGAGGGCCCAAACACACCGCCAACCGGTGTATGAGGGCCCAAACACACCGCCAACCGGTGTATGAGGGCCCAAACACACCGCCAACCCGTGTATGAGGGCCCAAACACACCGCCAACCGGTGCATGAGGGCCCAAACACACCGCCAACCATCTGAGAGTCCTGAGCAGCAAACATGTGTAATCTGAGCATCACTAGAGTATGAGACGCTATCGCTGGACGCTGGATCTGCCACTCAGGAGCCAGGGAAAGTGGGCGACATTCCTGGGAAGTGTCACTGTCCCCAGGATCTCCCATCACCAGGACCAGCCAGGAGAGGGCGCCGCCATTCACCAGATCCACAACCAGACGTGCACCGTGCTGGCGTCCTGCGCTGGGACATGGCGGCCATGACACGATGCAAGTTATATCCAAGACTGGTGCATGAAGCCTCGGGATAGAACCCCCCAAGCCCCCCGTCACTATCACAAATACAGAGATTGCTCCAATACAGAGAGTCTGCCCCGGGCCGCGCGCCAGGGAGGACACCATGGGACGTCTCTTTCTAGCCTCCACTGATACTATAACCTCCACTGTTACTAAAGTCTCCACTGTTACTACAGCCTCCACTGATACTACGGCCTCCACTGTTACTACAGCCTCCACTGATAATACGGCCTCCACTGTTACTACAGCCTCTATTGATATACAACCTCCACTGATACTACAACCTCCACTGATACTACAGCCTCCACTGACACTACAGCCTCCACTGATACAACCTCCACTGATACAGCCTCCACTGATACTACAGCCTCCACTGATACTACAACCTCCACTGTTACTACAACCTCCACTGATACTACATCCTCCACTGATACTACAGCCTCCACTGATACTACAGCCTCCACTGATGCTACAGCCTCCAATGACACAACAGCCTCCACTGTTACTACAACCTCAACTGATACTACAACCTCCACTGATACTACAACCTCCACTGACACTACAACCTCCACTGATACTACAGCCTCCACTGATACAACCTCCACTGATACTACAACCTCCACTGATACTACAGCCTCCACTGATACTACAACCTCCACTGATACTACAGCCTCCACTGATACTACAGCCTCCACTGATACTACAACCTCCACTGATACTACAACCTCCACTGATACTACAGCCTCCACTGATACTACAACCTCCACTGATACTACAACCTCCACTGATACTACAGCCTCCAGTGTTACTACAACCTCCACTGATACTACAGCCTCCACTGATACTACAGCCTCCACTGACACAACAGCCTCCACTGTTACTACAGCCTCCACTGTTACTACAACCTCAACTGATACTACAACCTCCACTGATACTACAACCTCCACTGATACTACAGCCTCCACTGACACTACAGCCTCCACTGTTACTACAACCTCCACTGTTACTACAACCTCCAGTGTTACTACAACCTCCACTGATACTTCAGCCTCCACTGATACTACAGCCTCCACTGACACAACAGCCTCCACTGTTACTACAGCCTCCACTGTTACTACAACCTCCACTGATACTACAACCTCCACTGATACTACAGCCTCTACTGACACTACAGCCTCCACTGATACTATAACCTCCACTGTTACTACAACCTCCACTGATACTACAGCCTCCACTGATACTACAGCCTCCACTGACACAACAGCCTCCACTGTTACTACAGCCTCCACTGTTACTACAACCTCAACTGATACTACAACCTCCACTGATACTACAACCTCCACTGATACTACAGCCTCCACTGACACTACAGCCTCCACTGTTACTACAACCTTCACTGATACTACAGCCTCCACTGTTACTACAACCTCAACTGATACTACAACCTCCACTGATACTACAACCTCCACTGATACTACAGCCTCCACTGTTACTACAGCCTCCATTGTTACTACAACCTCCACTTATACTACAACCTCCACTAATACTACAGCCTCCACTGATACTACAACCTCCACTGTTACTACAACCTCCACTGATACTACAGCCTCCACTGTTACTACAACCTCCACTAATACTACAGCCTCCACTGTTACTACAACCTCCACTGATACTACAACCTCCACTGTTACTACAACCTCCACTGATACTACAGCCTCCACTATTAATACAGCCTCCACTGATACTACAACCTCCACTGATACTACAGCCTCCACTGTTACTACAACCTCCACTGATACTACAGCCTCCACTGTTACTACAACCTCCACTGATGCTACAGCCTCCACTGTTACTACAGCCTCCACTATTAATACAGCCTCCACTGATACTACAACCTCCACTGATACTACAGCCTCCACTGTTACTACAACCTCCACTGATACTACAGCCTCCACTGTTACTACAACCTCCACTGATGCTACAGCCTCCACTGACACTACAGCCTCCACTGTTACTACAACCTCAACTGATACTACAACCTCCACTGATACTACAGCCTCCACTGACACTACAGCCTCCACTGATACTACAACCTCCACTGTTACTACAACCTCCACTGATACTACAGCCTCCACTGTTACTACAACCTCCACTAATACTACAGCCTCCACTGATACTACAGCCTCCACTGACACTACAACCTCCACTGTTACTACAACCTCCACTGATACTACAACCTCCACTGTTACTACAACCTCCACTGATACTACAGCCTCCACTGTTACTACAACCTCCACTGATACTACAGCCTCCACTGTTACTACAACCTCCACTAATACTACAGCCTCCACTGATACTACAGCCTCCACTGACACTACAGCCTCCACTGATACTACAACCTCCACTGTTACTACAACCTCCACTGATACTACAACCTCCACTGTTACTACAACCTCCACTGTTACTACAGCCTCCACTGTTACTACAACCTCCACTGATACTACAACCTCCACTGATACTACAGCCTCCACTGACACTACAGCCTCCACTGACACTACAGCCTCCACTGATACTACAACCTCCACTGACACTACAGCCTCCACTGATACTACAACCTCCACTGATACTACAGCCTCCACTGTTACTACAACCTCCACTGTTACTACAACCTCCACTGATACTACAGCCTCCACTGTTACTACAACCTCCACTGATACTACAGCCTCCACTGTTACTACAACCTCCACTGATACTACAGCCTCCACGGTTACTACAGCCTCCACTGTTACTACAACCTCAACTGATACTACAGCCTCCACTGATACTACAGCCTCCATTGTTACTACAACCTCCACTGATACTACAACCTCCACTGTTACTACAACCTCCACTAATACTACAGCCTCCACTGTTACTACAACCTCCACTGATACTACAGCCTCCACCGTTACTACAACCTCCACTAATACTACAGCCTCCACTGTTACTACATCCTCCACTGATACTACAACCTTCACTGATACTACAACCTCCACTGTTACTACAACCTCCACTGATACTACAGCCTTCACTATTAATACAGCCTCCACTGTTACTACAACCTTCACTAATACTACAACCTTCACTGGTACTACAGCCTCCACTGATACTACAGCCTCCACTGTTACTACAACCTCCACTAATACTACAACCTCCACTGATACTACAGCCTCCACTGTTACTACAACCTCCACAGTTACTACAGCCTTGACTATTAATACAGCCTCCACTGTTACTACAACCTCCACTACTACAGCCTCTACTGATACTACAGCCTCCACTGATACTACAGCCTCCACTGTTACTACAACCTCCACTGATACTACAGCCTCGACTATTAATACAGTCTCCACTGATACTACAGCCTCCACTATTAATACAGTCTCCACTGATACTACAGCCTCCACTATTAATACAGTCTCCACTGATACTACAGCCTCCACTCTTGTGGAGGATGTAGACAGCCTGACAAACACAAGCAATCCCCGCATGCTTTGTGGCTGTCTAACGGCGGCTGCTAAACATGCGGCCGTGGGGACGCGAACATGTCACCCGATCACCCACCATACTCAGTGCAGACTCGAGCACCCACGATACTCAGTGCAGACCCGAGCACCCACCATACTCAGTGCAGACCCGAGCACTCACGATACTCAGTGGAGACCCGAGCACCCACCATACTCAGTGCAGACCCGATCACCCACCATACTCAGTGCAGACTCGAGCACCCACGATACTTAGTGCAGACCCGAGCACCCACCATACTCAGTGCAGACCCGAGCACTCACGATACTCAGTGGAGACCCGAGCACCCACCATACTCAGTGCAGACCCGAGCACCCACCATACTCAGTGCAGACCCGGGCACCCACGATACTCAGTGCAGACCCGAGCACCCACCATACTCAGTGCAGACTCGAGCACCCACCATACTCAGTGCAGATCCGAGCACCCACCATAATCAGTGCAGACCCGAGCACCCACCATACTCAGTGCAGACTCAAGCACCCACCATACTCAGTGCAGACCCGAGCACCCACCATACTCAGTGCAGACCCGAGCATCCACCATACTCAGTGCAGATCCGAGCACCCACCATAATCAGTGCAGACCCGAGCACCCACCATACTCAGTGCAGACCCGAGCACCCACCATACTCAGTGCAGACCCGAGCAGCCACCATACTCAGTGCAGACCCAAGCACCCACCATACTCAGTGCAGACCCGAGCACCCACCATACTCAGTGCAGACCCGAGCAGCCACCATACTCAGTGCAGACCCGAGCACCCACCATACTCAGTGCAGACCCAAGCACCCACCATACTCAGTGCCGACCCGAGCACCCACCATACTCAGTGCAGACCCGAGCACCCACCATACTCAGTGCAGACCCAAGCACCCACCATACTCAGTCCAGACTCGAGCACCAACGATACTAAGTGCAGACCCGAGCACCCACCATACTCAGTGCAGACCCGAGCACCCACCATACTCAGTGCAGACCCGAGCATCCACCATACTCAGTGCAGACCCGAGCACCCACCATACTCAGTGCAGACCCGAGCACCCACCATACTCAGTGCAGACCCGAGCACCCACCATACTCAGTGCAGACTCGAGCACCCACCATACTCAGTGCAGACCCGAGCACCCACCATACTCAGTGCAGACTCGAGCACCCACCATACTCAGTGCAGACTCGAGCACCCACCATACTCAGTGCAGACCCGAGCACCCACCATACTCAGTGCAGACCCGAGCACCCACCATACTCAGTGCAGACTCGAGCACCCACCATACTCCGTGCAGACTCGAGCACCCACCATACTCCGTGCAGACTCGAGCACCCACCATACTCCGTGCAGACTCGAGCACCCAGCATACTCAGTGCAGACCCGAGCAGCCACCATACTCAGTGCAGACCCGAGCACCCACCATACTCAGTGCAGACTCGAGCACCCAGCATACTCAGTGCAGACTCGAGCACCCACCATACTCAGTGCAGACCCGAGCACCCTTGGCAGACCCGAGCACCCTTGGCAAACTCGAGCAACCAGCAAAAAAAAACCAGAGCAGCACACCTGTTAGCATAGGTGTAACATGTAGTTGCAGTTACTGACTATGGCCATTATCAGACAAAGAAAACCTTAAAGAAAAACAATGTGTAGAAACCTTACAGTAAGTAAATAGTAACAGATTTACATAGGACATAGTTAATATTTTATTGATCAAAAATGTATAAAAAGCATCCCACTGTGACAAGGTGACCCAATCAGGATGGTACCTGCTCGAGGTGACACTCTAGAGTTGGGACCATCCTGATTGGGTCACCTTGTCACGGTGAGATGGTCTCTATGCATTTTTGATAAATAAAATGTTAATCAAGTCCCCTGTGTTTTTTACATCTGCTACTATTCTACTATTCCACTATTATTACTACCACTACTATTAGTGTTATCAATATTAATATTACCACCACTATTAATGCTACCACTATTACTACCAGCGTTACCACTACCACAACTACTAGAACCCACTACCACCACTCTCCCCACTGTATGTTTCTTTCCATATCCCTGTCATCTATGTATGTCTCTCTCCTCTATGTTCAGCTCTCTTTTCTTTCTGTATGTCTTTTCTCGGTAGCTCTCTTCCCTCTCCCTGTATGTCTCTCTCCTCCATAACTCTCTTCCCTCTCCCTGTATGTCTCTCTCCTTGGTAGCTCTCTCCCCTCTCCCTGTATGTCTCTCTCCTCCATAACTCTCTTCCCTCTCCCTGTATGTCTCTCTCCTTGGTAGCTCTCTCCCCTCTCCCTGTATGTCTCTCTCCTCGGTAGCTCTCTCCCCTCTTCCTGTATGTCTCTCTCCTCGGTAGCTCTCTCCCTGTATGTCTCTCTCCTCTCTCCCTGTATGTCTCTCTCCTCGGTAGCTCTCTCCCCTCTCCCTGTATGTCTCTCTCCTCAGTAGCTCTCTCCCCTCTCCCTGTATGTCTCTCTACTCGGTAGCTCTCTCCCTGTATGTCTCTCTCCTCTCTCCCTGTATGTCTCTCTCCTCGGTAGCGCTCTCCCTGTCTCTCCTCGGTAGCTCTCTCTCCGATAGCTCTCTCCTCTCTCCCTGTACGTCTCTCTCCTCTCTCCCTGTATGTCTCTCTCCTCTGTAGCGCTCTCATCTCTCCCTGTATGTCTCTCTCCTCAGTAGCTCTCTTCCTGCTCCCTGTATGTCTCTCTCCTCGGTAGCTCTCTTCCCTTTTTCTGTATGTCTCTCTCCTCAGTAGCTCTCTCCCCTCTCCCTGTATGTCTCTCTCCTCGGTAGCTCTCTCTCCTCTCCCTGTATGTCTCTCTCCTCGGTAACTCTCCCCCCTCTCCACTGTATGTCTCTCTCCTCTCCCTGTATGTCTCTCCTCGGTAGCTCTCCCCCCACTCCACTGTATGTCTATCTCCTTGGTAACTCTCTTCCTGTATGTCTCTCTTCTCGGTAGCTCTCTCTCCTCTCCGTATGTCTCTCTACTTGATAGGTCTCTCCCCTCTCCCTGTATGTCTCTCTCCTCGGTAGCTCTCTTCCCTCTCCCTGAATCTCTCCTCGGTAGCTCTCTCCCCTCTCCCTGTATGTCTCTCTCCTTGGTAGCTCTCTTCCCTCTCCCTGTATGTGTCTCTCCTTGGTAGCTCTCTCCCTATGTCTCTCCTTGGTAGCTCTCTCCCTGTATGTGTCTCTCCTCGGTAGCTCTCTCTCCTCTCCCTGTATGTCTCTCTCCTTGGTAACTCTCCCCCCTCTCCACTGTATGTCTCTCTTCTCGGTAGCTCTCTCGCCTCTCCCTGTATGTCTCTCTCCTCGGTAGCTCTCTTCCCTCTCCCTGTATGTCTCTCTCCTCGGTAGCTCTCTCCCCTCTCCCTGTATGTCTCTCTCTTCGGTAGCTTTCTCCCCTCTCCCTGTATGTCTCTCTCCCCGGTAGCTTTCTTCCCTCGTCCTGTATGTCTCTCTCCTCGGTAGCTCTCTCCCCTCTCCCAGTATATCTCTCTCCTCGGTAGCTCTCTTCCCTCTCCCTGTATGTCTCTCTCCTCGGTAGCTCTCTCCCCTCTCCCTGTATGTCTCTCTCTTCGGTAGCTTTCTCCCCTCTCCCTGTATGTCTCTCTCCTCGGTAGCTTTCTTCCCTCGTCCTGTATGTCTCTCTCCTCGGTAGCTCTCTCCCCTCTCCCAGTATATCTCTCTCCTCGGTAGCTCTCTCCGCTCTCACTGTATGTTTCTCTTCTCGGTAGCTCTCTTCCCTCTCCCTGTGTCTCTCCTTGGTAGCTCTCTTCCCTCTCCCTGTATGTCTCTCTCCTCGGTAGCTCTCTCCCCTCGGTAGCGCTCTCCCTTTATGTCTCTCTCCTCGGAAGTTCTCTCCCCTCTCCCTGAATCTCTCTCTCCTCGGTTGCTCTCTTCCTGTATGTCTCTCTCCTCGGTAGCTCTCTCAATGTATATCTCTCTCCTTGGTAGCTCTCTCCCCTCTCTTTTTATGTCGCTCTTCTCGCTAGCTCTCTTCCCTCTCCCTGAATCTCTCCTCCGTAGCTCTCTCCCCTCATTCTGTATGTGTCTCTCCTCGGTAGCTCTCTTCCCTCTCCCTGTATGTCTCTCTCCTCAGTAGCTCTCTCGCCTCTCCCTGTATGTCTCTCTCCTCGGTAGCTCTCTCCCCTCTCCCTGTATGTCTCTCCTCGGTAGCTCTCTCTCCTCACCCTGTATGTGTCTCTCCTCGGTAGCTCTCTCCCCTCTCCCTCAATCTCTCCTCGGTAGCTCTCTCCCCTCTCCCTCAATCTCTCCTCGGTAGCTCTCGCCCCTCACTCTGTATGTCTCTCCTCGGTAGCTCTCTCCCTGTATGTCTCTCTCCTCAGTAGCTATCTCCCCTCTCCCTGAATCTCTCATCGGTAGCTCTCTCCCCTCTCCCTCAATCTCTCCTCGGTAGCTCTCGCCCCTCACTCTGTATGTCTCTCCTCGGTAGCTATCTCCCTGTATGTCTCTCTCCTCGGTAGCTCTCTCCCCTCTCCCTGAATCTCTCATCGGTAGCTCTCTCCCCTCACTCTGTATGTCTCTCCTCGGTAGCTCTCTCCCTGTATGTCTCTCTCCTCAGTAGCTCTCTCCCCTCTCCCTGTATGTCTCTCCTCGGTAGCTCTCTCCCCTCTCCCTGAATCTCTCCGTAGCTCTCTCTCCTCACCCTGTATGTGTCTCTCCTCGGTACCTCTCTCCCCTCACCCTGTATGTCTCTCACCTAGGTAGCTCTCTCCCCTCTTCCTGTATGTCTCTCTCTTCGGTAGCTCTCCCCCCTCTCCACTGTATGTTTCTCCTGATGATTCTCCCTCCTCTCCTGTATGTCTCTGCCCTCTCTTTGGTAGCTCTCCTCTCTGTCTCCTCCCTATCTCTGCTGCGCTCTTCGGTATATTTCCTTCTATATGTCTCTGCCCTCTCTTTGCTAGCTCTCTTCCCTGTATGTCTCTACCCTCTCTTTGCTAGCTCTCTTCCCTGTATGTCTCTGCCCTCTCTTTGCTAGCTCTCTTCCCTGTATGTCTCTGCCCTCTCTTTGCTAGCTCTCTTTCCTGTATGTCATCTCTTTGTCATCTGTCTATTCCAGTAGCTCTTCCCCCTGTATGTCTCTCTGTACATTTCTCCTTTGTCTCTCCCTCTCTTTGGCACCTCTCCTCTCTGTGTATCTCTGCCCTCTCTCATCAGTAGTTCTCCCCAACTCCCTTGCATGTCTGTCTCTTCCAGCTCCCCCTCCCCTTGGCTGTGTCTCTTTCAGTAGCTCTCCATCCTGTATGTGTCTCTTCCAGTAGCCCCCCCTCCCTGTATGTCTCTTGCAGTAGCCCCCCCCCCCCTGTCTGTCTCTTGCAGTAGCCCCACCGCCCCTCCCTGTCTCTTGCAGTAGCCCCCCCTCACCACCCCTCTTGTGTCTGTCTCTTGCTGTAGCACTCCCCGTGTGCCTGTCTATTCCGGTAACTCTCCCCCTTGCATGTCTATGTCTTCCTTTACATCTTCCCCCTGTATCTCTGTCTCTTGCAGTAGCTCTTCCCCTGTGTCTGTCTCTTGCAGTAGCTCTCCCCCTGTATGTCTGTCTCTTGCAGTAGCTCTCCCCGTTTGTCTGTCTCTTGCAGTCGCTCTCCCCCTGTATGTCTCTTGCAGTAGCTCTTCCCTGTATGTCTGTCTCTTGCAGTAGCTCTTCCCCTGTATGTCTGTTTCTTGCAGTAGCTCTCCCCCTGTATGTCTGTCTCTTGCAGTAGCTCTCCCCCTGTATGTCTGTCTCTTGCAGTAGCTCTTCCCCTGTATGTCTGTCTCTTGCAGTAGCTCTTCCCCTGTATGTCTGTCTCTTGCAGTAGCTCTTCCCCTGTATGTCTGTCTCTTGCAGTAGCTCTTCCCCTGTGTCTGTCTCTTGCAGTAGCTCTCCCCCTGTATGTCTGTCTCTTGCAGTAGCTCTCCCCGTTTGTCTGTCTCTTGCAGTAGCTCTTCCCCTGTATGTCTGTCTCTTGCAGTAGCTCTTCCCCTGTATGTCTGTCTCTTGCAGTAGCTCTTCCCCTGTATGTCTGTCTCTTGCAGTAGCTCTTCCCCTGTATGTCTGTCTCTTGCAGTAGCTCTTCCTCTGTAGGTCAGTCTCTTCCAGTAGCTCTCCCCCTGTATGTCTGTCTCTTGCAGTAGCTCTTCCCCTGTGTCTCTTGCAGTAGCTCTTCCTGTTTGTCTGTCTCTTGCAGCTCTCCCCCTGTATGTCTGTCTCTTGCAGTCGCTCTCCCCCTGTATGTCTCTTGCAGTAGCTCTTCCCTGTATGTCTCTCTTGCAGTAGCTCTCCCCTTGCATGTCTGTCTCTTGCAATAGCTCTTCCTCTGTATGTCTGTCTCTTGCAGTAGCTCTCCCCCTGCATGTCTGTCTCTTGCAATAGCTCTTCCTCTGTATGTCTGTCTCTTGCAGTAGCTCTCCCCCTGCATGTCTGTCTCTTGCAGTAGCTCTTCCCCTGTATGTCTGTCTCTTGCAGTAGCTCTTCCCCTGTATGTCTGTCTCTTGCATAGCTCTTCCCCTGTATGTCTGTCTCTTGCAGTAGCTCTTCCCCTGTATGTCTGTCTCTTGCAGTAGCTCTTCCCCTGTATGTCTGTCTCTTGCAGTAGCTCTTCCCCTGTATGTGTCTCTTGCAGTAGCTCTTCCTCTGTATGTCTGTCTCTTGCAGTAGCTCTCCCCCTGTATGTCTCTTGCAGTAGCTCTTCCCTGTATGTCTCTCTTGCAGTAGCTCTCCCCTTGCATGTCTGTCTCTTGCAATAGCTCTTCCTCTGTATGTCTGTCTCTTGCAGTAGCTCTTCCCCTGTATGTCTGTCTCTTGCAGTAGCTCTTCCTCTGTATGTGTCTCTTGCAGTAGCTCTCCCCCTGTATGTCTGTCTCTTGCAGTAGCTCTCCCCCTGTATGTCTGTCTCTTGCAGCAGCTCTTCCCCTGTATGTCTGTCTCTTGCAGTAGCTCTTCCTCTGTATGTGTCTCTTGCAGTAGCTCTTCCCCTGTATGTCTGTCTCTTGCAGTAGCTCTTCCCCTGTATGTCTGTCTCTTGCAGTAGCTCTTCCCCTGTATGTCTGTCTCTTGCAGTAGCTCTTCCCCTGTATGTCTGTCTCTTGCAGTAGCTCTTCCTCTGTATGTCTCTTGCAGTAGCTCTTCCCTGTATGTCTCTTGCAGTAGCTATCCCCTTGCATGTCTGTCTCTTGCAATAGCTCTTCCTCTGTATGTCTGTCTCTTGCAGTAGCTCTCTCCCTGTATGTCTCTTGCAGTAGCTCTCCCCGTTTGTCTGTCTCTTGCAGTAGCTCTTCCCCTGTATGTCTGTCTCTTGCAGTAGCTCTCCCCCTGTATGTCTGTCTCTTGCAGTAGCTCTTCCCCTGTATGTCTGTCTCTTGCAGTAGCTCTTCCCTTGTATGTCTGTCTCTTGCAGTAGCTCTCCCCCTGTATGTCTGTCTCTTGCAGTAGCTCTTCCCTTGTATGTCTGTCTCTTGCAGTAGCTCTTCCCTTGTATGTCTGTCTCTTGCAGTAGCTCTTCCCCTGTATGTCTGTCTCTTGCAGTAGCTCTTTCCCTGTATGTCTGTCTCTTGCAGTAGCTCTTCCCCTGTATGTCTGTCTCTTGCAGTAGCTCTTCCCCTGTATGTCTGTCTCTTGCAGTAGCTCTTCCCCTGTATGTCTCTTGCAGTAGCTCTTCCCCTGTATGTCTGTCTCTTGCAGTAGCTCTTTCCCTGTATGTCTGTCTCTTGCAGTAGCTCTTCCCCTGTATGTCTGTGTCTTGCAGTAGCTCTCCCCCTCTCCAGGGTCTGGCTTGCAGTGGGTGTCTCCTCCCAGCTGACAGTCCTCATTCTGCACTCTTGGGCCAGCACGCAGTCTTCCCTCCACTCCTCTTGCTGTCACATGTGCAGTCTTCTAGAGTGTCAGCTCTTACGGTTGCTGTGTAATCCATATGTAATAATGATGTCGCTGATGCCAATGATGGTGACACATAGACCTTAGCTCAGATACACTGGGTCCTCATTCCTCCCGGTCAGTCTGCTCCACCGCAGTGACCAATGTGAGACCATCACATTAGCCTCAGCTGTGGACACCGCACAGCAGAAAGCCCTGCAAAGAGTCAACATGGATGCATTTACTGGGGGAGTGAGCAGCCAACCCTGGCCAACAACACTCTCAGAATCCTTTGCTGGGCAATCACCCAATGCCAGCCCTCTCCTGACTACAAGCAAAGCCCCGCCCCTTCTGACTACAATGCCCCTCCCGGCCACACACACAGGGCCCCACCCTCCCCCGGCCACACACACAGGGCCCCACCCTCCCCTCCCGACTCTACCCAGAGCCCAGTCCTCCTGACTACACATGGAGCCTTCCTGACTACACATGGGGCCCAGCCCTCCCATTAACACATGGAGCCTTCCTGACAACACACAGGGCCCCGCCCTCCCGGCTACACATGGAGTCCCCCTGACTACACACGGAGCCCAGCCCTCCCGGCTACACAGGGAGCCCTCCTAACTACACATGGGGCCCAGCCCTCCCGGCTACACAGGGAGCCCTCCTAACTACACATGGGGCCCAGCCCTCCCGGCTACACAGGGAGCCCTCCTAACTACACACAGGGCCCCGCCCTCCCGGCTACACACGGGGCCCAGCCCTCCTAACTACACACGGAGCCCAGCCCTCCCGGCTACACACGGGGCCCAGCCCTCCTAACTACACACGGAGCCCAGCCCTCCCGGCTACACACAGAGCCTTCCTGACTACACACGGAGCCCTCCTGACTACACACGGAGCCCAGCCCTCCTAACTACACACGGAGCCCAGCCCTCCCGGCTACACACAGAGCCTTCCTGACTACACATGGGGCCCTCCCAGCTACAGACGGGGCCCTCCCGGCTACACACGGGGCCCAGCCCTCCTGACTACACACGGAGCCCTCCTGACTACACACGGAGCCCTCCTGACTACACACGGGGCCCAGCCCTCCTGACTACACACGGAGCCCTCCCGACTACACACGGGGCCCAGCCCTCCTGACTACACAGGGAGCCCCCCTGACTACACACGGAGCCCCGCCTTCCTGACTTCACGCAGAGCCCTCCCGGCTACACACGGGGCCCCTCACTCTACATCCGGGTCAGGATTAGAGATGAGTCACAATAACGTCATGTGAGGACAGCGGCCCCTCCTGACGGCACAGCACATAGGCGCGGTATATTACGGTCTCCGCACAGAGCGAGCTGGGACTTGCAGTGTCAATAAAGCCGTGAGTCACGTGTTGCGCCCCGTCACGTGTGCTCAGAACCGCAGACGGGGTGGGCAGTGGCAATGCGCATGCGTCGGATAATTCCAGCGACGCCACGGCTTGTTTGTGAAGGCGGTGACGTCACGGCCAGGTGGCATTCCTCGGCTGGAGGGGGCGCGGCGTCATCACGGAGATCGACACGTACGCATGCGCGGAACACCAGCCCTGCCTGATCGAACCTGCGCGACCCCGAGATTGCGCGCTCCGGGCGGGCTGCGGCTTGCAGAGAAGCAGAGCAGAGACGGAGGTAGAGCACGCCGGGCGCGGAGCGGAGCAGACAGCCAGCCGGAGCCGCCACCACCACCGCACAGCCAGCCCGACACACGGCCAGCCCGTCACACGGCCGGAGGGAGGCAGGCGGACAGCGCCCCCTGCATGCTGGGCCCCTCACAGCAACTGACCCCTCCCTGCGCAGCATGTCAGCCGCACAGGTGTCCTCGTCACGTCGGCAGTCCTGCTACCTGTGTGACCTGCCACGAATGCCATGGGCCATGATCTGGGACTTCACCGAGCCGGTGTGCCGTGGCTGCGTTAACTACGAGGGCGCTGACCGTATCGAGTTTGTCATCGACACCGCACGCCAGCTGAAACGCAGCCATGGCTTCCAAGATGGACGTTCTCCGGGGCCACAAGGGCCCGGATCTGGAGGAGCAGCCAAGCAGCACCCGGCCGTCCAGGCAGCGCTGACCGCCAAAGACACGGCGCAGCTCAATCACCTGGACGGGGCCTCCAAGGCGACTTCTGGGCTGGACCGCTACGGCCTGGCCACTGACCGCGGCCGCTTCGAGTACACGCTGGCCGCCGCCGCACGTCTTCCCAATGGCCTTAATGGGTTCCCTAAACCGGGAGAGGACGGGCCTCCGGAGCTAAACCGTCAGAGCCCCAACTCCCGAGGCCGCACGGGCCATGGATTAATCCCACAACTGGGGCCTGGACAGCTCAGCGTGCCCCCAAATCTGCTTCCACAGACCTTGCTGAATGGCCCACCGTCAGCCTCATCTGGGGCCCCACATGTTCTCGGCAGGGGCCCCACTGGCTCCAGTGGCCTTAATGTCCCACCTCCTCCAACAGCAACATCTTCGGGTGACCCCAAGCGCCCCGGCTCTGTGTCCAGCACTGATCAAGAGCGGGAGCTGAAGGAGAAGCAGCGAAACAGCGAGGCTCTGTCCGAACTGACGGAGAGTCTGCGTAGCCGATCCGAGGAGTGGGCAGGGAAGCCCAAGGCTGTGCGGGACACCCTGCTCACCCTCTCCGCCTGCACACCTTTTGACGTTCGCTTCAAGAAAGACCACTCTTTGTTGGGAAGAGTCTTTGCGTTTGATGCTACGTCCAAGCCGGGCCTCCTGGACTACGAGCTGAAGCTGTTTGTGGAGTACCCCAGCGGATCGCTCAATGTCTTCAGCTCGGCCTCCGGGGTGGCCAAGCAGATGTACCAGGACTGCATGAAAGACTTTGGCCGTGGCCTTTCGTCTGGTTTTAAGTACCTGGAGTATGAGAGGAAGCATGGCTCCGGGGACTGGCGGCTGCTTGGAGACTTGCTACCAGAGTCTGTGCGCTTCTTTAAAGAAATGGTAGGAGCCGACATGTTGCCACAACCTTATCTTGACCCTGGCTGCCCCATGCTGCCAAGTGCACTAGTGAACTTGCCCCGTGCCCTGGCCGCAGCTGCTGCGGCAGCATCATCCGCTGGGGCCAGCAGTCAGGCTAGAGGTGGAGTAAGGAAGCGGAAGGCCTCCCCTGAACCAGATTCTGCTGATGGACAGGTCTGGATTGGTCAGTCAGATGCTTTAAAACTAGGCCTATCGACTGCTGGGGGAACTCCATCCTCATCAACTTCAGCAGCATCCTATGGTGGTCCTGCTCCACCACCTCCACCTCCGCCCCTTGGTCCTGGACACCCACAAAGAACCACCCCACCTGAGAGTGCCCCACCAAATGGCCCATCACCAATGGCAGCACTGCAGTCGGTAACAGACACTTTGGGTACTGCTCATTCTCCCAAGGATGGTCAAGTGGGTGGAGGGCCTCCAGTACACTCCACCACCTCATCTGCTCGCAGGAATAGCAGCAGCCCAGTGTCTCCGGCATCGGTGCCTGGAGCAAGACGTCTGAATTCTCGGAATGGTGCGGGCTCAGGAGAACTCAACCTTCCAGTGGCTCCTACAGGTGGAGCACCTCACCCAGGAATGGACCAAGTGCACCCCCAGAACATTCCCGACTCGCCCATGGCCAATAGTGGCCCTCTGTGCTGCACCATCTGCCATGAACGTCTGGAGGATACACACTTTGTCCAATGCCCATCTGTACCCAGCCACAAATTCTGCTTCCCCTGCTCACGAGAAAGCATCAAGGCCCAGGGAGCAACTGGTGAGGTCTACTGTCCCAGCGGAGAGAAATGCCCCTTGGTGGGATCCAATGTTCCTTGGGCTTTCATGCAGGGGGAAATTGCCACAATTCTTGCAGGAGATGTAAAGGTGAAAAAGGAGAGAGACCCGTAGTACCCGTGGATAACAAGTGACCCATGTCTGATCAAACCCGCGCCCCCCACCTGTAACCTGTGGAGGAAGGACAGGCGCCTGGTGGCGGGCGGTCTGGGGCCCGGAACCTTGTACATTTTGCATCTTGTTCATGTGATCCCATTGTGCCCTGGACCCCGCCGTACACATGAGCCCATGATTCTCTGTAATGTAAGCAGTCCGTCAACAGGTCTGGGGGCCATTTTGGGGATTGGAGCTGTGATATGGGACTGTTCCTACTTTCCATCTTTGTGGATAATGTGCTAGAGTTTATCCAGACTGAAAACCTCCCTGCCCGGGGCAGGACTTGGATTTTGGAGTACACGTAAGTCCCCAGGCAGGATGGAGCTGTACAGAGCTTTGCAGACCCCCGTGACTGTCGGCCGCGGCCATAGACACTTAGTCTTATGTACAGATCTTATTTTGTGGTGTTTTGGGGAGACACTTGTTATGTACAGTCCATGTGGCGGGGCACGGATCATGTGTGGGGTGTTGTGGAATATTCTCTCCTTATTTCCCCCCTTTTTTTTGTCTTTTTCCAGCTTCTGTGGCGAGTGTGTCCACTAGGTAATGGTTCTAGCACTTAGCCATGCTGCTGGTGTAACTTCTTGTTCATGTTCGCACTTGTCCCGGGGTGGGAGGGGGCCGTAGACCCTGATCCAGAGAGTATATATATATATATATATATGTAGTACACAGCTGTGCCCCTCGCGGAGGGTGCGGACCCATCATCACTAACCCCCCACCCTCTATGATTTTTCCCGCTGATACGATGGGAGGGTGTATAATCCGGTGTAATTATCGGTTGGCTCTACACAATGCAATTTTAATTGGTTTAACCCGTGAAGTGCTGGCAGTACTTGCTGTCTCCAGGCCAGTAAAGGGTTACATATTTCTTTATATAGATGATATAAATATATATATTTTTTTCTTTTTGCACGGATGCTTTCAAGCAGTAGAGCGAGTTGCCGTCTGTCCATTTTAGGGTGGGAGAAGTTTCCTTTGTCCAGAATACATTTCTGTAGTACACAGACCACTGTTATGTGCCTTGGAGCTGATGACATTGTAATAAATCTGATTCATATTATTGCTTTTGGAGCAGTTGTTGTTTTTCTTCAGCCTCTGGCGTGTTGTGGCTCCAGCCACTATATACAGACGGCCCCAGTGCGGGGATTATACTGGGACCAGTGATGAGCGAGCATGCTCGGGTGCTCGGTGTTATGTTTGGGTCACACCATGCGCATGGTTTGCGACTGTGACAGCTTTTAATACATGTGAGGAATGCCTGTTTCTTAGGCGTTCCTAAGAATCACCTGAGCATGCTCGCCGAAAGGGTTAACAGAACATACTCCGCTCATCACGAACTGGGACCAGTGATCCTGCGAGGCCCATACTGGGGTGTTGCTTGCCTCGTGCTGGCGCTGTGTGTGTGCCGGCCGAGGGCCCGGGACCCGACGCGCGTTCTCCGGTATCGGTGAGATGCTGCAGACGCTGATGCAGCATTTTCTGCAGTGAGGCTCCGCGCTGTATGGAGCGTCAGCTCTTCCTGCACAGGCCGCTCTGTGTATTTATGGCCATGACATAATACGGAGGATGAATTATGAATTGTGCGTGTGCAGATCTGTTCCCAGGAAGGTAACAACATTGACTCATCCATGGGGGAGGGGCGCTGGCGGATGAGTAATGGCTTTCAGGAAGGTGGGGGGTTCAGAGTGAGGAGTGGAGTAATAAACAGTCACCCTGGAAATGAGGGATGTTCCTGCCATGTGGGTGTGATGCACAGACAATGAGTATCCCTGCGGGTGTACCATGTCAGGTGGTACGTGATCGTGTGTAGGGGGCGCACAGTGTGTAATGGGGTACATAGGATCATGTGTAGGGGGCGTACGGTGTGTAATGGGGGACGTAGGATCGTGTAATGGGGGACGTAGGATCGTGTGTAGGGGGCGCACGGTCTGTAATGGGGGACGTAGGATCGTGTGTAGGGGGCGCACGGTCTGTAATGGGGGACGTAGGATCGTGTGTAGGGGGCGCACGGTCTATAATGGGGGACGTAGGATCGTGTAATGGGGGACGTAGGATCGTGTGTAGGGGGTGCACTGTGTGTAATGGGGAACGTAGGATCGTGTGTAGGGGGCGCACGGCGTGTAATGGGGGACGTAGGATCGTGTGTAGGGGGCGTATGGTGTGTAATGGGGGTCGTAGGATCGTGTGTAGGGGCGCACGGTGTATAATGGACGTTGGATCGTGTGTAGGGGCGCACGGTGTGTAATGGGGGACGTAGGATCGTGTGTAGGGGGCGCACGGTGTGTAATGGACGTAGGATCGGGTGTAGGGGGCGAACAGTCTGTAACGGGTGACGTAGGATCGGGTGTAGGGGGCGCACGGTCTGTAACGGGTGACGTAGGATCGGGTGTAGGGGGCGCATGGTCTGTAATGGGGGACGTAGGATCGGGTGTAGGGGGCGCACGGTGTATAATGGGGGACGTGGGATCGTGTGTAGGGGGCGCACGGTATATAATGGGGGACGTGGGATTGTGTGTAGGGGGCGCACGGTGTGTAATGGGGGACGTGGGATCGTGTGTAGGGGGCGCACGGTGTGTAATGGGGGACGTGGGATCGTGTGTAGGGGGCGCACGGTGTGTAATGGGGGACGTGGGATCGTGTGTAGGGGGCGCACGGTGTGTAATGGGGGACGTGGGATCGTGTGTAGGGGGCGCACGGTGTGTAATGGGGGACGTGGGATCGTGTGTAGGGGGCGCACGGTGTGTAATGGGGGACGTGGGATCGTGTGTAGGGGGCGCACGGTGTGTAATGGGGGACGTGGGATCGTGTGTAGGGGGCGCACGGTATGTAATGGGGGACGTGGGATCGTGTGTAGGGGGCGCACGGTATGTAATGGGGGACGTGGGATCGTGTGTAGGGGGCGCACGGTATATAATGGACGTGGGATCGTGTGTAGGGGGCGCACGGTATGTAATGGGGGACGTGGGATCGTGTGTAGGGGGCGCACGGTATGTAATGGGGGACGTGGGATCGTGTGTAGGGGGCGCACGGTGTGTAATGGGGGACGTGGGATCGTCTGTAGGGGGCGCACGGTATATAATGGGGGACGTGGGATCGTGTGTAGGGGGCGCACGGTGTGTAATGGGGAACGTAGGATCGTGCGTAGGGGGTGCACGGTGTGTAATGGGGGACGTAGGATCGTGTGTAGGGGGTGCACTGTGTGTAATGGGGAACGTAGGATCGTGCGTAGGGGGTGCACGGTGTGTAACGGGTGACGTAGGATCGGGTGTAGGGGGCGCATGGTCTGTAATGGGGGACGTAGGATCGGGTGTAGGGGGCGCACGGTGTATAATGGGGGATGTGGGATCGTGTGTAGGGGGCGCACGGTATATAATGGGGGACGTGGGATTGTGTGTAGGGGGCGCACGGTATATAATGGGGGACGTGGGATCGTGTGTAGGGGGCGCACGGTGTGTAATGGGGGACGTGGGATCGTGTGTAGGGGGCGCACGGTGTGTAATGGGGGACGTGGGATCGTGTGTAGGGGGCGCACGGTGTGTAATGGGGGACGTGGGATCGTGTGTAGGGGGCGCACGGTGTGTAATGGGGGACGTGGGATCGTGTGTAGGGGGCGCACGGTGTGTAATGGGGGACGTGGGATCGTGTGTAGGGGGCGCACGGTGTGTAATGGGGGACGTGGGATCGTGTGTAGGGGGCGCACGGTGTGTAATGGGGGACGTGGGATCGTGTGTAGGGGGCGCACGGTGTGTAATGGGGGACGTGGGATCGTGTGTAGGGGGCGCACGGTGTGTAATGGGGGACGTGGGATCGTGTGTAGGGGGTGCACGGTGTGTAATGGGGGACGTGGGATCGTGTGTAGGGGGCGCACGGTATATAATGGGGGACGTGGGATCGTGTGTAGGGGGCGCACGGTATGTAATGGGGGACGTGGGATCGTGTGTAGGGGGCGCACGGTATATAATGGACGTGGGATCGTGTGTAGGGGGCGCACGGTATGTAATGGGGGACGTGGGATCGTGTGTAGGGGGCGCACGGTATGTAATGGGGGACGTGGGATCGTGTGTAGGGGGCGCACGGCGTGTAATGGGGGACGTGGGATCGTCTGTAGGGGGCGCACGGCATATAATGGGGGACGTGGGATCGTGTGTAGGGGGCGCACGGTGTGTAATGGGGGACGTAGGATCGTGTGTAGGGGGCGCACGGTGTGTAATGGGGGACGTAGGATCGTGTGTAGGGGGCGCACGGTGTGTAATGGGGGACGTAGGATCGTGTGTAGGGGGCGCACGGTGTGTAATGGGGGACGTAGGATCGTGTGTAGGGGGCGCACGGTGTGTAATGGGGGACGTAGGATCGTGTGTAGGGGGCGCACGGTGTGTAATGGGGGACGTAGGATCGTGTGTAGGGGGCGCACGGTGTGTAATGGGGGACGTAGGATCGTGTGTAATGGGGGACGTAGGATCGTGTGTAGGGGGCGCACGGTGTGTAATGGGGGACGTAGGATCGTGTGTAATGGGGGACGTAGGATCGTGTGTAGGGGGCGCACGGTGTGTAATGGGGGACGTAGGATCGTGTGTAGGGGGCACACGGTGTGTAATGGGGGACGTAGGATCGTGTGTAGGGGGCGCACGGTGTGTAATGGGGGACGTAGGATCGTGTGTAGGGGGCGCATGGTGTGTAATGGGGGACGTAGGATCGTGTGTAGGGGGCGTAGGATCGTGTGTAGGGGGCGCACGGTGTGTAATGGGGGACGTAGGATCGTGTGTAGGGGGCGCATGGTGTGTAATGGGGGACGTAGGATCGTGTGTAGGGGGCGTAGGATCGTGTGTAGGGGGCGCACGGTGTGTAATGGGGGACGTAGGATCGTGTGTAGGGGGCGCACGGTCTATAATGGGAGACGTAGGATCGTGTAATGGGGGACGTAGGATCGTGCGTAGGGGGCGCACTGTGTGTAATGGGGAACGTAGGATCGTGCGTAGGGGGCGCACGGTGTGTAATGGGGGACGTAGGATCGTGTGTAGGGGGTGCACTGTGTGTAATGGGGAACGTAGGATCGTGCGTAGGGGGTGCACGGTGTGTAATGGGGGACGTAGGATCGTGTGTAGGGGGTGCACTGTGTGTAATGGGGAACGTAGGATCGTGCGTAGGGGGCGCACGGTGTGTAATGGGGGTCGTAGGATCGTGTGTAGGGGCGCACGGTGTGTAATGGGGGACGTAGGATCGTGTGTAGGGGCGCACGGTGTGTAATGGGGGACGTAGGATCGTGTGTAGGGGGCGCACGGTGTGTAATGGGGGACGTAGGATCGTGTGTAGGGGGCGCACGGTGTGTAATGGGGGACGTAGGATCGTGTGTAGGGGGCGCACGGTGTGTAATGGGGGACGTAGGATCGTGTGTAGGGGGCGCACGGTCTGTAATGGGAGACGTAGGATCGTGTAATGGGGGACGTAGGATCGTGTGTAGGGGGTGCACGGTGTGTAATGGGGGACGTAGGATCGTGTGTAGAGGGTGCACGGTGTGTAATGGGGGACGTAGGATCGTGTGTAGGGGGTGCACTGTGTGTAATGGGGAACGTAGGATCGTGTGTAGGGGGCGCACGGTGTGTAATGGGGGACGTAGGATCGTGTGTAGGGGGCGCACGGTGTGTAATGGGGGACGTAGGATCGTGTGTAGGGGGCGTATGGTGTGTAATGGGGGGCGTATGGTGTGTAATGGGGGTCGTAGGATCGTGTGTAGGGGCGCACGGTGTGTAATGGGGGACGTAGGATCGTGTGTAGGGGGCGCACGGTGTGTAATGGGGGACGTAGGATCGTGTGTAGGGGGCGCACGGTGTGTAATGGGGGACGTAGGATCGTGTGTAGGGGGCGCACGGTGTGTAATGGGGGACGTAGGATCGTGTGTAGGGGGCGCACGGTGTGTAATGGGGGACGTAGGATCGTGTGTAGGGGGCGCACGGTGTGTAATGGGGGACGTAGGATCGTGTGTAGGGGGCGCACGGTGTGTAATGGGGGACGTAGGATCGTGTGTAGGGGGCGTATGGTGTGTAATGGGGGGCGTATGGTGTGTAATGGGGGACGTAGGATCGTGCGTAGGGGGCGCACGGTGTGTAATGGGGGACGTAGGATCGTGCGTAGGGGGCGCACGGTGTGTAATGGGGGACATAGGATCGTGTGTAGGGGGCGTATGGTGTGTAATGGGGGTGTATGGTGTGTAATGGGGGTCGTAGGATCGTGTGTAGGGGGCGCACGGTGTGTAATGGGGGACGTAGGATCGTGCGTAGGGGGCGCACGGTGTGTAATGGGGGACGTAGGATCGTGCGTAGGGGGCGCACGGTGTGTAATGGGGGACGTAGGATCGTGCGTAGGGGGCGCACGGTGTGTAATGGGGGACGTAGGATCGTGCGTAGGGGGCGCACGGTGTGTAATGGGGGACGTAGGATCGTGCGTAGGGGGCGCACGGTGTGTAATGGGGGACGTAGGATCGTGCGTAGGGGGCGCACGGTGTGTAATGGGGGACGTAGGATCGTGCGTAGGGGGCGCACGGTGTGTAATGGGGGACGTAGGATCGGGCGTAGGGGGCGCACGGTGTGTAATGGGGGACGTAGGATCGGGCGTAGGGGGCGCACGGTGTGTAATGGGGGACGTAGGATCGTGCGTAGGGGGCGCACGGTGTGTAATGGGGGACGTAGGATCGGGCGTAGGGGGCGCACGGTGTGTAATGGGGGACGTAGGATCGGGCGTAGGGGGCGCACGGTGTGTAATGGGGGACGTAGGATCGGGCGTAGGGGGCGAACGGTGTGTAATGGGGGACGTAGGATCGTGCGTAGGGGGCGCACGGTGTGTAATGGGGGACGTAGGATCGTGCGTAGGGGGCGCACGGTGTGTAATGGGGGACGTAGGATCGTGCGTAGGGGGCGCACGGTGTGTAATGGGGGACGTAGGATCGTGCGTAGGGGGCGCACGGTGTGTAATGGGGGAAGTAGGATCGTGTGCAGGAGGCCGCACGGTGTGTAATGGGTGAAGTAGGATCGTGCGTAGGGGGCCGCACGGTGTGTAATGGGGGACGCAGGACTGAGTTCACTCATATAATGTACAATAAATTTTGCAGCTAGATCCACGTATCCTACCTGCTGATTCAGGATGAGATCTGTGGGAAAGTTGCTATAAACTTATAAGTTATACACATTTCTGGGTAAAACAGGAGGCGCAACGTCCTCTACAGTCCACAGTGTGATCATTAGGAACATGTCTACCCTCATTATCACCTACCAACACCTGGGAGAGGGGATTGATTAATCCAGTGTTCCTGCCTTCATTTTCTCCCCTCCTCCAGTGCACCACTCTTGCACATTTGGATAGGCGGCATTCTCAGTGATGTCACCGCTGATCTCTGGTGATGGATAGGCGGCATTCTCAGTGATGTCACCTCTGATCTCTAGTGATGGATAGGCGGCATTCTCAGTGATGTCACCTCTGATCTCTAGTGATGGATAGGCGGCATTCTCAGTGATGTCACCTCTGATCTCTGGTGATGGATAGGCGGCATTCTCAGTGATGTCACCGCTGATCTCTGGTGATGGATAGGAGGCATTCTCAGTGATGTCACCTCTGATCTCTGGTGATGGATAGGAGGCATTCTCATTGATGTCACCGCCGATCTCTGGTGATGGATAGGCGGCATTCTCAGTGATGTCACCGCTGATCTCTGGTGATGGATAGGAGGCATTCTCAGTGATGTCACCTCTGATCTCTGGTGATGGATAGGCGGCATTCTCATTGATGTCACCGCCGATCTCTGGTGATGGATAGGCGGCATTCTCAGTGATGTCACCGCTGATCTCTGGTGATGGATAGGCGGCATTCTCAGTGATGTCACCGCTGATCTCTGGTGATGGATAGGCGGCATTCTCAGTGATGTCACCGCTGATCTCTGGTGATGGATAGGCGGCATTCTCAGTGATGTCACCGCTGATCTCTGGTGATGGATAGGCGGCATTCTCAGTGATGTCACTGCTGATCTCTGGTGATGGATAGGTGGCATTCTCAGTGATGTCACCGCTGATCTCTGGTGATGGATAGGCGGCATTCTCAGTGATGTCACCGCTGATCTCTGGTGATGGATAGGCGGCATTCTCAGTGATGTCACCGCTGATCTCTGGTGATGGATAGGCGGCATTCTCAGTGATGTCACCGCTGATCTCTGGTGATGGATAGGAGGCATTCTCAGTGATGTCACCGCTGATCTCTGGTGATGGATAGGCAGCATTCTCAGTGATGTCACCGCTGATCTCTGGTGATGGATAGGCGGCATTCTCAGTGATGTCACTGCTGATCTCTGGTGATGGATAGGAGGCATTCTCAGTGATGTCACCGCTGATCTCTAGTGATGGATAGACGGCATTCTCAGTGATGTCACCGCTGATCTCTGGTGATGGATAGGCAGCATTCTCAGTGATGTCACCGCTGATCTCTGGTGATGGATAGGCGGCATTCTCAGTGGTGTCACCGCTGATCTCTAGTGATGGATAGGCAGCATTCTCAGTGATGTCACCGCTGATCTCTGGTGATGGATAGGCGGCATTCTCAGTGATGTCACTGCTGATGGATAGGCGGCATTCTCAGTGGTGTCACCGCTGATCTCTAGTGATGGATAGGCGGCATTCTCAGTGATGTCACCGCTGATCTCTAGTGATGGATAGGCAGCATTCTCAGTGATGTCACCGCTGATCTCTGGTGATGGATAGGCGGCATTCTCAGTGATGTCACCGCTGATCTCTGGTGATGGATAGGTGGCATTCTCAGTGGTGTCACCGCTGATCTCTAGTGATGGATAGGCGGCATTCTCAGTGATGTCACCGCTGATCTCTGGTGATGGATAGGCGGCATTCTCAGTGATGTCACTGCTGATCTCTGGTGATGGATAGGCGGCATTCTCAGTGATGTCACCGCTGATCTCTGGTGATGGATAGGAGGCATTCTCAGTGATGTCACCGCTGATCTCTGGTGATGGATAGGCAGCATTTTCAGTGATGTCACCGCTGATCTCTGGTGATGGATAGGCGGCATTCTCAGTGATGTCACCGCTGATCTCTAGTGATGGATAGGAGGCATTCTCAGTGATGTCACCGCTGATCTCTGGTGATGGATAGGCGGCATTCTCAGTGATGTCACCTCTGATCTCTAGTGATGGATAGGCGGCATTCTCAGTGATGTCACCGCTGATCTCTAGTGATGGATAGGCGGCATTCTCAGTAATGTCACTGCTGATGGATAGGCGGCATTCTCAGTGGTGTCACTGCTGATGGATAGGCAGCATTCTCAGTGATGTCACCGCTGATCTCTGGTGATGGATAGGCGGCATTCTCAGTGATGTCACCGCTGATCTCTGGTGATGGATAGGTGGCATTCTCAGTGGTGTCACCGCTGATCTCTAGTGATGGATAGGCGGCATTCTCAGTGATGTCACCGCTGATCTCTGGTGATGGATAGGCGGCATTCTCAGTGATGTCACTGCTGATCTCTGGTGATGGATAGGCGGCATTCTCAGTGATGTCACCGCTGATCTCTGGTGATGGATAGGCGGCATTCTCATTGATGTCACCGCTGATCTCTGGTGATGGATAGGCGGCATTCTCAGTGATGTCACCGCTGATCTCTGGTGATGGATAGGCGGCATTCTCAGTGATGTCACCGCTGATCTCTGGTGATGGATAGGCGGCATTCTCATTGATGTCACCGCCGATCTCTGGTGATGGATAGGCGGCATTCTCAGTGATGTCACCGCCGATCTCTGGTGATGGATAGGCGGCATTCTCAGTGATGTCACCGCCGATCTCTGGTGATGGATAGGCGGCATTCTCATTGATGTCACCGCTGATCTCTGGTGATGGATAGGCGGCATTCTCAGTGATGTCACCGCTGATCTCTGGTGATGGATAGGCGGCATTCTCAGTGATGTCACCGCTGATCTCTGGTGATGGATAGGCGGCATTCTCAGTGATGTCACTGCTGATCTCTGGTGATGGATAGGCGGCATTCTCAGTGATGTCACCGCTGATCTCTGGTGATGGATAGGCGGCATTCTCAGTGATGTCACCGCTGATCTCTAGTGATGGATAGGCGGCATTCTCAGTGATGTCACCGCTGATCTCTGGTGATGGATAGGCGGCATTCTCAGTGATGTCACCTCTGATCTCTGGTGATGGATAGGCGGCATTCTCAGTGATGTCACCGCTGATCTCTGGTGATGGATAGGCAGCATTCTCAGTGATGTCACCTCTGATCTCTGGTGATGGATAGGTGGCATTCTCAGTGATGTCACCGCTGATCTCTAGTGATGGATAGGCGGCATTCTCAGTGATGTCACCTCTGATCTCTGGTGATGGATAGGTGGCATTCTCAGTGATGTCACCGCTGATCTCTGGTGATGGATAGGCGGCATTCTCAGTGATGTCACCGCTGATCTCTGGTGATGGATAGGTGGCATTCTCAGTGATGTCACCGCTGATCTCTGGTGATGGATAGGTGGCATTCTCAGTGATGTCACCGCTGATCTCTAGTGATGGATAGGCGGCATTCTCAGTGATGTCACCGCTGATCTCTGGTGATGGATAGGCGGCATTCTCAGTGATGTCACCGCTGATCTCTAGT
This sequence comes from Phyllobates terribilis, assembly GCF_046119375.1. Lineage (NCBI taxonomy): Eukaryota > Metazoa > Chordata > Amphibia > Anura > Dendrobatidae > Phyllobates > Phyllobates terribilis. Next base: position 8,461,922 of record NW_027362767.1, read on the forward strand.
GATGGATAGGCGGCATTCTCAGTGATGTCACTGCTGATCTCTGGTGATGGATAGGTGGCATTCTCAGTGATGTCACTGCTGATCTCTGGTGATGGATAGGCGGCATTCTCAGTGATGTCACTGCTGATCTCTGGTGATGGATAGGCGGCATTCTCAGTGATGTCACCGCTGATCTCTGGTGATGGATAGGCGGCATTCTCAGTGATGTCACCGCTGATCTCTGGTGATGGATAGGCGGCATTCTCAGTGATGTCACCGCTGATCTCTAGTGATGGATAGGCGGCATTCTCAGTGATGTCACCGCTGATCTCTGGTGATGGATAGCGGCATTCTCAGTGATGTCACCGCTGATCTCTGGTGACGGATAGGCGGCATTCTCAGTGATGTCACCGCTGATCTCTAGTGATGGATAGGCGGCATTCTCAGTGATGTCACCGCTGATCTCTAGTGATGGATAGGCGGTATTCTCAATGATGTCACCGCTGATCTCTGGTGATGGATAGCGGCATTCTCAGTGATGTCACCGCTGATCTCTGGTGATGGATAGGCGGCATTCTCAGTGATGTCACTGCTGATCTCTGCTGATGGATAGGCGGCATTCTCAGTGATGTCACCGCTGATCTCTAGTGATGGATAGGAGGCATTCTCAGTGATGTCACCGCTGATCTCTGGTGATGGATAGGTGGCATTCTCAGTGATGTCACTGCTGATCTCTAGTGATGGATAGGCGGCATTCTCAGTGATGTCACCGCTGATCTCTGGTGATGGATAGGCGGCATTCTCAGTGATGTCACCGCTGATCTCTGGTGATGGATAGCGGCATTCTCAGTGATGTCACCGCTGATCTCTGGTGATGGATAGCGGCATTCTCAGTGATGTCACTGCTGATCTCTAGTGATGGATAGGCGGCATTCTCAGTGATGTCACCGCTGATCTCTGGTGATGGATAGGCGGCATTCTCAGTGATGTCACCTCTGATCTCTGGTGATGGATAGGCGGCATTCTCAGTGATGTCACCGCTGATCTCTGGTGATGGATAGCGGCATTCTCAGTGATGTCACCGCTGATCTCTAGTGATGGATAGGCAGCATTCTCAGTGATGTCACCGCTGATCTCTGGTGATGGATAGGCAGCATTCTCAGTGATGTCACCACTGATCTCTAGTGATGGATAGGCGGCATTCTCAGTGATGTCACTGCTGATCTCTGGTGATGGATAGGTGGCATTCTCAGTGATGTCACCGCTGATCTCTAGTGATGAATAGGTGGCATTCTCAGTGATGTCACCGCTGATCTCTGGTGATGGATAGCGGCATTCTCAGTGATGTCACCGCTGATCTCTGGTGATGGATAGGCGGCATTCTCAGTGATGTCACCGCTGATCTCTAGTGATGAATAGGTGGCATTCTCAGTGATGTCACCGCTGATCTCTGGTGATGGATAGCGGCATTCTCAGTGATGTCACCGCTGATCTCTGGTGATGGATAGGCGGCATTCTCAGTGATGGATAGCGGCATTCTCAGTGATGTCACCGCTGATCTGAAGAATAATCTTCGTTCATGGTGGATGATATCACACTGATGTATGAGGTGCAGAGGAGCTGTGCACAGTGATGCGAGGAGTCTGGAGGAGGGGGCACTTACATGTGGACAGACTGGTTGAGGCGGGGGAGGGGCGCAGGGTGTGACAGGCGGCTGCCTTGTGCAATCATGTGAATTCCTCTGCAGGCAGTCTGGGTGACATGTTAACTCATTACTAGAAATGGTCAAACCATTCACAACCGAAACTGAACAGCTGCAATACTACAACCCCCAGCATCTCACATGCTGTGCAGTATAACCCCCATGTCCTGGCTCCATATACGGCCCACCACGCAGTATAACCCCCATGTCCTGGCTCCATATACGGCCCACCACGCAGTATAACCCCCATGTCCTGGCTCCATATACAGCCCACCACGCAGTATAACCCCCATGTCCTGGCTCCATATACAGCCCACCACGCAGTATAACCCCCATGTCCTGGCTCCATATACGGCCCACCACGCAGTATAACCCCCATGTCCTGGCTCCATATACAGCCCACCACGCAGTATAACCCCCATGTCCTGGCTCCATATACAGCCCACCACGCAGTATAACCCCCATGTCCTGGCTCCATATACGGCCCACCACGCAGTATAACCCCCATGTCCTGGCTCCATATACGGCCCACCACGCAGTATAACCCCCATGTCCTGGCTCCATATACGGCCCACCACGCAGTATAACCCCCATGTCCTGGCTCCATATACAGCCCACCACGCAGTATAACCCCCATGTCCTGGCTCCATATACGGCCCACCACGCAGTATAACCCCCATGTCCTGGCTCCATATACGGCCCACCACGCAGTATAACCCCCATGTCCTGGCTCCATATACGGCCCACCACGCAGTATAACCCCCATGTCCTGGCTCCATATACGGCCCACCACGCAGTATAACCCCCATGTCCTGGCTCCATATACGGCCCACCACGCAGTATAACCCCCATGTCCTGGCTCCACATACGGCCCGCCACGCAGTATAACCCCCATGTCCTGGCTCCATATACGGCCCACCACGCAGTATAACCCCCATGTCCTGGCTCCATATACGGCCCACCACGCAGTATAACCCCCATGTCCTGGCTCCATATACGGCCCACCACGCAGTATAACCCCCATGTCCTGGCTCCATATACCGCCCACCACGCAGTATAACCCCCATGTCCTGGCTCCATATACGGCCCACCACGCAGTATAACCCCCATGTCCTGGCTCCATATACGGCCCACCACGCAGTATAAACCCCATGTCCTGGCTCCATATACGGCCCACCACGCAGTATAACCCCCATGTCCTGGCTCCATATACGGCCCACCACGCAGTATAACCCCCATGTCCTGGCTCCATATACGGCCCACCACGCAGTATAACCCCCATGTCCTGGCTCCATATACCGCCCACCACGCAGTATAACCCCCATGTCCTGGCTCCATATACCGCCCACCACGCAGTATAACCCCCATGTCCTGGCTCCATATACCGCCCACCACGCAGTATAACCCCGATGTCCTGGCTCCATATACGGCCCACCACGCAGTATAACCCCCATGTCCTGGCTCCATATACGGCCCACCACGCAGTATAACCCCCATGTCCTGGCTCCATATACGGCCCACCACGCAGTATAACCCCCATGTCCTGGCTCCATATACGGCCCACCACGCAGTATAACCCCCATGTCCTGGCTCCATATACCGCCCACCACGCAGTATAAGGTTCCCCATTTTTTATGCGGGCCACTGAGCAGCAGAAAATAATCAGCCATATAATATCGTGTGTCCGCGCACTGTCAATGGGAAAATGGCTTTTGTGTTTAATGAGGGGGAGACAAGGCTGGGGGTGCAGAGAGCTAGGAGGCCTGTGCTATTAGAGGGGTGCGCAGCGCCATGTTCAGGGGTCTGCGCTATGTTACACATACAGGCAGGAGCATAGGCCTCAGCCTATAGGAGGGCGCCGAGCACTGGTGACATCACTGCACCCAGCAACCAGTGCGCAGTGCGGCCCCCTCCCCCGGCCATGTGTGAGGACACAGATCTGTGACCTTCTACATTCATGGCTGATTTTAGCCTCCTCTTACTGGAACAGGTCAGTTTGACAATCCTGGATAATCTCCAGCACAGAGATAACATCTCAGTCATCCTCCCCCTACAAAGCCATGGAAGCTGCAGTCTCTGCCATGTCCTCCTCCTCCAGAAATAGAGAGCAGCTCAGGGAACGTCTAGCAGAAAGCAGAGCCGCAAATATGGCCGCCCCTGTGATACCGTGCGAGGCTGAGCGCCCATCTCTACATAGAGGGGCTAAAGTTACTTTCATAAAACAGGCCTGTAAATGGTGGTCCGCAGCATGCTGACGATTGCACCCGCTGCAGTGTAATCTCCGGTATCAGAATAGTATCGGATTCCTGCCCTATAATCAGTGCCACACTGCCAGCCTAGAAGCGGAGACGTGGAGGGCAGCGCCGATTCTGTGGGGTGCGAAGGTAGACCACCAGCATGTGGTGCAGCAGGGGCTGGGGACAAACCGGAAGAAGTCGGTGGCACCAAATCAAGCAAAATGTACAGAAAATAAGACGCGTATGAATCACCAGATGTGGCAGACGGGCACCAGCAGCCCCCCGACCGGGACCGGGGAACCCGGCGAAAGCTTCAAGTATCCGACACAGAACGTAACAAGATCCCCCTATAAGGAAGCACAGACATGGCGCCCGATCCAGGGACGCACCGACCAACCCGAGCAGTGCCTGCCGACCAACCCGAGCAGTGCCAGCCGACCAAGCCGAGCAGTACCTGCCGACCAACCCGAGCAGTGCCTGCCGACCAAGCCGAGCAGTGCCAGCCGACCAAGCCGAGCAGTACCTGCCGACCAACCCGAGCAGTGCCTGCCGACCAACCCGAGCAGTGCCAGCCGACCAAGCCGAGCAGTACCTGCCGACCAACCCGAGCAGTGCCTGCCGACCAACCCGAGCAGTGCCTGCCGACCAACCCGAGAAGTGCCTGCCGACCAACCCGAGCAGTACCAGCCGACCAAGCCGAGCAGTGCCTGCCGACCAACCCGAGCAGTGCCTGCCGACCAACCCGAGCAGTGCCTGCCGACCAACCCGAGCAGTGCCAGCCGACCAACCCGAGCAGTGCCAGCCGACATGCCCGGTCACATCCAGTCGAAATCTAATCATCCACCCTCCTGGATATTATCAGGATGGATCAGTCAGCGCTGGTTATTATATATAATGTACAGATCAGTGACCGGATATTATCAGGATGGATCAGTCAGCGCTGGTTATTATATATAATGTACAGATCAGTGACCGGATATTATCAGGACGGATCAATCAGCGCTAGTTATTATATATAATGTACAGATCAGTGACCGGATATTATCAGGATGGATCAGTCAGCGCTGGTTATTATATATAATGTACAGATCAGTGACCGGATATTATCAGGACGGATCAGTCAGCGCTGGTTATTATATATAATGTACAGATCAGTGACCGGATATTATCAGGATGGATCAGTCAGCGCTGGTTATTATATATAATGTACAGATCAGTGACCGGATATTATCAGGACGGATCAGTCAGCGCTGGTTATTATATATAATGTACAGATCAGTGACCGGATATTATCAGGACGGATCAGTCAGCGCTGGTTATTATATATAATGTACAGGGATCAGTGACCGGATATTATCTGGACGGATCAGTCGGCGCTGGTTATTATATATAATGTACAGATCAGTGACTGGATATTATCAGGACGGATCAGTCGGCGCTGGTTATTATATATAATGTACAGGGATCAGTGACCGGATATTATCAGGACGGATCACTCAGCGCTGGTTATTATATATAATGTACAGATCAGTGACCGAATATTATCAGGACGGATCAGTCAGCGCTGGTTATTATATATAATGTACAGGGATCAGTGACCGGATATTATCAGGACGGATCAGTCAGCGCTGGTTATTATATATAATGTACAGGGATCAGTGACCGGATATTATCAGGACGGATCAGTCAGCGCCGGTTATTATATATAATGTACAGGGATCAGTGACCGGATATTATCAGGACGGATCAGTCAGCGCTGGTTATTATATATAATGTACAGGGATCAGTGACCGGATATTATCAGGACGGATCAGTCAGCGCTGGTTATTATATATAATGTACAGGGATCAGTGACCGGATATTATCAGGACGGATCAGTCAGCGCTGGTTATTATATATAATGTACAGGGATCAGTGACCGGATATTATCAGGACGGATCAGTCAGCGCTGGTTATTATATATAATGTACAGATCAGTGACCGGATATTATCAGGACGGATCAGTCAGCGCTGGTTATTATATATAATGTACAGAAAAGTGACCGGATATTATCAGGACGGATCAGTCAGCGCTGGTTATTATATATAATGTACAGATCAGTGACCGGATATTATCAGGACGGATCAGTCAGCGCTGGTTATTATATATAATGTACAGGGATCAGTGACCGGATATTATCAGGACGGATCAGTCAGCGCTGGTTATTATATATAATGTACAGATCAGTGACCGAATATTATCAGGACGGATCAGTCAGCGCTGGTTATTATATATAATGTACAGATCAGTGACCGGATATTATCAGGACGGATCAGTCAGCGCTGGTTATTATATATAATGTACAGATCAGTGACCGAATATTATCAGGACGGATCAGTCAGTGCTGGTTATTATATATAATGTACAGATCAGTGACCGAATATTATCAAGACGGATCAGTCAGCGCTGGTTATTATATATAATGTACAGATCAGTGACCGGATATTATCAGGACGGATCAGTCAGCGCTGGTTATTATATCTAATGTACAGGGATCAGTGACCGGATATTATCAGGACGGATCAGTCAGCGCTGGTTATTATATATAATGTACAGATCAGTGACCGGATATTATCAGGACGGATCAGTCAGCGCTGGTTATTATATATAATGTACAGGGATCAGTGACCGGATATTATCAGGATGGATCAGTCAGCGCTGGTTATTATATATAATGTACAGGGATCAGTGACCGGATATTATCAGGACGGATCAGTCAGCGCTGGTTATTATATATAATGTACAGATCAGTGACCGGATATTATCAGGACGGATCAGTCAGCGCTGGTTATTATATATAATGTACAGGGATCAGTGACCGGATATTATCAGGACGGATCAGTCAGCGCTGGTTATTATATATAATGTACAGATCAGTGACCGGATATTATCAGGACGGATCAGTCAGCGCTGGTTATTATATATAATGTACAGGGATCAGTGACCGGATATTATCAGGACGGATCAGTCAGCGCTGGTTATTATATATAATGTACAGGGATCAGTGACCGGATATTATCAGGACGGATCAGTCAGCGCTGGTTATTATATATAATGTACAGATCAGTGACCGGATATTATCAGGACGGATCAGTCAGCGCCGGTTATTATATATAATGTACAGATCAGTGACCGGATATTATCAGGACGGATCAGTCAGCGCCGGTTATTATATATAATGTACAGATCAGTGACCGGATATTATCAGGACAGATCAGTCAGCGCTTATTATTATATATAACGTACAGATCAGTGACCGGATATTATCAGGACGGATCAGTCAGCGCTGGTTATTATATATAATGTACAGATCAGTGACCGGATATTATCAGGACGGATCAGTCAGCGCTGGTTATTATATATAATGTACAGATCAGTGACCGGATATTAGCAGGACGGATCAGTCAGCGCTGGTTATTATATATAATGTACAGATCAGTGACCGGATATTATCAGGACGGATCAGTCAGCGCTTATTATTATATATAACGTACAGATCAGTGACCGGATATTATCAGGACGGATCAGTCAGCGCTGGTTATTATATATAATGTACAGGGATCAGTGACCGGATATTATCAGGACGGATCAGTCAGCGCTGGTTATTATATATAATGTACAGATCAGTGACCGGATATTATCAGGACGGATCAGTCAGCGCTGGTTATTATATATAATGTACAGATCAGTGACCGGATATTATCAGGACGGATCAGTCAGCGCTGGTTATTATATATAATGTACAGGGATCAGTGACCGGATATTATCAGGACGGATCAGTCAGCGCTGGTTATTATATATAATGTACAGATCAGTGACCGGATATTATCAGGACGGATCAGTCAGCGCCGGTTATTATATATAATGTACAGATCAGTGACCGGATATTATCAGGACGGATCAGTCAGCGCCGGTTATTATATATAATGTACAGATCAGTGACCGGATATTATCAGGACGGATCAGTCAGCGCCGGTTATTATATATAATGTACAGATCAGTGACCGGATATTATCAGGACGGATCAGTCAGCGCCGGTTATTATATATAATGTACAGATCAGTGACCGGATATTATCAGGACGGATCAGTCAGCGCTGGTTATTATATATAATGTACAGGGATCAGTGACCGGATATTAATCAGGACGGATCAGTCGACGCTGGTTATTATATATAATGTACAGATCAGTGACCGGATATTATCAGGACGGATCAGTCGGCGCTGGTTATTATATATAATGTACAGATCAGTGACTGGATATTATCAGGACGGATCAGTCGGCGCTGGTTATTATATATAATGTACAGATCAGTGACCGGATATTATCAGGACGGATCAGTCAGCGCTGGTTATTATATATAATGTACAGGGATCAGTGACCAGATATTATCAGGACGGATCAGTCAGCGCTGGTTATTATATATAATGTACAGATCAGTGACCGGATATTATCAGGACGGATCAGTCAGCGCTGGTTATTATATATAATGTACAGGGATCAGTGACCGGATATTATCAGGACGGATCAGTCAGCGCTGGTTATTATATATAATGTACAGGGATCAGTGACCGGATATTATCAGGACGGATCAGTCAGCGCTGGTTATTATATATAATGTACAGGGATCAGTGACCGGATATTATCAGGACGGATCAGTCAGCGCTGGTTATTATATATAATGTACAGATCAGTGACCGGATATTATCAGGACGGATCAGTCAGCGCTGGTTATTATATATAATGTACAGATCAGTGACCGGATATTATCAGGACGGATCAGTCAGCGCTGGTTATTATATATAATGTACAGGGATCAGTGACCGGATATTATCAGGACGATTCAGTCAGCGCTGGTTATTATATATATTGTACAGGGATCAGTGACCGGATATTATCAGGACGGATCAGTCAGCGCTGGTTATTATATATAATGTACAGATCAGTGACCGGATATTATCAGGACAGATCATTCATCGCTGGTTATTATATATAATGTACAGGGATCAGTGACCGGATATTATCAGGACGGATCAGTCAGCGCTGGTTATTATATATAATGTATAGGGATCAGTGACCGGATATTATCAGGACGGATCAGTCAGCGCTGGTTATTATATATAATGTACAGATCAGTGACCGGATATTATCAGGACGGATCAGTCAGCGCTGGTTATTATATATAATGTACAGGGATCAGTGACCGGATATTATCAGGACGGATCAGTCAGCGCTGGTTATTATATATAATGTACAGGGATCAGTGACCGGATATTATCAGGACGGATCAGTCAGCGCTGGTTATTATATATAATGTACAGATCAGTGACCGGATATTATCAGGACGGATCAGTCAGCGCTGGTTATTATATATAATGTACAGGAATCAGTGACCGGATATTATCAGGACGGATCAGTCAGCGCTGGTTATTATATGTAATGTACAGATCAGTGACCGGATATTATCAGGACGGATCAGTCAGCGCTGGTTATTATATATAATGTACAGATCAGTGACCGGATATTATCAGGACGGATCAGTCAGTGCTGGTTATTATATATAATGTATAGATCAGTGACCGGATATTATCAGGACGGATCAGTCAGCGCTGGTTATTATATATAATGTACAGGGATCAGTGACCGGATATTATCAGGACGGATCAGTCAGCGCTGGTTATTATATATAATGTACAGGGAACAGTGACCGGATATTATCAGGACAAATCAGTCAGCGCCAGTTATTATATATAATGTACAGATCAGTGACCGAATATTATCAGGACGGATCAGTCAGCGCCGGTTATTATATATAATGTACAGATCAGTGACTGGATATTATCAGGACAGATCAGTCAGCGCTGGTTATTATATATAATGTACAGATCAGTGACCGGATATTATCAGGACGGATCAGTCAGCGCTGGTTATTATATATAATGTACAGGGATCAGTGACCGGATATTATCAGGACGGATCAGTCAGCGCTGGTTATTATATATAATGTACAGGGATCAGTGACCGGATATTATCAGGACGGATCAGTCAGCGCCGGTTATTATATATAATGTACAGGGATCAGTGACCGGATATTATCAGGACGGATAAGTCAGCGCTGGTTATTATATATAATGTACAGATCAGTGACCGGATATTATCAGGACGGATCAGTCAGCGCCGGTTATTATATATAATGTACAGATCAGTGACCGGATATTATCAGGACGGATCAGTCAGCGCTGGTTATTATATATAATGTACAGGGATCAGTGACCGGATATTATCAGGACGGATCAGTCAGTGCTGGTTATTATATATAATGTACAGGGATCAGTGACCGGATATTATCAGGACGGATCAGTCAGTGCTGGTTATTATATATAATGTACAGGGATCAGTGACCGGATATTATCAGGACGGATCAGTCAGCGCTGGTTATTATATATAATGTACAGATCAGTGACCGGATATTATCAGGACGGATCAGTCAGCGCCGGTTATTATATATAATGTACAGATCAGTGATCGGTTATTATCAGGACGGATCAGTCAGCGTTGGTTATTATATATAATGTACAGATCAGTGACCGGATATTATCAGGACGGATCAGTCAGCGCTGGTTATTATATATAATGTACAGATCAGTGACCGGATATTATCAGGACGGATCAGTCAGCGCTGGTTATTATATATAATGTACAGATCAGTGACCGGATATTATCAGGACGGATCAGTCAGCGCCGGTTATTATATATAATGTACAGATAAGTGACCGGATATTATCAGGACGGATCAGTCAGCGCTGGTTATTATATATAATGTACAGATCAGTGACCGGATATTATCAGGACGGATCAGTCAGCACTGGTTATTATATATAATGTACAGATCAGTGACCGGATATTATCAGGACGGATCAGTCAGCGCCGGTTATTATATATAATGTACAGATAAGTGACCGGATATTATCAGGACGGATCAGTCAGCGCTGGTTATTATATATAATGTACAGATCAGTGACCGCATATTATCAGGACGGATCAGTCAGCGCTGGTTATTATATATAATGTACAGATCAGTGACCGGATATTATCAGGACGGATCAGTCAGCGCCGGTTATTATATATAATGTACAGGGATCAGTGACCGGATATTATCAGGACGGATCAGTCAGCGCTGGTTATTATATATAATGTTCAGATCAGTGACCGGATATTATCAGGACGGATCAGTCAGCGCTGGTTATTATATATAATGTTCAGATCAGTGACCGGATATTATCAGGACGGATCAGTCAGCGCTGGTTATTATATATAATGTACAGGGATCAGTGACCGGATATTATCAGGATGGATCAGTCAGCGCTGGTTATTATATATAATGTACAGATCAGTGACCGGATATTATCAGGACAGATCAGTCAGCGCTGGTTATTATATATAATGTACAGATCAGTGACCGGATATTATCAGGACGGATCAGTCAGCGCTGGTTATTATATATAATGTACAGATCAGTGACCGGATATTATCAGGACGGATCAGTCAGCGCTGGTTATTATATATAATGTACAGTGATCAGTGACCAGATATTATCAGGACGGATCAGTCAGCGCTGGTTATTATATATAATGTACAGATCAGTGACCGGATATTATCAGGACGGATCAGTCAGCGCCGGTTATTATATATAATGTACAAATCAGTGACCGGATATTATCAGGACGGATCAGTCAGCGCTGGTTATTATATATAATGTACAGGGATCAGTGACCGGATATTATCAGGACGGATCAGTCAGCGCTGGTTATTATATATAATGTACAGATCAGTGACCGGATATTATCAGGACGGATCAGTCAGCGCTGGTTATTATATATAATGTACAGGGATCAGTGACCGGATATTATCAGGACGGATCAGTCAGCGCCGGTTATTATATATAATGTACAGATCAGTGACCGGATATTATCAGGACGGATCAGTCAGCGCCGGTTATTATATATAATGTACAAATCAGTGACCGGATATTATCAGGACGGATCAGTCAGCGCTGGTTATTATATATAATGTACAGGGATCAGGGACTGGATATTATCAGGACGGATCAGTCAGCGCTGGTTATTATATATAATGTACAGATCAGTGACCGGATATTATCAGGACGGATCAGTCAGTGCTGGTTATTATATATAATGTACAGGGATCAGTGACCGGATATTATCAGGACGGATCAGTCAGTGCTGGTTATTATATATAATGTACAGGGATCAGTGACCGGATATTATCAGGACGGATCAGTCAGCGCCGGTTATTATATATAATGTACAGGGATCAGTGACCGGATATTATCAGGACGGATCAGTCAGCGCTGGTTATTATATATAATGTACAGATCAGTGACCGGATATTATCAGGACGGATCAGTCAGCGCCGGTTATTATATATAATGTACAGATCAGTGATCGGTTATTATCAGGACGGATCAGTCAGCGTTGGTTATTATATATAATGTACAGATCAGTGACCGGATATTATCAGGACGGATCAGTCAGCGCCGGTTATTATATATAATGTACAGATAAGTGACCGGATATTATCAGGACGGATCAGTCAGCGCTGGTTATTATATATAATGTACAGGGATCAGTGACCGGATATTATCAGGACGGATCAGTCAGCACTGGTTATTATATATAATGTACAGATCAGTGACCGGATATTATCAGGACAGATCAGTCAGCGCTGGTTATTATATATAATGTACAGGGATCAGTGACCGGATATTATCAGGACAGATCAGTCAGCGTTGGTTATTATATATAATGTACAGGGATCAGTGACCGGATATTATCAGGACGGATCAGTCAGCGCCGGTTATTTATATATAATGTACAGGGATCAGTGACCGGATATTATCAGGACAGATCAGTCAGCGCTGGTTATTATATATAATGTACAGATCAGTGACCGGATATTATCAGGACGGATCAGTCAGCGCTGGTTATTATATATAATGTACAGTGATCAGTGACCGGATATTATCAGGACGGATCAGTCAGCGCTGGTTATTATATATAATGTACAGTGATCAGTGACCAGATATTATCAGGACGGATCAGTCAGCGCTGGTTATTATATATAATGTACAGATCAGTGACCGGATATTATCAGGACGGATCAGTCAGCGCCTGTTATTATATATAATGTACAAATCAGTGACCGGATATTATCAGGACGGATCAGTCAGCGCTGGTTATTATATATAATGTACAGGGATCAGTGACCGGATATTATCAGGACGGATCAGTCAGCGCTGGTTATTATATATAATGTACAGATCAGTGACCGGATATTATCAGGACGGATCAGTCAGCGCTGGTTATTATATATAATGTACAGGGATCAGTGACCGGATATTATCAGGACGGATCAGTCAGCGCTAGTTATTATATATAATGTACAGATCAGTGACCGGATATTATCAGGACGGATCAGTCAGCGCCGGTTATTATATATAATGCACAAATCAGTGACCGGATATTATCAGGACGGATCAGTCAGCGCTGGTTATTATATATAATGTACAGGGATCAGGGACTGGATATTATCAGGACGGATCAGTCAGCGCTGGTTATTATATATAATGTACAGATCAGTGACCGGATATTATCAGGACGGATCAGTCAGCGCTGGTTATTATATATAATGTACAGGGAACAGTGACCGGATATTATCAGGACGGATCAGTCAGCGCCAGTTATTATATATAATGTACAGATCAGTGACCGAATATTATCAGGACGGATCAGTCAGCGCCGGTTATTATATATAATGTACAGATCAGTGACTGGATATTATCAGGACAGATCAGTCAGCGCTGGTTATTATATATAATGTACAGATCAGTGACCGGATATTATCAGGACGGATCAGTCAGCGCTGGTTATTATATATAATGTACAGGGATCAGTGACCGGATATTATCAGGACGGATCAGTCAGCGCTGGTTATTATATATAATGTACAGGGATCAGTGACCGGATATTATCAGGACGGATCAGTCAGCGCCGGTTATTATATATAATGTACAGGGATCAGTGACCGGATATTATCAGGACGGATAAGTCAGCGCTGGTTATTATATATAATGTACAGATCAGTGACCGGATATTATCAGGACGGATCAGTCAGCGCCGGTTATTATATATAATGTACAGATCAGTGACCGGATATTATCAGGACGGATCAGTCAGCGCTGGTTATTATATATAATGTACAGGGATCAGTGACCGGATATTATCAGGACGGATCAGTCAGTGCTGGTTATTATATATAATGTACAGGGATCAGTGACCGGATATTATCAGGACGGATCAGTCAGTGCTGGTTATTATATATAATGTACAGGGATCAGTGACCGGATATTATCAGGACGGATCAGTCAGCGCTGGTTATTATATATAATGTACAGATCAGTGACCGGATATTATCAGGACGGATCAGTCAGCGCCGGTTATTATATATAATGTACAGATCAGTGATCGGTTATTATCAGGACGGATCAGTCAGCGTTGGTTATTATATATAATGTACAGATCAGTGACCGGATATTATCAGGACGGATCAGTCAGCGCTGGTTATTATATATAATGTACAGATCAGTGACCGGATATTATCAGGACGGATCAGTCAGCGCTGGTTATTATATATAATGTACAGATCAGTGACCGGATATTATCAGGACGGATCAGTCAGCGCCGGTTATTATATATAATGTACAGATAAGTGACCGGATATTATCAGGACGGATCAGTCAGCGCTGGTTATTATATATAATGTACAGATCAGTGACCGGATATTATCAGGACGGATCAGTCAGCACTGGTTATTATATATAATGTACAGATCAGTGACCGGATATTATCAGGACGGATCAGTCAGCGCCGGTTATTATATATAATGTACAGATAAGTGACCGGATATTATCAGGACGGATCAGTCAGCGCTGGTTATTATATATAATGTACAGATCAGTGACCGCATATTATCAGGACGGATCAGTCAGCGCTGGTTATTATATATAATGTACAGATCAGTGACCGGATATTATCAGGACGGATCAGTCAGCGCCGGTTATTATATATAATGTACAGGGATCAGTGACCGGATATTATCAGGACGGATCAGTCAGCGCTGGTTATTATATATAATGTTCAGATCAGTGACCGGATATTATCAGGACGGATCAGTCAGCGCTGGTTATTATATATAATGTTCAGATCAGTGACCGGATATTATCAGGACGGATCAGTCAGCGCTGGTTATTATATATAATGTACAGGGATCAGTGACCGGATATTATCAGGATGGATCAGTCAGCGCTGGTTATTATATATAATGTACAGATCAGTGACCGGATATTATCAGGACAGATCAGTCAGCGCTGGTTATTATATATAATGTACAGATCAGTGACCGGATATTATCAGGACGGATCAGTCAGCGCTGGTTATTATATATAATGTACAGATCAGTGACCGGATATTATCAGGACGGATCAGTCAGCGCTGGTTATTATATATAATGTACAGTGATCAGTGACCAGATATTATCAGGACGGATCAGTCAGCGCTGGTTATTATATATAATGTACAGATCAGTGACCGGATATTATCAGGACGGATCAGTCAGCGCCGGTTATTATATATAATGTACAAATCAGTGACCGGATATTATCAGGACGGATCAGTCAGCGCTGGTTATTATATATAATGTACAGGGATCAGTGACCGGATATTATCAGGACGGATCAGTCAGCGCTGGTTATTATATATAATGTACAGATCAGTGACCGGATATTATCAGGACGGATCAGTCAGCGCTGGTTATTATATATAATGTACAGGGATCAGTGACCGGATATTATCAGGACGGATCAGTCAGCGCCGGTTATTATATATAATGTACAGATCAGTGACCGGATATTATCAGGACGGATCACTCAGCGCCGGTTATTATATATAATGTACAAATCAGTGACCGGATATTATCAGGACGGATCAGTCAGCGCTGGTTATTATATATAATGTACAGGGATCAGGGACTGGATATTATCAGGACGGATCAGTCAGCGCTGGTTATTATATATAATGTACAGATCAGTGACCGGATATTATCAGGACGGATCAGTCAGTGCTGGTTATTATATATAATGTACAGGGATCAGTGACCGGATATTATCAGGACGGATCAGTCAGTGCTGGTTATTATATATAATGTACAGGGATCAGTGACCGGATATTATCAGGACGGATCAGTCAGCGCCGGTTATTATATATAATGTACAGGGATCAGTGACCGGATATTATCAGGACGGATCAGTCAGCGCTGGTTATTATATATAATGTACAGATCAGTGACCGGATATTATCAGGACGGATCAGTCAGCGCTGGTTATTATATATAATGTACAGTGATCAGTGACCGGATATTATCAGGACGGATCAGTCAGCGCTGGTTATTATATATAATGTACAGTGATCAGTGACCAGATATTATCAGGACGGATCAGTCAGCGCTGGTTATTATATATAATGTACAGATCAGTGACCGGATATTATCAGGACGGATCAGTCAGCGCCTGTTATTATATATAATGTACAAATCAGTGACCGGATATTATCAGGACGGATCAGTCAGCGCTGGTTATTATATATAATGTACAGGGATCAGTGACCGGATATTATCAGGACGGATCAGTCAGCGCTGGTTATTATATATAATGTACAGATCAGTGACCGGATATTATCAGGACGGATCAGTCAGCGCTGGTTATTATATATAATGTACAGGGATCAGTGACCGGATATTATCAGGACGGATCAGTCAGCGCTAGTTATTATATATAATGTACAGATCAGTGACCGGATATTATCAGGACGGATCAGTCAGCGCCGGTTATTATATATAATGCACAAATCAGTGACCGGATATTATCAGGACGGATCAGTCAGCGCTGGTTATTATATATAATGTACAGGGATCAGGGACTGGATATTATCAGGACGGATCAGTCAGCGCTGGTTATTATATATAATGTACAGATCAGTGACCGGATATTATCAGGACGGATCAGTCAGTGCTGGTTATTATATATAATGTACAGGGATCAGTGACCGGATATTATCAGGACGGATCAGTCAGTGCTGGTTATTATATATAATGTACAGGGATCAGTGACCGGATATTATCAGGATGGATCAGTCAGCGCTGGTTATTATATATAATGTACAGGGATCAGTGACCGGATATTATCAGGACGGATCAGTCAGCGCTGGTTATTATATAAAATGTACAGGGATCAGTGACCGGATATTATCAGGATGGATCAGTCAGCGCTGGTTATTATATATAATGTACAGGGATCAGTGACCGGATATTATCAGGACGGATCAGTCAGCGCCGGTTATTATATATAATGTACAGGGATCAGTGACCGGATATTATCAGGACGGATCAGTCAGCGCTGGTTATTATATATAATGTACAGGGATCAGTGACCGGATATTATCAGGACGGATCAGTCAGTGCTGGTTATTATATATAATGTACAGGGATCAGTGACCGGATATTATCAGGACGGATCAGTCAGCGCTGGTTATTATATATAATGTACAGATCAGTGACCGGATATTATCAGGACGGATCAGTCAGCGCCGGTTATTATATATAATGTACAGATCAGTGATCGGTTATTATCAGGACGGATCAGTCAGCGTTGGTTATTATATATAATGTACAGATCAGTGACCGGATATTATCAGGACGGATCAGTCAGTGCTGGTTATTATATATAATGTACAGGGATCAGTGACCGGATATTATCAGGACGGATCAGTCAGCGCTGGTTATTATATATAATGTACAGATCAGTGACCGGATATTATCAGGACGGATCAGTCAGCGCCGGTTATTATATATAATGTACAGATCAGTGATCGGTTATTATCAGGACGGATCAGTCAGCGTTGGTTATTATATATAATGTACAGATCAGTGACCGGATATTATCAGGACGGATCAGTCAGTGCTGGTTATTATATATAATGTACAGGGATCAGTGACCGGATATTATCAGGACGGATCAGTCAGCGCCGGTTATTATATATAATGTACAGGGATCAGTGACCGGATATTATCAGGACGGATCAGTCAGCGCTGGTTATTATATATAATGTACAGATCAGTGACCGGATATTATCAGGACGGATCAGTCAGCGCCGGTTATTATATATAATGTACAGATCAGTGATCGGTTATTATCAGGACGGATCAGTCAGCGTTGGTTATTATATATAATGTACAGATCAGTGACCGGATATTATCAGGACGGATC